>NC_142010.1:23500383-23816211 GCF_049901735.1 Notechis scutatus | reverse complement strand
TAACAAATACACAATCTTATTGCACCATGTGAAGTTGTTGCACAACAAGTCTGTTATACTACGTTGACATGAAGTTATTTTCCGTTCAGAAGTCTGACAGCCCACAGGTAGAAACTGTTCTTCAGCCTGTCGGTGCGGCTGGCTATGCTTCTATAGCTCCTACCCAATGGTAGGAGAGTGAAGAAGTGCTGACCAGGGTGAGAATTTTCCTCACTCTTCTAAGAGCCCTAGTGATGTCATCTGGTGGTATCAGGGAACAACCCCACAATGCTTTGTGCTGTGCTCACCACCCTCTGTAATGTCTTTCTATCCGCAGCTGTCAAGCCAACATACCACACCGTAATGCAATGTCAGGGGACGCTTTCTACTGTGGACCGGAAAAAGGAAGTCATCAGTCATTGTTCCACTTTGTTTTTTCGCAAGACCGGAAGGAAGTGGAGCCTTTTTTGGGCCTTTCTGGCCACCTGGGTTGTGTTGATTTTCCAGGTGAGATCTTCGCTGAGGTAGACTCTAACATGCCTCATCTAAAACCAAAGAGAAAATCGCTCCTTGCTTCAGAATTGCTTCTGTATTTATGTAAGCCATGCAAATTGATGTGAACAATTGTTCTTCCCATATACTGTAGTCCTATAATCCATGAATTCTAACTGATTCTAGTACTTGTCCGAGCTCCGGTTAAAACCTGTCCTAACTCTGCCATCTCAACTTGAAAGATTTCTTGTCTCAGTCAGGGAAAGTTTTAGCTTGATGCATTGGAAATCTGCCACTCAGAGTAGACAACAACATTTGGCTCAATAGAAAAGTTGGTTTGAACGTGAACAAGCCACAGTTGATGGGTTCGCACAATAAGTAGACTATAAGCCATGGTTTACAAAACACGGTGGCTGAGTTCAGGCAACAAAACCAGGCAAACTGATGATAGTTTGGTGTCCACATAAAGAACTTTCTCGTGCAGAATGTTAGTCAAGGCAGCCAAGCATCCCACAAAGTCTCCTGTGAGAGGAGATGACAAAAAATTAGGCTGAACTATGGATATAAAACTGGTTGAAAATCTGTATTCAATTAGTATATATCAGTGGTGGCTAACCTTTTCGGCACCGAGTGCCGAAATAGGAGCGCACATGTGAACCGGAAACCAAAAGAGCAGCTCTCCAACACACGCGGGAGCACAGGAAACCAGAGACTTAGCTTCCTGGCCATGTGCACATGCACCGGCCACCTGGTCTTCCGGTTTCTAACATGCATGTGTGCGTGAAGACCAGTTGGCCAGCACACACATGCACCCCGGGGCGCTGCTCTTCCAGTTCCTGGCACTCCCACATGCATGAAGACCAGCTGGCGATGGGTGGAAACTAATCAAGGAGAGAAGCAACCATGAATGTGAAATATATTATTGAAAATCAATAAATATGTTAAGGCTAATATAATAAGTGATATAATGTGATATAAAATACTGATTGGAATGATTATAAATATATATAAGTAAACTATGCATTATATGCACAAGAAATGTGTACCCAACTGACACACTGATGAACAGAAAGGTTTTATTTGTTTTTGTTGTTAAATAAAAAATAAAAAATTTTAAAGGAGAGAAGCAACCTAGAATGAAGGAGAAATTTCCTGACAATTAGAACAATTAACCAGTGAAACAACTGATCTCCAGAAGTTATGGATGCTCCAACATTGGAAGTTTTTAAGAAGAGACTGGATGATAACCATTTGTCTGAAATGGTATAGAGTTTCCTGCCTAAGCAGGGGGTTGGACTAGAAGACCTCCAAGATCCCTTCCAACTCTGTCATTCTATTCTATTCTGTTCTGTGCTGTGCTGTGCTGTGCTGTGCTGTGCTGTGCTGTTCTGTTCTATTCTATTCTATTCTATTCTATTCTATTCTATTCTATTCTATTCTATTCCATTCCATTCCATTCCATTCCATTCCATTCCATTCCATTCCATTCCATTCCATTCTATTCTATTCTATTCTATTCTATTCTACATCACACTACTGCGGCATGTTCTGCACCAGCTTCCAGTAGGTTTCTGAGTGCAGTTCAACATCTGACTATCCACTATGAAGCCCTGCATTGGCACAGGGCCAGGAACTTTGTCTCCAATGGTTCCACTTGTCCTTCCAGATCTGGTAGGATGGGCAGCCTCTGATTCCTTCTGTTAAACGTCTCGCATAAGCCAGGAGATGTGCTTCTGTGCCCTGGCATTTGCCCTATCAAAGAGTTTCCCCCCACCCCCATAGATTTGGATGGTCTCGAACCTGCTAGCCTCCCAAAAAGCTTTGGACAGTGTTGGTGCACCTTTTCGGCACCGAGTACCGAAACAGGAATGTGCGTACATGTGGGGGGGGGAGTGCTGGAAACCAGAAGAGAAGCTCCCCAGTGCACATGCATGTGCTGGGAAACTAAACTTCCGGTTTCCGGTGCTCCCGTGTGTGCAAAGGCATGTGCACGCTGGAACCTGGAAGAGCAACGGGCGATGGCTGACATGCCCAGAGAGATGGCTCTGCGTGCCACTTCCGGCACACGTGGCATAGGTTCGCCATCACGGTTCTGGGCACTGATGTCGCTCAATATCATGTTATTTGGAGGAGGGTGACCCAAACACAGGGCAATTGTAAAAACTTTACAGGTCACTCTCAGGGTGCAAGATCGTCTTGACAAACTGGAAGAACAGGCAGAAACCAGCTAGATCAGTGGTGGCAAACCTTTTTCGGCTCCTGTGCCATTAATTGCGCTTGCGCTCATGCACTCACACGCCAGCATCCAGAAGTGCTGGCTCCCCCTACACCCTCTGCGTATCCATGCACCATCCCCCTGCTGCCCAGTGCGCATCTGCACCTGTGCGCGTGATTCCCCCGCCATGCGCCTCTGCATCTGCGCATGTGATTCCCCCGTCGCACACGGTGCATCTCTGTGCATGCATGCGAGATCACCCCTGTGAGCCATCCATCTGTGCATGCGCACACGATCCCCCGCGGGTCTGCGCATGCACACATGTCTCAAGCACACACACCCCGTGCAGACATGCCAGATACCCAACAATCAGCTATCGGACGGCAGCAGCACTCATGCATGCGGAGTGGGGCTCTTCCAGATGAGCTCTCGCGTGCCGGCAGAAGTGGCTCAACGTGCCATAGGTTTAGGGGTGGGATTCAAATTTTTTAATAACCAGTTCTGTGGGCGTGGCTTAGGTGGTGCGCATGGCTTGGTGGTCATGTGACTGGGTGGACATGGCTTGGTGGTCATGTTATTTGGCTGGGCATGACCAACTCAATATTATTCACATCGAGGCACGCATCTCCTCACCTGGCCTCTCATGACTGTGGGGATGCTGCAACAGTCGTTAGTGTGAAAAATGGTCATAAGTCACTTTTTTCAGTGCCATTGTAACTTTGAATGGTCACTTCACACAAGCAAAGTACCAGCAAAGGAGGGGAAAAAAGTTCCAGAGACAGGAAATCTAGTCCTGCCAAGAATGTAATAAGGGTTAACGGAGAGGCAGTTTCTGTAAGCAACACCAGAATGTTTCCTTCCTGCCTTCCTTACAGGATTAGGCCAGTAATTTCTTCTAACAACTGGTTCTCCGAACTGCTTAGAATGTTAACAACCAGTTCTAGCAAATAGGTGCGAACTGGTAGAATCCCACCCCTGCATAGGTTCGCCAACATGGAGCTAGATGAATATCAACAGAGACAAATGCAAACTAATTGCATTTGGGTGGGAAAAACCAAAGGCATGAGTATAGGCATGGGGTGGCACTATAACTGAGACCAACATATCAAAAAGGATCTAAGTAGTAACAGAATAACATAAGTAGAAGGAATCTTCTAGTCCAGCAGTCACCAACCTTTTGGACCTCAGGGATCACCAAACTCATAATTTTAAATCACGTGGACCACTAATATGAATTTTGACTGATGGCGACCACTGTTCCAGTCCAACTCCCTGCCTAAGCAGAAGCCTATGCAATTTCACACAAATGGCTGTCCAGTCTCATTCCCATGAGTATGGGATGCTTCTTCTCAAAAGCCCCCAGTGTTGGAGTACCCACAACTTCTGAAGGCAAGCCATTCATCCCACTGGTTGATTGTTCTCACTGTCTCACTGTTCTCACTTGGTGAATCTGAGCCAACAATGTGAGGCAGCTGTAAAAGAGCAAATGCAATCCTAGATTATATTAGTAGTAGTATTGTGGCAAGGTCACTGGCCCTCTTTATTCTGCATTGAGTCAGACCACTTAGAAACATTGCACCAAATTTGCCTATGGAGATTCTCAGTCGTTCATGGTTGTCTCAAAGGTGCTTTTTCAAGAGGCAACTGGACTTTCTTGTCTTTGCTTTGAAGATGTTTCGCTTCTTATCTAAGAAGTTTCTTCAGAGCTAAAGAAGCTTCTTGGATGAGGAGTGAAATGTCTTCAAACCACCCCCACCAGAAAATCTAGTTGCCTTTTTAAAAAGCACCTTTGGGATTGCACCGAATTCTGCGTATTATATTTTAGGAAAGAACAAACTGGAACTTGTTCAAAAGACACCAATGAAGATGATAAAAGAGGCTGAAATGAAAACTGATGTTTGGAATCAGTGGGCACATATCAGAGGTGGGCTGCACATAACTGTAACAACCAGTTTGCTGAAAGTGTGAGCAAGTGCGTGCACGTTCCCTTCGCCGTTCATTGTCCGTACATTTTGGATGAACATCGGGAAAAGTATCTTAACTGTTCAACAGTGGAACAGTGGGGGAAAAAAGGTTGAGGAATTGGCAGCACTAGCTGTGAATCCTGGTTTATGATTTCCAATTCATTCAAATGAGGCTGACTTAACAGCATCTCCACTACCTTGGAGGAAGCAGTTCTATAGCATTCCAGGCATGGCTAACTGCCCTGCAGAGGCCCACAGTCAATTAAGTGGGTAAGAATACAGTGCAATATTTTTGCTGCACTTCTAAATTGTATATCAACAATCTCTTTCGTTGCACAAGTGTATTAACATTACATTCCTAAGGATTCGTTTTAGCAAAATCAACACGAGTATTAAAGAGCCAGTTGCAATTCAACTAATCCTGGCTGACTTTTGAAAGGTTCGTATTTGAATGAGGATATTCATAATCAGAAGCAATTTATTCCTCCCTCTTGTGGAATTGATGCTATGTACCCTTCAACAAGAGTTCTTGCTACAAATTAACAAAAAGTATGAAACTCAACCAATATACGGATCTGAGGTTTTACATCACATTCAGGACATGTGCTGTTGCTGGGATCCACATGAGTGATTGTTAATATGTATGGAGGACAGAGAGAAAACAAGAGAAAATCCAAACAGCGGCTCATAACGAACCTCAGAATTATTTCGAAGGGCACTTTTAAAGCTGCTGAATTAATTTAGCAGAAAGCAGCATTGCTTTCTCTTCCCTCCTTCTCCAAGCAGAAGCTTCTGAAAAAGACTTTCATATATCTGAAAAAAAATGGACTGTGAGGAGGCTAACTCAGCCACTTTTCTCTGGGAGAAACCGCAGAAGACACTGTTCCATAAACAATGCTGGAGGCTTCCTGTTTTACGTGGAGAAAAGCTCTTTACATCTTTCTGTATTGCATTTCTGCACGTACCAAGTCTGGAGATCAGGGCCTCAGTCACATCCTGTTGGCATCTTTGGCATCTGCTCCTGAATATCTCCGCTCACAGAACATGAAGTTTCCAGCCTTTAAATATTTCATTTTATGAGAGCAGAGATTCTTGGGAGTGTTGGGAAGTTAAAACTCACCCCTCTCCTAAAAGTGAAGTAGAAACTCAGAGAGGCAGAAACTCAGCCCCCTCACATCTTTGTTAATGGGATATATTAAGGCCTTGGTCAATCTATTCTACATAACAAAGATCTACCTCCTTCAGGCAGAGCCATTTCATCGCCCTTCATTGCGCCACCCAGCAAGTTTCAACCAAATTTAGCACACAGACAACCTACAAAGCTAGCTATGACCTCTGATAGCAACCAATCAGGATACTCTTCCTGTGCCCTAGGAAGTTCAAAGCCCAGAGAGGGCATTAAAGCCAGGAACTCTCAGCATCTCTTCCCTTTTCTTCACCCAGGATTTCCAAGCCATGTGGTCTTGCTGTCCACCATCAGTAAACCTTCTTTCCAAGCAACTTCCATGAATCCAGTGTCTTTTCCCCCACTTGGAACTGAACCCAGAAGGATATTTTTTGCAACAGGAGCAAATGCCAGATGCCAGCTGGATGTGACTGAGGCCCTGATGTCCAGATCTAGTGTAGGTAGTCCTCAAATTACAACAGTTCATTTAAGTGACTGTTCAATGTTACAATGGCCCTGAAAAAAAAGTAACTTATGATTGCTTTTCACAACCGTGATCAAAACTCAGGCGCTTGGCCACTGACTCATGTTTATGACGGCCTCGGGGTCTTGCGATCACCTTTTTGTGACTTCTGACAAGCAAAGTCAATGAGAAAGCCAGACTCACTTAACAACTGTGTGTCCCTAACTTAACAGCGGCAGGGATTCACTAAAGAACGGTGGCAAGAAAAGTTGTAAAACTGGGCAAAAATCACTTAACCAGATGTCTCACTTGGCCACATAAATTTTGGGCTCAATTGTGATGGTAAGTTGAGGACTACCCGTACAAACAGAAACAGGAGTGTGGAAAGGTGGAAAGAGCTTTTCTCCACGTAAACAAGGCAAAGTTGCAAGATGCTGCAGAATACCCAGTGTGGAAAGATTGGAAGAGATGATTAGAAGTAGGGGGGAAAGTAGCTTTTGAGCAGGGGTGGGATTCAAATTTTTTTAACAACCAGTTCTGTGGGTGTGGCTTAGGTGGTGGGCGTGGCTTGGTGGTCATGTGACTGGGTGGTCATGGCTTGGTGATCATGTGACTAGCTGGGCATGGCCAACTCAATATCACTCACATCGAGGCACGCATCTCCTCACCTGGCCTTTCATGACTGTGGGGATGCTGCAACAGTCGTAAGTGTGAAAAATGGTCATAAGTCACTTTTTTCAGTGCCATTGTAACTTTGAATAGTCACTCCACACAAGCAAAGTACCAGCAAAGGAGAGGAAAAATACTCCAGAGACGTTCCTGAAGCAGGAAGTCTAGTCCTGCCAAGAATGTAATAAGGGTTAAAGGAGAGGCAGTTTCTGTAAGCAACACCAGAATGTTTCCTTCCTCCCTTCCTTACAGGATTAGGCCAGTAATTTCTTCTAACAACCGGTTCTCCGAACTGCTTAGAATGTTAACAACCGGTTCTAGCGAATAGGTGCAAGCTGGTAGAATCCCACCCCTGCTTTTGAGTCACTATCCTTTCTCATAATTGGCAGAAGCAGAATAAATTGTATAAAATAATTAATCTCTCTCACAGAATTCAGCTCACGTTCTCTTAGGATTTGGATTGCGCCGATGCATAATTTTGATCGTTGATTCTTTCCTTTATTGCATAGCATGTATACTGGCCAATTGAGAGAATTTTGATGAGCCTACTGGAGGAAAGGGAACGTGATTAAGGTTTATAAAATTATGTACAGACTGACCAGAGAGAATATTATCTTCTCCCTTTCTTATGTTAATAGATTCTGGGATCATCCAATGAACTATGTATTTAGACATTTCTGAAAGAACAAAGAAAGCTGCCAAGGGTATTGTGTTCAGAAGGCAACTGGACTTCCTTTGTTTTTCCTTGAACATGTTTCACTTCTCATCATTCAGTTCAGAAATGAAGAAGCTTCTTGGATGAAAAGTGTAAGAAAAAACAAAGAAAGCCCGGCTACCTTTTGAAAAACGCACCTCTGGTACAACCATGATCTGGATCAGGGGTGGTATTCAGCAGGTTCTGACCAGTTCTGGAGAACCAGTAGCGGAAATTTTGAGTAGTTCGGAGAACCGGCAAATACCTCCTCTGACTGGAGATTTTACAGCCTCCTTCCCCTGCCACGGCCACTAAGCCACGCCCACAGAACCGGCAGTAAAAAAAAATTGAATCCCATCACTGATCTGGATGACTGAAAAATAGACAAAAAGGTCTTGATATAGTATATTATCTTCTGGTGGAGCTCCATTTTATGAGATCCAATGATATTCACTAGTTTTGGTGGCTTTAATAGACAGGCAGACAAATTCACAAAGAACAATTCTATCCATGGCAGTTAGCCAGCCCTCTAAAAAGGATTGGGGTTTTTTTCTTCTTCTTTTCTATACCACTGGTGGCACAGTGATTAGAATACAGTATTGTAGGCAAACTCTGCCCACAGCCTGGAGTTCGATCCTGATGAGGCTCAAGATTGACTCAGCTTTCCGTCCTTCTGAGGTCAGTAAAATGAGGACTCAGATTGCAGGGGGCAATTATGCTGACATTGTAAACTGCCCGCAGAGTGCTGTAAAGCACTATGGGGTAGTCTATAAGTCTAAGTGCTATTGCTATTTACTATTGCAATGTAGAACCTATCTTTCTGCTTAGATTTTTACTTGGGGTAGCTATTAAAAGCTAGGCCCCATGTTCAGAGTAGTGTATAACCGACTGTCTTTCCTGCAATGCTGTCTTTGAGGGTCTTTCCATAAACGGTTAGCTGATTACTGGGATCAACAAAACGTGGAAGGAGATTTAACCGATTAATAGAGTTGGAAGGGACCTTGTAGGTCATCTAGTCCAAGCAGGAGACCCTAGACCATTTCTGACAGATGGCAATCTAGTCTCTTCTTGAAAGCTCCCAGTGATGAAGCTCCCACAACTTCTGAAGGCAACTTCTGTTCCATTGGTTGATTGCTCTCACTGAATGATGTCACTTCTCTGGTTATTTGGAAATGGTGCTTTAAAACAGGGGTTGCCAACCTTATGGGCCTCGGGGACCACCAAAGTCATAATTTTAAATCCCGCAGACCAGAGACCCTGGGAAAATCCCCCAAAAAGTCTGCAGGAAAATTCCCCCACCCCGTTTTCCTACCGATCGATCATTCTTGATTTGGGTTTGCAGGATACCGTCTCCAGCTCTGTTTTCAGAGGGAGAGAGAGAGAGAGACTTTTGGCTTCATGCAAAGAAAGCAGCAGAAGCAGCAGAAGTCTTTCTTTCTCTCCCGCAAGCTCGGCCAGAAATGAGTCTTTGTGAGACTTCTTGTGCCGGCGCAGCCTCTTGGAGCAGGATGCCTTGCAGTGTCCCAAAGACTCATTTCTGGTGGAGTTTGGGGGAGAGAAAGAAAGACTTTTGCTGCTTTCCGTGCATGCAGCCTGAGGAAAGAAGAAAACGATGGAAAGATGGCCAGGCCAGGCAAGTGGAGCAAGTGAGGCAAGTTCCTCCGCCCTTTCCCCTCTCCCCTCACTACCTCATGTTGTTCACAATGCAAGCGATGGATGGTGCAGCCTTGTGTTCCCATGCAGCCTGGATTGATTGCTTTGGGGGGTGCTTTGCGGGTGACATTTCTCTGTGGTCCACCAAAATTTTCTCACAGACCACCAGTGGTCCCTGGCTCACTGGTTGGCGACCACTGCTTTAAAACACCAAGATCACAGGTGTATTGAGCCAATGGGATTTACAAGAGTCCTAAAAGCAGTCTCTCTCTCTCTCTCTCTCTCTCTCTCTCACACACACACACACACAATCTAAAGTATCTTTTTCATAGCGAAAATCTTGAAATGATTACCAGGTCTCACAAGATTTTAGCATTCTTGGTTGAAATTAATTAATAATTAATTAATTAATTAATTTTTTAAAAAACCATTTTAAAAAACATTTTGTTCCATTCATTTTATTTCATTTTAGAATCATGTAGAACAGTGATCCCCAACCTTTTGGCCTTGTGACCCGGTACCGGCATCAGCTGGGCGCCGCCATCTTTTTGATGAAAACGTGCTTCCGGTGAGCTTTCTACCGGAAAAGCTCACCAGAAGCACTTTCATGAAAAAGATGGCGGCACCAGCAAGCCAGTGGCCCGGTAGGAGTTGTTCAGCGGACCGGTACCGGTCCGCAGACCGGTGGTTGGGGACCCCTGATGTAGAAGACGCTGTTGAGAGTGGGATCTTGCATGCCATCTTATAGGTTATGGATCCTGTGATTACTTTTGATTATGCAATGAGCCTGCATTCAAACGAATGAAGAGAGACTGGAAACCATGTAAGGTTTTTCCCCCCACCCCTGTTTAGTCTGAAGCTAACCACGGTAAACCAATTACCTAATTTTTTAAATTAAAGTTGATGGCATTGCAATGTGTGAACCCCACCAACTAACAAACCATGGCTTAATGTAATCAAGTCATGGTCTAATTGTTGGAGACTTAAAAAAAATGTGATGTGTTCTTTGTGCCACCAAGCTGCGGTGGCGCAGTGGTTAGAGTGCAGTATTGCAGGCTACTTTGGCTGCCTGCCGGCTGCCTACAATTGGGCAGTTCGAATCACACCCAACCTCAAGGGTGACTCAGCCTTCCATCCTTCCGAGGTGGGTAAAATGAGGACCCAGATTGTTTGGGGCAATAGGCTGACTCTGTAAACTGCTTAGAGAGGGCTGTAAAAGCATTGTGAAGCAATATATAAGTCTAAGTGCTGTTGCTATTGCATTAGGAAAGATTTAATGCATTCCAAAGGATCCTATTGTTATGTTAGTTAGATGGAAAAATCCTCCTTGCAAATCCAGGCTTTGAATAAGAGGGCTGCCCCTGAACATTTGTGGTTAGCTCTAGCAGGACCCAATGTGGAGAAATGTCCTAGCTTTTTGTTGCTATAGTAGTGCTGTAGTGCTATTTAGGCTGAGAAGCTGTAGGTACAATTCTCATATGAAAGAGTACTTCTAATAAAGACATGCTGGCGACAGACTCAGCTCATCCCCAACATATCAAGAATGGAGATAACAATGCTACAGAGCCTGCAACCGATTCTCAAACAATGCTTGAGCTACGGATCCCAGGGAATTCACCTCCTCACTGCCAGTCATCCCTAGAGTGGTAAACAAGATAGGTAAGAAAAGACGAATCTGGAAGCTGCTAGAATATAAGCCAAAGAGCTCTCCTGTGCCTCAGTCTCCTTTTCTTGAAGCAGGAAAAATGGGATTGGAGCCTCGGTCATGAACAGAAAAAGTATGTACTGCACAATATGTGGCTCTGGGTTCTTTGGCAGCTAGGTGTGCTTTTGTCATGAAGGAGGACACTGCAACATAACAGAGGCAGCGGAGGCTTTATTTTACTATGTACAACTTATTTACAAGTAGGAGCTTCTATGTACAAAGACGTCACTTTCTCCGAGCCTCTTTTTCAGGGCTATTCACAAATAACCACCCCTCTGTTGCTAAACTACCATCTCCCCCCAACCTCCTTTCCGCTTTTCGCCAAGAGAGATAGAAAGGGAATTGGCTGTGTTACTGCAGAGCATGCTGAGCATGTCTTGTCTTCCTGGATCTCGTCAGTCAACCCTCTGCATCGTGACTGCATGACGCACCTTCCTCTGGGTTTTCTGCCCAGCCATTCCTGGTCTGGGGCTTCCCCAAAGATTCCAAGCCTCAGCCTGCAACCAGCTGTCTCCCCCCTCCGGATTCAGGTGTAGTTCATCCTTCTGCCTGAGATTTTATTTCTCTTTTGCCAAGGAGAAGCCTCAGTCTCGTCCCATTTCTTCATCCTCGTTACCCTTCCAGGGCCAGGAAATTGCAACTACGCGCACACACACTGACTAGGATGTTTCTCTCTAGCCAAAACATCTAAGAGAGTCACTAGAGCTATGTTCTACATTTGGTAAAATGTGGTGTTGGAAATTAAAGCCCACCCCTTACCTAGGAAAATTAAACATTTTAGGATATACTAAAAAAAAAAAAAAAAAAAAAGACAGAATATTTCCCCTAAAAGAGAAGTCGAAACTCAGAGAGGCGGAAAATCAGCCCCCCCCCCCCAACCTTTGTTAATAGGCCTGGGCCAGTCTATTCTACATAACAAAGATCTGCCTCCTTCAGGAAGAACCATTGAATTGCCCTTCATTGCACCACCCACCAAGTTTCAACCAAACTTAGCACACAACTTACAAAGCAAGCTATGACCTCTGATAGCAACCAATCAGATAACAGATCATCAGAGTTGGAAGGGACCTTGTAGGTCATCTACTCCAACCCCCTGCCCAAGTGGGAGACCCTACACCATTTCTGACAAATAGCAGTCCAATCTCTTCTTGAAAGTCTCAAGTGATGGCGCTCCCACAACTTCCAAGGGCAAGCTGTTCCATTGGTTAATTGTTCTCACTGTCAGAAAGTTTCTCCTTATTTCCAGGTTAAATCTCTCCTTGTTCAGTTTCCATCCATTATTCTTTGTCTGGCCTACAGGCGCTTTAGAAAATAGCTTAACCACCCCTCCTCTCTGTGGCAGCCCCTCAAATATTGGAAGACCGCTATCATGTCTCCCCTGGTCCCTCTCTTCATTAGACTAGTCATGCCCAGTTCCTGCAACTGTTCTTCATATGTTTTAGCCTCCAGTCCCCTAATCATCCTGGTTGCTCTTCTCTGTACTTTTTCTAGAGTCTCAACATCTTTTTTATAATGTGGTGACCAAAACTGGATGCAGTACTCTAGGTGTGATCTTACTAAGGCTTTATAGAGTGGTATTAGTACCTCCCTTGATCTCGATTGTGTCCCTCTGTTAATGCAATTTAGGATTGCATTAGCTTTTTTGGCTTCTGCTGCTGCACACTGCTGGCTCCTATTTAGCTGGCTGTCCACTAAGACTCCAAGATCCCTCTCACAGTTACTGCTATTGAGCCTGGTTTCACCCAGTCTACATGTGTACTTTTGGTCAGGATACTCTTCCTGTGCCCGAGGAAGTTCAAAGCCAGAGAGAGTATAAAACTCAGGGACTCTCAACATCTCTTCTCTTTTTCTGCCCAAGAACCTATCCTGTTCATCAGTAAACCTTCTTTCCAAGCAACTTCAATGATTCCAGTGTCTTTTTCCCCACTCGAAACTGAACCCAGAAGGATATTTCTTCCAACAATGGCAACAGCTCTTTCTCCTTCACAGGCCAACCCATGACCATCTCCCATAGCAACTAAGACACAGACAGTTCCCACCTCCCAAACACCTATATACAAGGCCTGACCAATAGAAATGCTGCCTTCCTACCATATACTATATTATTTTTCTTTCGATCAGATTCCACAGATAAAAGTGATTATATTATTATTAGAATTGTACAATTTGTTAAATGAAAATAGGATGGAAATTATGATGTGTGTGCATTATAATGAGATTAGAAAGGGACTTTGTTTTTAAAACATAAAGGTGGCACAACTAAAAACTAAAAAGGGGGGTAAATAATGGATAATATAAACCAATATGAATGTATGAATGATTATTTGAATTATATTGTAATTTGTTAAACACTGCAAATATGACTATTAATGTAATATCTATAATAAAAGACATAATGTTAAGAATATAGAAATTGATATAAAATAACATATGGAAATGTTATTGACAATATGCATTAATACCAAACTAGATAAGAAAGTTAATAGTACCAATATGCAACTATTGTCATGTTTGTTTTAAAATGTAACAATCTGGAACCACACTGTTCACATAATGATGTGTTTATAGAAATAAAAAATAAAAAATGTATTTAAAAAAAGGGAAGAAATGCTGCCTGCCTCTGCCCCATAATTGACCGGGTTAGCACTCCTCCAAGACTACACCTGAGCTTCTGGTCTCTTTTTCTTTCCTACTGACTTATGGCGGCACCACAGCAGCCAAGCCAGGCCACTAAAACTCATATGACACACTATCATTTTCTTGGCAATTGTATTTTTACATGTTCATTTTCAGCTGCAGAGTATCACGGCGTTATTCAGGTCACTGAGTATGATCTATGATATGGGCATGCTGAGAGTGCCTCTTTCATATCTCGCAGCGTGCAGATAATGAGAGGACGTAACATTTTTCAATTTGCAATGCAGTTTTAGATCATTACCATTTTAGCATTTAGATCACAAGCGCTCAGGTCACTTGAAGTAGGTCATTCCATGAGTCCTTGCAAATGATGCTTTCTGGATGGTAAACCAAGAATCTAGACAATTAACAGCAGTACCCTGGCATTACTGGTTATATAGGATTTTCCAGCTTACAAGGTAAGCTGTATCAGCTCTCCTGTGGACGGGTAGCAGAGACTAGAGGGCTGTTCAAGATTCAAGGAATGGAAAGACCACATCACCTAGCTGGCACCTAGCAGTGCTTGGCCGCCATCTAGTGGTTGCAATGCAAGCAGGCCAAATAGAATGTTCATCAAGGTTTTTTCTAGCTGGTTTGCAGGTAGAGCCAGTTTGGTCTAGTAGTAGTTAAAGCACCAGGCTAAAAACTCAGGAGATAGCGAGTTCTAAATCTCACCTTACGTGCAATGCCAGCTAGGTGATGTGGGTCAGTACCTCTCTCTCAGCTCAAGGAAGGAGACAATGGCAAATGTTGCCAGGAAAACTACAGGGCAGGCAGTTGATAAGGAGTTAAAAGTGACTTGAAGGCACACCCACAAAGTTAGCAATAGCAAAGCAAGCCAAGCTAATCTTCCAATCATTCCTCTCCATTAATATAACACCGTTATTCTGCTGTAATCTACTACATATGCATTATCAAACAGCCTTGGAATCGGGTACCTCTGCTATCGTAGTCAGCAACTGAAGTAACAGAATGAAGTAACAGTAACAGATGAAGAAATGGCTCTGAAGAATGCAGAGCCATCTATGACCTTCCACACATTGCTGAATTTCACCTCTCCGTATTTTGCATCATTGGTCACACTGACTGTGAACCTATTAAGAGAGATGTTTGGACAGTGACATCTCAAGAGTTATAGCTTTCCCCTCCCTGCATTAAAATAACCTGCATCCAATTTCCTTGCATCTCTCTTTTTAAAAAGTCCTCTATTTGACTTCTCTCTGGCTGGGAGGATAAACAAACCATGTTAGATTAAGCTACAATGGGGCAACTAAGATTAGGCATCAAGTCATGATAGAAACTCTTCCAGAGACTTTTTGTTTGGGCTTAATTTTTTTGGAAAAAAATATGGAACTTTGATTTTATATATGTTGACCGCAGCAAGACTTATTGTATGAACAAAAATGGAAGGACATTTCAAGTCCCACCATGGACGAATGGCCACAGAAGCTGATGGAGCTGGCTAAATTGACTATTTTGGTCAAAGGAAATAACAGAATTGGAAGGGACCTTGTAAGTTGTCTAGTCCAACCCCACCCCACCCAAGTAGGGGACCCTACACCATTTCTGACAGATGACACTCCAGTCTCTTTCTTGAAAGCTTCCAGTGATGAAGCTCCCATAACTGCTAAATGCAAGCTGTTCCATTGGATAGAAGTACTTTTGTTTCTACATGGAGACTGTTTCTGGACTTTGTGCTTGTGGTGGGGGAAAAAAACCAAAACTTTGACTTTGAGTTTCACTGATTAGATTGGTTTTTTTTTTTTTAATAGAAATGGCTTGTTTTTTACTACTACGGAAAAGTAAAAGAAATGAGGTTCGATGGTAATGCTTTATTCTACTGCAACAGAGATAGTTGGAAATCAATGCTTTTGCTTTTTCCCCTCCGTGCCCTACTATTTGCTTTTGTATTCTCTAAAAACATAATTTTTTTTAAAAAATCAGTTTTCAGGATAAAATGATGTATAAGCTAGCTGGACCATGGCATCAGTGCTCCTCAACTTTGGAGGCTTTAAAATGTGTGGATATCCCAGAATTCCCCGGCCCAGCAAGAGAGTCTTAGGTTCTGCTACAACACAGTCCCAGGCTCACCCACCACCCTCACGTTTCGGGAGGATTCCAAACATCCACCTACGCCCACCAGAGATCAAGCCACGCCCTCCCCCCCCCCTCAATCATCTGAAAGACGCCGGCAGGCCTCTTTCGAGTCCCCCTCCTGGCGGGCTCGCGGGGAAGGGGGGGGGGGAGATTCCGTCGCCTTTCAATGACGTCACCATCGCCTTTCCGGAAGCGGAAGGAGCTTGGGGATGGCGAAGGCGCTGGGGAAGAGAGCCCGGGGCTTGAGCCCGTGAGTGGGGGGGTGCGGATGGCAAGTGCCCGGAGCGGCTCCGCCTGTCTGCAGGCCGCTGGCTCCGGAGAGCGAGCCTTGGGCGAGCTGCTGCTGGAGTTTTCGAGGGCGCAATACCGGGCCCGGGAAAGCGGGGGAGCAGCTGGAGGCAGCGCTGGGAGCAGCGGCAATAATAAGGTGAGGGCTTTCATGGGACTTTGCTGCATGGCACCCGCCTTCCCAGCATGGCCATGCATTGGCCTCTTTTAAGATGGAGGAGGCTCCGGGTGACCCCACGCCTGCAGGCAGACCCACCTGGGAAGCCTCTTGCGCGGGACTTTTAACGGCTCTACTGGAGACGGGTGTGCTGCTTTCCTGCAGCAGGAAACCTGGAGCTGTGAAACAGTCTTCAGGACGAAGAAATATATATCCACCGTTTTAAGATTGAACATTTAAGCATGGTTTGCACACTGTGATGCCTACCCTGGACGGGGTCTGCACGTTGCATACCTATTAAAGAAGTGGTGCTTTGTTTGTTGCCATTTTTTTTATCACTTGCATGTTTCTGATACAGGTAGTCCTGGAATTACAACCATAACTGAGCCCAACATTTATGGTGCTAAGTGAAACATTAAGTGAATTTTGCCCCATTAAAGATTTTTCTTGTGACAATTGTTTAAATGAATCCTTGCAGTTGTCAAGTTAGTAACACAGTTGCATTAATCTTCTCATCACTCCTTATCACCCACTCATCCCCTCCCACTTGTAACTTTGTTGCTTGTATCCTAACATTTTTATTGATTGTTTCCTAGTATGAGTTGATTGCTTATTGTACCCTATGACTATTATTAAGTGTTGTACCTTATGATTCTTGATGAGTGTATCTTTTATGTACACTGAGAACATTTGTACCAAGACAAATTCCTTGTGTGTCCAATCACACCTGGCCAATAAAGAATTCTATATCTACCCTGTTTCTCCAAACAATATGGCCTCCCCCAATAGGAAGTCCCAGCATGTTTTACAGGCATGAAATGAAAACCCCTCCCCCAAATGGCCTAAAAAACACAAGGGGAATGGGGGGGCCCATAGAAGTACTTTTGTTCACACCGGAAGGTGCTGCCTGTGTTGCTGAAGTGCCCGCCACCCGAGGTCAACATCAGTCACACCGCCCCCCGAGCAAATGTCCCCAGATGGCCCTTTGGGGCTCAAAACCGCCTTAAAAAGTGAATCTGGCTTCCCTGTTGGCTTTGCGTGACAGAAGATTGCAAAAGGTGATTACATGACCCTGGGACACTGCAACTGTCATATATGCATGCCAATTGACAAGCATCTGAATTTTGATTATGTGACGTGGGGATGCTTGCAATGGTCTTAAGTGTGAAAAATGGTCAGAAGTCAGCTTTTTCAGTGCCACTGTAACTTTGAAAAGTCACTAAACGAACTGTTGTAAGTTGAGGACCAACTGCAGAAAGTTGCTCTCTTGTTTTGATGTTCCTTTTTTTAAAGGAGTTTTTGCATGAAATTTATGTTTCTTTTTTGATGCTTCCTGAAAAAAATTAGAGAACTAAAAAGCAGCTGGGTGGGAAATTTTGTGTTGTATGAAGTAACACGGACATTGTTCCCTAATTTGGTAGAAACTGTTCAGTGCAGACATCCTAACTCTGTACAGATTCCAGCTTCATCTCATGAACCCTGATATTTCTAGGAAAATTATTCTAGTTTTTGCACAATGACCATTTCTATTTAAAAGTTTCCTTGCCAAACCTACCAATAAAGATTAGTCTTTTGAATGATAAGCATTTCAAATGAATGCTACTCCATGAACAAATATGGCTACTACCTTGCAAATCCATGCGATAAATACTAACTGCTTAGAATATTTCTTGCTTGAATTTTTTGTATTTTAAATTATATTAAGTATCAGTGTTACTTCTTTTTTTTTTGGGGGGGGGGGTATTAAGCTTCTAAAATTAAGGCTATTGTCCTTGAATGTATAATACTTTTGTGAGGTGTGCGACATTACATTTGTAATAACTGCTTCTTACCCATACAGGTAGAGCACATTGAAAAATGCTGCCTTGAATTGTTCAGTAAGGATTATTGCTACAGCCTGATCCACAATGTGAATGGTGAAATCTGCAGTCATTACCCACGTCTGATGGTCATTTTGGAATATGAAAGCAGTGACCGAGAAAGACACACGTAAGTTGGGAAGACTCAACTTCCTGGGAAGACTCTGTATATCGTTGTGGAAAATGTATTTGCCAATCACCAAGTAGAAATAAATTCGTGGACATAAATCCGAACAGTGTTAAGAGTTGTATTGATTGACTGTGGTCAAGATTATTTTGTGCTGTTAGTATATTATGAGGGTGCTTTCCTTGACTCAGCTTCACCAACTTAGAATTAGAATTCTTTAATTGGCCAAGTGTGATTGGACACACAAGGAATTTGTCTTGGTGCAAATGCTCTCTGTATACATAAAAGAAAAGATACATTGGTCAAGAGTCAAGAATCATAAGGTATAACACTTAATAATAGTCATAGGATACCATAATCAATCAAATCATACTAGGAAACAGTCCATATAAATCGTAAGGAACTTCTGAGGAAATTTTCTGCATAGCTATTGTACTTCTTCCTGTGATTAGAATCCCTTTGATTTGGTGACTAAATAGTTCACTTGGATAGCAGAATAAACTGAGAATGTTCAGACAGCACTGATAAAGAGGCTGGTGTACCAGAACCAATCCTGATCTTAGTAGGACTAATTTTTATTAATCAGCTAAACAGAGTTAATATTGTGGCTCTCTTGAAGAGTCACTTTGCACATACCTAAAATCCTACATAGTAATGCTGCTTTCCTGTTGGCAACTGCAAATCTTGAATCATACGAAATAAAAATGCTTTGTATTGTATCTTGTCAGAAATACCAGGGAATGTGTGTCAGAAAGAATTGGATAATCCCATACAAATAGACCATAAATCTTACTAGCAAACTGTTCATGCAAACTTTTACACACTAAAAAAGAATGCATTTTATTTAATCAAAAAGTTTTTGTGTGGCTGATTACATTCAAGTTGTGTATGATGTTATTTTGAAAATCTCTTGAAACTCAATAGCGGGTACTGAAGTGTCATGGTGAGTATGGGACTTCTGTTTTATTGCTGTTCCATGCATAGGTCACAAGTCATAAAGTGCATGACATTTCATATGACAGCGACAGCTATGTAGAAAATCTGTTAGATGATTTATGTCCAGAGTTGAGGGCTAGAAAGAGTAGGCCTGATTCTATTCCACCCAGCTCTCCTTTCTGATAACTTCACTCTACTCTGAAACTCATCAGCTTTATGCATACTTGCTTTTCTTTGTGTAATTAATTTCTGTACTTATGAACATTCCTAACCCTGGCTACTAGAGAATGGAGGTTCCGTGCTGGAATTGTTAATATAATTGTGCATTCTGTGATGATGTAAGTGGACAGGGGTCAGGGGAGATTTGTGTAGTGCCAGTTCTCAACAACTGGGGTTGAGAAATGCTGCACACACGAGGCTGCGGACAGCATCGAACCTGGAGGTTTAAGTAGTCAACAGACCTCCAAAGGACAAAACAAGATTGAATCTGATTAAAGGAAATTCCGAACACTTTTTTTTTTGAGATCGAACAATTTTAGGCATAACCTTATGTGTAACCTTAAAACTGTTATTTAGGTTGCTGTCCGTGTGAGATGGGTGGTTTCAACATTTGATATAGAAAATAAAAATAAGTAAGATGGCTTTGTTTGGGCGAAACATTCCTGCATTTGATGTTGGTTTGTTTTCTATATACCATGACTTTTGTCCTTCCAGATTTCAATGATTTTTTTTAATTGGCAACCTACTCAGCCTTCCAGTCATTAAAATTTGAGAACGTTTAAATGAGGGTAGGTTAATGATGTTCAGAGATCACTGGATCTCCTGCTTTGATTCTGGTTTATGCCTAGCAAGATCAATCTTTTTCTTGCCATGAATTCCCAGGGCACAATGCACCTTTGGGACAAAATCTGAGGATATTGCTCAGCAATATGGGAAGATTTGGATTATTTATTGTAAACCATGTTGGGTTATAGAATAAATAGGAAAGGGATGTAGACATTCAATACATGAATAGGTTTCTTGTAAAAAAAAAAAAAGCTTCACAGCCTTTCTGCCCATTGTTATCATAAGAATGAACCCATTTTCTTCTTGCAAGATGTTCCTCGTGTGGTTGAGAAGAACAAAAACAGAATATTGAGTCAGATTAGAGATGGGGGAGAACTGTAATGGGTTCCGTCTATGCACCATCTTCATAATCAGTACGAGGATTAGGAGACGACAAAGCTACTTTAGGACTGACTCCTCAGTGTGCTTTGCTTTCTTTGCAATGTCTCTGGCAGTTTCCATGAAGGGAAAGCAGGTTTTTCAGAAGCAAATTTTATGTGTTTAATAGTGCATAGTGATGGGATATGCTGCAGAGTTTGACCTTTTGCTGGGAATGGGGTACAGATAGTCCTTGACTTACAACAGACCACCCAAAAAGGTTGGTTGACCCAGTTCTGAAGTTCTGACAGCCACTTCCCTTCCTCCCATGGTCACATGACCACCATTAGTGTGCTCGATAACCAGTCCGCGCTTAACGGGCATTTGTAGCATCCTGCGGTCATGTGGTTGCAATTTATTACTGTTTTTGTTGAAAACCGGCATTTACTTTTGAGTTTTTGGCAAAAAAAAAAAAACCCATAGTGAGCAGTGGTTTCGCTTAACGACCATGATGACTGCTTAACAACTGAAGCCAAAAAGGTTATAAAAACGGGCCCAGTTATATGGTGACCTGCTTCATGAATGTCACGACTTATGCTTGTGATGGGCAGGCTCCATTATGGTCATAAGTTGAGGACTGCCTGTTTAGATTAGCTCTGCTTTGCAGATAGAAGTGTGGGTACCATAGAAGCTTATTGCTTTTGCCAAAGTGACAAAATCAGCACTTTGTCATAAGCTCCTTCCTTTTCGCACACACGCAAATGCAATTTAATGATATATTAAAAGGGGGCGGGGCTTGTTTTACAACAGTGCAATGTTGCTTTCCTCATTCTGCCTTCCTTGAAACCATCTCCCTCCCTCTCTCCCTCCCCCCCCCCTCTCTCTCTCATATACTGTACATACATACATATACACACTGCAGATATTTCTGGCTAAAGGCAAGAATGAGAGAAGGATTTCATATTCAGACGTTACCTAAATTAATATTTTAAAAAACCTTCCATAGTGGACCAGTTGATAATGTGGTCTCCCATGTCTTTACCACTTGGAAACAACAGCTATATTTTCCTTAAAGTGAGAACTCAACAACCACATCACTTACTAACGTAACTTGCAGTCCCAATTGTGCCCTACCTGTTGCTGCAACCCAATGCTGTGCCAATTAAAGTCCATGATTATCCTTCCTTGTATGTTGACTTCTGCGCCAACCTACATTTATTGGTTTGTTTATTTGAACAATTGGAAATGAGGAATTTCCTGACAGAGAGAACAATCGAACAGCTTGCTTCCTTGAGTTGTAGGGGCTACATCACTGAAGGTCTTCAAGAAAAGATTGGGCAACTATTTTTCTGGGAAAGTATAAAGAACTCCTGCCTTGGGTGGGAGGTTGGACTAGAAGATCTTCAAGGTCCTTTCCAGCCCTAGGATTCTGTGAAATATAGTATTGTCTCACACTATGCTGCATCCCATTCTATTTGCATGTATCTGAATAAGAGAATTGGATTGTCCCAGCTGAGATGACATCTGGCTGATAAACGCCTGAACAGGACATAGGAGATCGTATAAGACATCAGAATATTGCTGTTTTCTGAAGCACCATCCATCATGCTTGGTCACTCAACAGTGAGACACTAATGAAGTGGACACAGCAGCACCTGCATTTTCTGCGTCACATAAGAAAAGTACATCTCCCTTCTCCTGTCCTGACCACTTTCTATCGAGGGATGATTGAGAGCATCCTGTCCTATTGCATTACTGTCTGGTTTGAAAGCGTTACTGCTTCAGACAGGAAGGCGGTGCAGAGAGTGGTGCGGACGGCAGGAAAGATCATTGGCAGTCCTATATAGCATCAACCTTGTGATCTTCCAAGTTATCTTTTTCCACTTCATATTCAAAATGGACAATGATTAATTGTGTGTGTGTGTGTGTGTGCACTGGCACGAAGCTGAAAGCACCAGCCTGAGGATGGCGAGTGGGACCTCGCCGAAACGTGGCCAAGATACTCTTAATCTTACACGGGAAAAGACCCAAACACACCTAGACCTACACATATAAGTTATCTTAAGTTTTTGGTACTTACATGTATGGTATTCAGCTTTGTTCGGGTATTTTCTCCGTCATTAGTTGTGCTTTTAAAGTTGTAGCACGTTTCAGCAGAATCTCATCTGCCATCATCAGGCTTCTGTATTGCGTTCGACAAACACAATACAGAAGCCTGATGATGGCAGATGAGATTCTGCTGAAACGTTGCTACAACTTTAAAAGCACAACTACAATGACGTGGGAAAATACCCGAACAAAGCTGAATACCATACATATATACATACATAAAATGTGTATATGTGTGTTATGTATTGTATGTGTACACTTTTGAGAGCAGGCAACAGAATTTAATTTTTAATGTGTTCCAGTGTGCCCATAGTAAAAAATACAATAAAGGTTATCCATCAGTAATGGCTGGGCTCCTGGAAATGATAGAAGTTGTAATCCAGCATACCTGGACTTCATCAGGTTGGAGGAGGTTGTTCTCTGCCTTGATTTTTAGTGTGTTGGCTTCAGAATTCTGGTAACTCTTTCACGACAGCTGAGCTAGGACTATTAACCATCTTGATATATTAATTGAACACAGGGTTATAGGTTGAGAGAGCAAGCTTAATCATTTTCTTCTGTGTTTTTAAATTGTCATCCTTCCCCCTCCCCAACCCTTTGCAGAGGCTGGCAACGGAGCAGTTGTGTGTCCATATGACATGACTTTTATCACACAACTTTACTGCTGGTTGGATGGATATATGAACTGTACAGAGTCATAGAATATTCTCAGGGATATTCAAACTTAGCTGGCAATGCTTGCTCTACGCTCATGCTTTTTAATATTGTAATACTATAATTTATGTGTCTTTCGTTATCAAAGGCTTGGATCATCATAGCAATGTCATGGCTTATAGAGGCTTTTAAAATTGACTGAGAAGCTTAATGAAGTTGCCATTAAATCATAAAACCCTAAGAATAACTTTGGATCACCTCAAAGTTCAGTGTAGTTTAGAATTCTCTTCTGTAGCCAACCAGAAACTTACAAGCAAGTCAGAAGTCACTTCAGTTCATGTTCCCAAGCAACTAGGATCAGGAGGCATATTACCTCCAACACTAGAAAAACTGTAGAACTATCGTAACAAAAGGTCTTGAGAGATAAATAAATGTAAAACCTTCATTCTCTTTGAAAACCATCCAAAACAATAACCATATCTTGTGGCAGTAAATTCCAGAGTGGGATGGTGCACCTGGTCAGAAACACCTTTCTATGGAATTCTTAATGCTTCCTGAGCTTGGTGGTTTTCTTGCAGATGTTTCATTACCAACATTAGTGCACTGATGTCACAAGTGCTAATGTTATCTAATTTGGTAACAAAATGTCTTCAAGAACACCACCAAGCTCAGAGGGCACCAAGGACCCCAAAGTTCAACCCTGAGCTACAGATACCGTCTTCCGTCAGTAAACCACTTCCTTTCTGTCCCAAACCTCTACCTAATCTCATCAGATGAATCCTACATCTCAGTATTTTGAGGAAAGAGGGAAAATTTATTCTTGTCTTTAACACCTCTATCATATTCTACCTTACTTTAACAAAAAACTAAGCTGTCAATGTGATTTTTCTCAGAAAGGCCTTAATATAATATTTGCCGTACAGTGACTAGAAAAACGCACAGCACTCTAAATGCTATGAGGTTCATTTTTCACTTCTTTCCTAATAATTTGCGGTGCAAAAATGCATCCTTTTTCAGAGTTGACTCTTACAAGTAAAAACAAACTGTGTTAGAGGACCGGTCCATGAGAGGCCAGTATTTCTCAATTTTAGCAACTTGAAGATGTATGGACTTCAAATCCCAGAAGTCACCAGTCAGAATGCTGGCGGAGGAATTCTGGGAGTTGATCCACTTAACTTCAAATGGCCAAGGCTGAGAAACGCCACTCTAGGCTGAAAAATGGTGGACTTCTTTGTGTCTTTAGAAACAGCAAATTCAAAAGGATTGGTATTCCCAGCATCTCTAGGCCTTCGCAGGTGCCTTGTCTGCCTCTTTTACCACAGCAGGGTGAAAAATTGCAGCTGTACTCTGTGAAACTCTCCAGGACTAATATTTTTTTCAAATGTTTGTTAGTTTTTGCAGGAAAACACTAGATCTGCACACATATTTCAGGGTTGAAGGTTGAACGTCACCTAACAAGATGTTGATTTATACATACATATACTGCTTTTCAGTGAAGGCACCCAAGACAATATATAGTTTAAAAAAAAATTTTTTTTTTAAATATCCATGTTGCTCAATGAAGAGGGGAGAAAAACCATATGGTAATAGCTAATCCTTTTTCTTAGGGCCTATCCAATATTTCACAAAAGAGGAGGCAAGTTTTTGAAATTTTAAATCATGCAGAAATAGCTGAAACATTATGTAAAAAAAAAAACCCCAACAACTTACCAAATTTTCTCACTTCCTCAATTGCTGTTTGTTCTTTTCCGTGAAGCTAAACTTGTATTTGGCCCCAAGAGAAGTGAAAGAGGAACTGGCCAAATATTTCTCTGAAGTCACAGTATTGTCCCTCCAGGAATGGCTGGTGCATTTCCAAGGGTAATTTAGAGTGCTAAGTTGCAACTTTTTGTAAACCTAATGGCTTGGCACTGGAATGAATTGCGAGGCTGCCTCCAGGGACTAGAACAGTGTTTCCTATACTTTTTAAAGAGTGTGGATTTTAACTCCCAGGTTCCCACCCTGGGAGTTGAAATCCACACATTTCAAAGTTGCTGAGGTTAAGAAACCACTGTTCTAGAATGTACTTCAATTTTTTTTAACAATTCCAGAGACCAAACTACCTCCGTCGTGGGCTAAAGAAGAGGGTTTTTCCTTAAAGGAACAAAATATTTTCCTCTG
The DNA here is from genome assembly GCF_049901735.1 of Notechis scutatus. Taxonomy (NCBI): domain Eukaryota; kingdom Metazoa; phylum Chordata; class Lepidosauria; order Squamata; family Elapidae; genus Notechis; species Notechis scutatus. The sequence goes on along the minus strand of NC_142010.1, from coordinate 23,791,006 downwards.
CCAGGATTAGCAGTGCAGATACTTAGTCTTTTTTAAGTTGGACTTTTCTTCCTCTGCCATTTATATACTCAACTGTTGTAGGTGTATTTTATAGCAGAGGAAGAAGATTGTGACTAACCACTTCAATAAAAACTGGCAACGAAATTGCATTGGATGCAATCAGTGGGAGCCAAGCTGGACTCAAGGGCACCTTTATTTTTTATTTGTTTTTACATTCTGAGGGAATGTGTAATTATTTTAAATTTTAAGGATGTCAACTGCATAGAATAGAACCAGAATTTTTCCAGACAGTATCTCAAAGATGATTTGTACCTAGCAGTTTGGATAGCAAACCAATGGAGTAAGAGGACTGGATAGAATGAAAGATAAGAAAGAAGACAAGAGATGGATGGCCGGTTGACCATGATCTAATATGAATCATCGGTGCTAGACACACTGTTGTTGACAGTGTACACATTGAAGATTCTTTTCAAACTTTCTGGGAAAACCATACAAGGCAGTACCCTATATTGGCCCATGTATTCAACGCTACACAAGTGCACAAGAAACCAAGTAGCAATAACAATAGCATTTTAGGCTTATATACCGCCCCATAGTGCTTTATAGCACTTTCTGGGTGGTTTACAAGGTAAGTATTATTTGCATATTGCCTCCAACAATCTGGGTCCTCATTTTACTGACCATGAAAGACTGAATCAATCTTGAGCTTGTCAGAATTGAACTCCAGGCTGTGGGCAGAGTTTGCCTGCCATACTGCATTTTAACTACTGCACCATCAGGTCTCCTGGGTTTCCAAATGGGAGACAGGCCAGCTGTTCCGAATGGGAGAAAGTTTTCCCTTTTTTCACCTATGTCCCTTGGCTCAGCATTTCACAGAAAGGGGGAATTGCTTCTTTTCTAGCCTCAATGCCTGAATGGGGCAGTGGGCAGATTTAGGTGGGTTTTTTTTGATCCAGCTACGTGAAATATGTTTGAAGTGAGCAGGTGTTGACTGGCACCAGTTTAGGAATATCTTGCCATTCTTTCTGGTCCTCTCTCTCTGGCCCTTCTGATACGCCTTTCCATCCAGCCACCTGCTTCATGGTTCTTCCTGATGCAATGGATTGTAATCCAGAGAAGATTGGGTTGGTGTGTCTCTTTAAGTTTTATGATGCCAGGAAAACCATTTTTCCTGGGACAGAACAGCCTTTTCCTCCTTCTGTTCATTTTGTTTCTTTGTAGTTTCGAAGTTAAGTATACTCTTATGTCCAAATCATTATTTAAGATAAGGGCTTGCTTCAAACTTGACATGTAAAAACATGGGAGATAGCTACCTCACTAGTATATTTCTCTTTGCAGTCTGCTGTTCTGTTTGCTTGCTTGATTTTAAATTTACATTCCAATTTTCTTCTGCAGCTTCAGGGCAGGGGCCTAGTGCTCCATTTTCTTACTTTCCTCCCCCACAACAACAAGCCTGTGAGGTAGGCTGGACTAAGGCAAAATTACTGACCTAAATCATAGCAACATGTGGCATATAAACACTAATCACCCAGCAAGCTGAGATAGTCAATCTGAACTTTGCTTCAGTATCTTATCTAAAACAGAAAAAGGGTGAATGTGAGTTTAATGCATTGCTGACTGCCCAGAGTCACATCCATAAAATGGGTGGCCCTGTAAATTGATTCCATAAATTGAATAAAATATAAAAATATTTATTTCCCTTGAATAAGAATAAATGATTGAGTACATTCTTATTATAACCCCTGGGCAGCACTCAATCAATTCATTGGTCTTTTCTAACAGTTGCACAAATGTCTGCTTCTGTGTGGTCAGTAGAAGGAAACTTTCATTTCAGCCAGTTGTTTTAAGCCAATTTCAAGACAAAAGGTTGGATTCAAAATTCTGATGATGGTAAATTGTCTGTTGGTGGATCAAGTTCCCTCATCCAGGTATGTGTTTAGGAGAATTGAAGGTACTTTAGGAGCAGATCTTGGAGACAGCAAAAAAAGGTGACAGAGGAAAAGGGAAATTTTCATTTCTGAGTTGAATTTAGTCCAGAATCAGATTGGGGTCTCCAAACTTGGCAACGTTAAGATTTGTGGACTTCAACTCCCAGAATTCCTCAGGTAGTCATGCTGGCTGGGCAATTCTGGGAGTTGAAGTCCACAAATTGCCAAGTTTGGAGACTCCTGGATTAGAATATAGCATACAGTTATTGCACAGTCTTAAATCTGATTTCACTGAGAGTTTGTCAGGTGTCCAGGTTTCCCTCTGTGTTGTCCAGAGTAAATAACATCCTTATTTATTCTAAGGTTTTGGCTGTTTCGGAGCTATTTGTGAGATTAACCGTATTGTGTGGCTTTCCTCTGGTTTCATTTCTGTGTCAGGCTTTCACTTTGAAGAATCACTGATAATTTTGAAGAGAAATGCCAGTTTTCCTAGTTAGATATGCACCCTTTTGAACATGCAAAGAGAAATCCTTTAAAAGCCGATCCATTAGGAAACGTGAATGTCTATGTATACTGTGCCACTGTGTGGCAGTGATAGACTCAGATATGGTCTTGTGCTTTTTTATTTTAATGTAGAAGAGAAGAACAGCTGCTAATTTCCTAACCAGCAGCTGGAAAGAGTTGAGTTGTGTCCCTTTTACTGCATGGGCAGAATTCTGTAAATCAGTACCTTTGTTACACCAATTTCTTTTCAAGAATAGTTCTGAAACCACACCTGACCTCTCAGAGGTCAAAACAGCAAGAACGTATTTCACAAGAACCTCTGTCTATATATTATTTTGTCTTGGCATTTGAAGCACCATCTTTTATTTCTGAAACATGGAAGGGAAACTGACACCAGGTCACTCATTCCTGCATCACGTTTCCTTAATTAAACTTCCATGCTGAAGGTACAAATGTTTTCTTCAGTGACAGCCTTTGCGGGCTCCCAATTCTTTGTGTAGGGAAAAGAACGTGATTTCAAAAGCCATCATGGTATGGTTTAAAAGTGGTTAAAAGGGATTTGGGAGCCCTGATGCCTTGTCCTGCTCAGCCGTGAACGCTGAACATTCGGCCTGCTCTGTTGAACCCGCTGAGCAGAATTATTTATGTCGTTTTCCATTTTCATCCTGCCCTCTCAGAAGACCCGGAGAAGTGTAAAAGCAACACACTTGTATCGCCAAATCTACTTTCCTCCGATTTTTGTAATGTGGTTTGCAGTTCCAAAAATAGCCTGTGTAAAAAGGGCATCTTTTCAGATGCACACGTTTTCATTTTTTTTTTTAAAAAAGAGCTAATTTTGAATGGATTTAAACTGGGGGGGGGGAAATAAAGATAAAACTAGGGGTGCCATATCTCTTATAGCCACAAAGTTTGCCAAAGCAGGAGGTTGTTTCGCAAAGCGAGTCCTCTCCTCCTCCCTTCTCTCAAACTATTGGCCTCAGAAGGGACAAACCGAAGCAGCTAAGCTATTGAAGGCTGATGCCAGATGCCCAGGTAGGAATTTGCGTGCCTCTGCATGACAGCTAATGAACGGCTTTGCTCCCCACAGGTTTGAAAGCACCGTCCAGATTGGCAAGCTGCAAGACCTGATCCACCGCAGTAAAATGGCCCGATGTAGAGGCCGGTTTGTCTGCCCTGTCATCCTCTACAAAGGAAAGGTAAAGCTGTGCGTATCCTGTACACCAGGGGTCCCCAAGCACCGGGCCGCAGACCGGTACCGGTCCATGGAACATTTCCTACCGGGCCGCCGGTTTGCTGGGCGCCGCCATCTTGTTTGACGAGAAAGTGCTTCCGGTGAGCTTTTCCGGTTGGAAAGCAGCGTTTGGGTCCTGAAGGAATCCTCGCGCCTTAGTTTCATCGAAGGGGGGGTGGCTTTGAACGAAACTAAGGCGCGAGGATTCTTTCAGCACCCAAGGCAAGGCGAGCCGAGCGACCGTCCCGAAGCCGTCCCGAAGCGAAGCCCATCGACAAAGGTACAAAGGAGGAGTTGAAGGTGGCGGGGACGGCTGGCTGGCTGGCCGGTCGCTCGGCTCGCCTTGCCTTGTCATGCGTGCTGATGCCGGTACCGGGCTGCAGATCATTTTGTGATGCCGGTACTGGGCCGCGGCACAAAAAAGGTTGGGGGCCACTGCTGTACACCTTTCGTAGATCGCTTCCAGGGTTTTTAAAAAAAATCATTAAAAAAAAATCAAAATCAAAAAATGGATTTTTAAAAATGTAAATCTTATTTTTTTTTAATTTTTATCCAATTTATTTTAATAAAATGCTTTTGGAGTAAAAAATCTTATCTAGTTTTCTATTGAAGATACATTAATAATTTAGTTTATTCAGCGTGAAACGGAGCTTAGTTATGTAGCGTGAGGCTGCATATTCTGCAATATTGGGACTGTCGGGGAGCCAACAGAAGGTCAGAGGAGGAACTGCTTGCAGGACGCAGATGGCAGTTGCTCTTTAAAAATTATGATTTAAATCGAGTTGATTTAAATCAATCCTTTTGACTAGCGATTTAAATCGTGATTTCAATAGACTTGATTTGAATCCAATCCACCCTGATCGCTTCTGTCTGTGGGGAGATGGGTCGTAGTAGCCTTTGCTGGACTGAATCCTAGAAGGCCCGAAAATAAGCCAGGACCTTCTGCTTGTGAGCCTCCTCCTGCTTCTCACCATCTGAAGCTGCCCTCAGAGAGGCAGAAGAGGAAACAGGCCCATCAAGAGCCTCGGTGGCGCAATGATTAGAGTGCTGTCCTGCAGGCCACTTCTGCTGGCTGCCTGCAGTTTGGCAGTTCGAATCCCACCAGGCTCAGGGTTGACTCAGCCTTCCATCCTTCCGAGGTGGGTAAAATGAGGACCCAGATTGTTGGGGGCCTCTGTAAAACCGCTTAGAGAGGGCTGTAAAGCACTATAAAAGCGGTATATAAGTCTAAGTGCTATTGCTATTGCTTCTCTCACTTCCAGCCTTCAGCTTGTCACAATTTTGTGGTGGGACACGTGGAGGGGTTTTATTGGGGATGGATGGGTCAGGGTGTGGTGTTTTTTTTTTTTTAGATCTACATCAGGTGTCTCAAATTTTTTCCTTACCCGTTAACATTTGCTGCCTTTACTGAATAGCTGGTTCTCTCTCTCTTTTTTTTTCTTTGGATGTTTGTCAAGAAGCCTTTTAATATTTATTCATAATTTCCTTAATTAACCTCAGCTCATTCTGAGCTTGGGCCTTTCCCTGGCACTCTCCCTGCAGTTCTGGGCTTCCGCTATATACTCTCCAGAGGTGGGATTCAAATTTTTAACAACCGGTTCTGTGGGTGTGGCTTAGGTAGTAGGTGTGGCTTGGTGGTCATGTGACTGGGTGGACATGGCTTGGTGGTCATGTTATTGGCTGGGTGTGGCCAACTCACAATATCACTCACATCGAGGCACGCATCTCCTTGTCTGGCCTCTCCTGACTGTGGGGATGCTGTAACAGTCGTAAGTGTGAAAAACGGTCATACGTCACTTTTTTCAGTGCCATTGTAACTTTGAATGGTCACTCCACACAAGCAAAGTACCAGCAAAGGAGGGGGAAAAATACTCCAGAGAAGTTCCTGAGACAGGAAGTCTAGTCCTGCCAAGAATGTAATAAGGGTTAACAGAGAGGCAGTTTCTGTAAGCAACACCAGAATGTTTCCTTCCTGCCTTCCTTACAGGATTAGGCCAGTAATTTCTTCTAACAACCGGTTCTCCGAACTGCTTAGAATGTTAACAACCGGTTCTAGCGAATAGGTGCAAACTGGTAGAATCCCACCCCTGATACTCTCCCCTTGCGGCCTGGCCTGTTTCCCATTTCTCCTGCATGCATCTTCTTTTCTGCTCTCAAATTTTAAATATAAGCTTTTTGTGTAGCCACATTGGGGCTCCCACCCCCACCCCTGTAGTGTTCCATTTTGTTCCTTGCTACAATTGTTTGCGTGTATACTTACAGTGAAGGTAGTCCTTAGGATCAGAAACATGGTTATAACTTATTATGGTTGAGGCACCCACATGTGGTCATGTGACCAAGAGGGAACAGTGCAATGTGACCATTTAAAATAGCCAGGGGGTGCTTTATAGGCTGCAAAGCACCAGTTCTGTGGCCGTTGTAAATGTGAACAATCCTTAAGCAACTGACCATAAGCTGAGGATCACCTGTTAGAAACTTCCACTCAGCTTGCACTCCTTTTCCCATTAGCAATAGCACTTAGACTTATATACCACTTTATAGTGCTTTACAGCCCTCTCTAAGCGGTTTTACAGAGTCAGCCTATTGCCCCAAACAATCTGGCTCCTCATTTTACCCACCTCGGAAGGATGGAAGGCTGAGTCAACCCTGAGCCTGGTGGGATTTGAACTGCCCAATTGCAGGCAGCCGGTAGTCAACAGAAGTGGCCTGCAGTACTGCACTCTAACCACTGCACCACATTAGCTATGGATACCTTGATATCTTATCCTACAGGTGCTTTTTTCAAGAGGCAACTGGACTGTCTGGTTTTTCTTTGAAGTTTTCTTCAAAGAAAAACCAGAAAGTCCAGTTGCCTTATGGAAAAAGCACCTTTGGGACAACCATGGCCTGGATGAATCTCCACAGACTTGAAATCTTATCATTGCTTTAGAGTTGGTTAAAATCCTTCTAAAGTGCAAGAGACTTGTTTGAGTATAGTTAGTTATTAGGGTAGCTTCTTCTTATAAAATTAAGAACTTTAGTATTACTTTTTCTCAAATGTTCCTGCTGTTTCTTAAATGAGATCATCTTCATTAAAGATAATGAGTTGATAAACATTAAAAGAGCACCGCTAAGCGCGATTGCGTGAGTGAATGGGAAAGGAAGTGCAGGAACTTGGCACTGGGATTACTGTGGTAAGGAATGAAATTTGTGTTGCAAGCTGTGCAACCATCTTGCTAGAATGCTTCAGAGCAAAACCATTTTGATTTGGGGTAGTGCAATAAGCCTGAAAGAGAATAGAATCCATTGCTGTATCTTTGTACTGTTATTGGTCTTTGTCTCCTCAGCATATATGCCGATCAGCCACACTGGCAGGGTGGGGAGAACTTTATGGGCGAACAGGATACAATTACATTTTCTCAGGTAAGGGAAAGGAGGTTTGTGGGAGGCGTAGTTTTACTGTTCATAATGCTATTGAAGAGAAATGGAGCATCTGTGGAAATTAGTAGGTGGTTGCTCTTTTAAGCTAGAAGAAACAAGTAATAATAATATGGGTTGCTAGGTTTGAGTTAGTGCTGTGTATAAATCCAGGCCCTGTGGCTTGTAAAATGCAGTTTACTGTTGTGTATGCATTACGTTAAAACAAATCACAAGTTAATGCACGCAATGTTTATATGTAAATAGCTGTTAGTTATTTCAAGATGAAGTTCCTGTGATGTACAAAGAAACTTTTGTGGCTAGATTTAGCCACCAGGGGCAAACTTGTTGATCTTTTGCATCAAAAACAAAACCTAACCCAGTTTATTTCGTTGGCTTCATGGGATGGCTCAGTAAGAATCCTCTGAGGAATTCTGGGAGTTGAAGTCCACAAGTCTTAAAGTTGCCAAGTTTGGAGACCACGACTCTACGGCAATGTTTTTCAGCCTTGACCAACTTTAAGAGGTCTGGACTTCAACTCCTAGAATTCCCTTGCTAGCAATGTTGGCTACAGAATTTGGGAGTTGAAGTCCAGACATTTTAAAGTCGCTAAGGTTGACAAAAGCCCTGATGATCTCACTTGACTCATTCACAATAGCAAGTCCACTTGGATTGTTTAATATGCTGAACTGATGGGAAGTCTGAAATTACCTGGGAGGCAGGGGTGGGATTCCACCGGTTCTGTCCGGCTCTACAGAACTGGTAGCTCTGAAAAGCAGCAGACACAGAACCGGTTCTGTATCAGCTGCTGTTTTGGCCCACCTGCCCGCCTGGGCTCTTACCTGTCCTTTATTTCCTGCTTTTTCAACCGCAGCTGCTTTGCGCGGCACAGCTGCGGTTGAAAAAGCAGGGAAAAAGGGGCTTTTCCAACCTCTGCGCACCTGCACGCAGCGCTGCTCAGCTGTCCGGGCAGCTCAGCAGGTCGTAAATTGCACTCACGCGACTCGCGCATGCGCACACGACACAGAGCAACAAAACTGGTAGTTATACCGGTCGGATCCCATCCCTGCCTGGGAGAATTATTGGACCATAAAAAGAGCTTTCTTAGTCCCAAACCACAGTTGCTATAATTCATCGCAATATGTGACTGCTAACTTGCTTTTCTGTTCCCTTTTTAAATGACTATTTATAGGTGGTTCAGATGATGCCTGGGCAGATACGGAAGACTTGTCAGAAGAGGACTCTGCTTTAAGGTCTGTTTGTTTTCTGTGCTGATGTGTTGTATATCAGATTCTGACTTCTTTCCTCAGCTTGCCTGGCCTCCCTCCCCCTCTCCCTTTCTCTCCCTCTCCCTCTTCCTCCCTCTCTCTCTCCCCCCCTCTTTCTCCCTCTCTCCTCCCTCCCTCTTTCTCTCTCTCTCTCCCTCTTTCTCCCTCCTCCCTTTCTCTCCCTCTCCAACCCTCCCTTCCCCTCCCCCCTCTCCTCTCTTTCTCCTCCTTCTTCTCCCTCCCCCTCTTTCTCCCTCCCTCCCTCCCTCCTCTCTCTCTCCTCCTCTCCCTCCCTCCCTCCCTTCCCTTTCTTCCTCTCTCCTCCCCTCCCTTTCTCTCCTCTTCCTCCCTCTCTCTCCCCTCTTTCTCCCTCACTCCTCACTCTTTCTCTCTCTCTCCTCCCTCTCCCACTCTCCCTCTCTCCCTCCCTCCTCTTTCTCTCCCTCTCCATCCCTCCCTCTCTCTCCCTCTCCTTTCTCTCCCTCTTCTTCTTCTCCTCCCTCTCCCCTCTTCTCCCTCACTCCTCACTCTTTCTCTCTCTCTCATCCCTCTCTCTCCACTCTCCTCTTTCTCCCTCCCTCCTTTCTCTCCCTCTTTCTCTCCTCTCCAACCCTCCCTCTCCCCCTCTCCTTCTCTCCCTCTTCTTCCCTCCCTCCCTCTCTCCCCTCTTTCTCCCTCCCTCCCTCTTTCTCTCTCTCTCCCTCCCCCTCCCTCTTTCTCCCTCCCTTCCTCTTTCTCTTCCTCTCTCCCTCCCCTCCCTTTCTCTCCCTCTTTCCTCCCTCTCTCTCTCCCTCTTTCTCCCTCCTCCCTCACTCTTTCTCTCTCTCTCCATCCCTCTCTCTCCCACTCTCCCTCTTTCTCCCTCCCTCCCTTTCTCTCCTCTCTTCTCTCTCCCTCTCCAACCCTCCCTCTCTCCCCCCTCCCCTTTCTCTCCCTCTTCTTCTTCCTCCCTCCCTCTCTCCCTCTTTCTCCCTCCCTTCCTCTTTCTCTTCCTCTCTCCCCCTCCCTCCCTCCCTCCCTCTTTCTCTCCCTCTCCAACCCTCCCTCTCTTTCCCCCTCCCCCTCTCTCCCCCCTCCCCCCCCTCTCTCTCTCTCTCTCTCTCTCTCTCTCTCTGTCACCAACACAAACCTCATCAAAAAGTTTCTTTCACTAACCTGAAATTACAGGGGCAATAATTAATGGTTATGTTTCCTGAATCTCTGTTGTGCCAGTGCAAAACAATTATAAACATCCCTGGAACTTCAGAAGTTGGTAGCTGAAGCAATAGCCATTGTCCTGCTATAAAAGTTATATAACTGGTTACATAAGTATTTTATTGGGCCTCCCTCTGTGAGGGGGATGAGCAGTTCAAAAAATGTGATAAATAAATAAAATTAAGGGCTATCAGGAGAGATAGGTAGAGCCAAGACTTGTGTAGGCCATAGGATGAAAGTCTTACAGCATTGCTGTGAATTTTATTTAATATCTATTTTAACTTCGAGAAATATGCTTGAAGTTGCTCAAAGTAGTTTATGGCAGATTTTTTTATTCTATTTTATTTTAACTTCAAAAGAAGTTCTTCTTCTTTTGAAGTTAAAATAAAATAGAATTTTAAAAAAATTCTTGTAGATAGTCAAGGTAGTTTATAGCAGATTTTTTTTAAAAAAATGATAAATTTGAAATTGCACTGAAATCTCACAAAAGCTAAAATTTCTCAGGCAAGAATAATGTGTTTTGCACACTCCATAAAGTATCACAATGTTAGATCATAAATGCAGATTAAGCACTTAAAATTCTTCTCTATAGAGCAGGGGCATCCAACCTTGGCAACTTCAAGACTTGTGGACTTCAACTCACAAAATTAACAACACTTAACAGTTTATCTAGTTTGACTTTGCTTCCAATCGAGAGAGATTCTGGAGAATGTGATTTGGGGGAGGTGAGAGGTGAGAGATGAATTGGGAGCTGTTGTATCCAAACCAATCAAATTGTCAGAGTTATTGTGTTTATTAGCAATGTCTTTCTCCCTAGTTCTTCACCCCTTATTTTGACCCATTTACATAGAGGACTTCAAACGCTTGAGTCCTGAGCTGGATGCTATCTCTTGGAGGCACCTCCCTTGCAAAAAACAAATATATATATATATATATATATATATATATATATATATATATATATATATATATATATATATATATATATATATGTTTTCTTAAGTTTTCGCGGTAGATAGATACGATTTAGTTGTCTTTAAGTAGATAGCAGAATCTCATCTGCCAATACAGAAGCCTGATGATGGCAGATGAGATTCTGCTAAAGAAAGAACAACTAATGACGGAAAACAACCATATCATATATAGATAGATAGATAGATAGATAGATAGATAGATAGATATAGATATAGATATAGATATAGATATAGATATAGATATAGATATAGATATAGATAGATAGATAGATAGATAGATATATCTTGAAATGAATGGGTCTTTCAGGATCTTTGCCCCCACAAAGCATTCTGGCTGTTCTGGCACGCACGGCTTCCTAAACCCTTTTGATTTCCCCTAATGGATTGCTAAGCCTTGTTTTTCCTTCATTTCAGAAATGCAGACTCGCAACTCTTTGACAAAGTCCGAGGTCACGACATCAAGCTCTTGCGATATCTGTCAGTTGCATACATCTGTGACCTGATGGTGGAGAACAAGAAAGTGAAGTTTGGATTGAAGTAAGCACCTGTTCTGACCCAAGCCTCGTTCAAATCAAACAAACGCAAAACATAAGATAAAAGCAAAACCTTTTTAATGCGTTTCTGTGAATTCTATTCATTCACAGCAAAGCGCTATTAAAACTAATTTTCCCAGATAAGAGCAAGCCCTGTCAAGGTTGTGCAAGGCTGCCAAGAACCACAAGATTAAGTGCAAGGAAATATTCAAAGCCAAAAGTCTCCGAAAACAAACCAGGATAGACCGAATGTCCACGAGGACTTGAAGTGCAAGAACTTCTTTGCTTCCTGCAAAGAATCCCACCTCTGAGGGCTGGCTTTTATCCCTTAAGGGAGGGGCTATCACTTTGCATCACCTCCAGAGTCACCCGTGCTGCTGCAGCTGCTCTTTCCTTCGAGCAGCCCTGCACGCACGCCCACTGGGCACAGGCTCCTCAGGAACCTCTTCATCACTGCTGCCAGCCTCCACAATCTCCAAAGGCAGCCTCCCACTCTCTGATAGTCCTGGCCCCATCCCTGCATCACACGCAAGCCCTCATCTCAGTCCTCACTCTCCGAGGCCTCAGCCGTCCGCACCTGCTACCGGCAAACCACAACAGCACCTGTGCGTGATGTAGTCCAGATGCAGCAGGGGGATTTTGAGCCACATTCCAGCTGAGGAATGCTAAGAGAGAGTTGGAAGGGACCTTGGAGGTCTTCTAGTTCAACCCCATGCTCAAGCAGGAAACCTTTCTACCATTTCGGACAGATGGTTGTCCAATCTCTTCACCCACAACTTAGAGCTGGGCTTCAGCCTCAGGGATAACTAGATTCAAAGAGGTTGGACAGCCATTTGTCTGAAACGGTACCGTACAGGGTTTCCTGGGGTTGGACTAGGAAGATCTCCAGGGTCGCCTCCAATTCTATTATTCTGTGAAATTCTTATTCTACCACAAATGTATTCAAGAGTTTTGCAGCATTCATTCAGCACCAGAAAAAATAAATGGCTGGTGCTTCATTTAACATCTTTATAAACATAATAAGTAGATTTTACAAACCAGTTGTAGATTTCTCCAACATGGAGCCAACTCAGACAGAAACATGTTGCGCGTAACTTCAGTAGCACACAGAAACAGAGATCAGTTTCGCTTTAGTTCAGCAGGCAAGCAGAGGAGAGAAGCAGTTTCATCTTCAACAGTCTCAGAGCTTAATGGAGCTGCAGAGCTTAACATAGCTGCCACACCTAAGGTACTTTTAGTTTCAGTTTCCTCACTGGCTGACTTAGTTGCTACGCCTATTCATTGGCTGACCTTGTTTTCCAGTTCATGAATATACTCTGACAAAATTGTCCTCATTTGATGACTGCGGGCAAAGTGCTGTTGCCCATCTCATTTGTGAGGATAAAAAGCAGGAAGTCATCCTGATTGCTATAGAGGGGGGGTGGGGAATCTAAAATTCCTGGATGATGACATCTTCTTCTTGTTGTTGTGGTTATCCACATCTCCCAGAAATAAAAGCTCCATTTGTTCAAAGGTTTTAAGAGTGAGAACTGACCACAGCACTGTCTTACAGCCTTAATTGTTGAGAGCCAGAAAATGTAGTTACGTTTCTTTCGCAAATGTGAAAGAAAATAGACCCAGACTTTCTAGGTGTAGTGAAGTGGCTTCATAATATTGGATAGTTGCTAAATATTGCCAAAGAATTTCACCCCCACGCGGTGCATTTGCTTGTCTCTTTCAGTGTGACGTCTTCTGAGAAAGTGGATAAAGCACAGCGCTATGCTGACTTCACTCTCCTTTCCATCCCTTACCCAGGTAGGTTGGAGCAATGGATTAAAACTTGGGCAGTAGCAAAATACTTGATACTATTATAGATGAATTGGGAATAGAAGATATTTCAGAGACTCGAGGTGAAAGACTACAGGATGCCAAGTACTGTACAGGTAGTCCTTGACTTACGACCACAGTTGAGCCCAAAATGTCTGTTGTTAAGTGAGACCTCTGTTAAGTGAGTTTTGCCCCCATTTTACGACCTTTCTTGCCACAGTTGTGAAGTGGATCACTGCAGTTGATGAGTTAGTCATCCGGTAGTTAAGTAAATCTGGCTTCCCCATTGGCTTTGCTTGTCAGAAAGCCATAACCGCATGACCTTGGGACACAGCCACGGTTGTAAGTATGAACCAGTTGCCAAGCCTCTGAATTTTGATCACATGATTGGGATACTGCAAATCTCGTAATTCTGAAAAACTATCATAAGTCACTTTTTTCAGTGCTGCTGTAACTTTGAGTGGTCACTAAGTGAACTGTTGTAAGTCGAGGACTACCTGTATAGTTTTTAATCTTCACGAGAAACTATATTTCAGGCTCTTTTTTAAAGTTTTTTTTAGTCCCACCTTTATTATATAACCCCTGGTCCGTGGACTGCCACAGTCCGTAGCATGCCAGAAACTGGGGCATGCAAACAATTGAAGCCCCATCTGTGGGATGCAGGCAGCACACACACAAAACTACACCCCCTCAGGTCTGCAGAAACACCTTTTCCCACAGATCCTGGTGCCCAAAAGTTTGGGGGCTACTGCCTTCTATTTTGGAACACTGCTGTTAGGAATAACATGGTTACCTAACTTAGTTTGAGTAAAATAATATATATATAGACTATGATTGTGTGTATCACTTTAAATGCAGACCATGTATTTTGGGTGCGGTTGTAAAATCACCCTAAGAGGGAGCAAGAGAGCTCACTGTTTGCTGGCTTTTACTGGATTGCTGACAATGATGGATTGATGGTGATAACTGCTTGTTTTCCCTGCTATTGCTGAACGAAGAAAAGAGGTTTGATTTTCTTCATATCTCTACTGCAAAAAGAGATATATTACTGGACTGATTATTTGTAAGTTTACTGACCTCTTTTTCGACACTGGACTTTGCTAATGGATAATCCCCGGACGGACTGAACTTAGTGTATGATATATGGACTGTTTGACTATGCTAACAATCTTACTGGAATAAACTATTTAACTAGCACATTGTATCTGTTTTACTGAGTGTAAACTACAACAACGTTTATCTCACATATCTGCCTGCCTGCCTGACTACCGTTGCACGTTCTGCTAGGGTGTACATCCCTAACACTGGTTATGGGCCCAGGTGCACAGTCAGACTAACCAGGATATAACAGGCTTGAAAGTGAGAGTTTGTGTAGTTACACAATACTGCAAACAGACATCTGTGTTTTATTAATTATAGTTTAATATCCAGAAAAAGATGGCACAAGTCAATTTACAAAGTTTGTCTCTAATATCCAAACTGGATGGAACAAACTATGTTTCATGGTCTATGAAATGCAGCCTACTTCTACGAAGAGAAGGTTTGTGGAGTATAATTCAAAACCCACCAGAGGTAGATGCATGGGATCCGGAGGATGAGGATGATGCCCAGAAAATACAAGAATATAAACTGAAGAATGAGCAAGCTCTCTGTATAATAGGACTGACACTCTCTGACCAGCAGCTTGTCCATATTCGTGGAGAAGAAACAGCTGCGAAATGTTGGGAGAATTTAAAGAAGATTTATGTTCGAGACAGTGTAGGAGCACGTATAAATCTTACACGAAAGCTGTTTAGAACACATCTTCAAAAGAATGGAGACATGCTGAGTCATATAAACACTATGAAGAGAATTTTTCAGGAACTGCATGAAAAAGAACTTATCTTCACAGAACTACATCAAGTTTATATAATTTTGTCTTCGTTAGATGAGAGCTACGACGACTATGTAACTTCACTTGAAGTTCTGCCAAAAGATAATCTTACATTAACTGATATTACTGGCAGATTAATTGAAGAAGCCAGGAGAAGGCTTGAAAGGGATCAACTCAGAAGGGAAAAACAACCCACAATGTGAAGAAGAGAAAATATCTTCGTCAGCCTATACAATTAAAAAATGTTTTAATTGTGGAGGAAAAGGACATTTGGCTAGATTCTGCAAGAAAGCAAAAAGCCAAAATGCCAGCCAGAATGCTAAAAGGCATCAAAAGGATAAAAAAATGCATAGAGTTAGCCATGTATAGCAACGAAACTGTGAATAATAATTTATGGGTTGTAGATAGTGGAGCATCGCACTGCATAACGAATGATAAGAAAAGATTTGTTAAGATGTCCACAAGTTCACAGCAGATATCGTTAGCTAATGGCTGGAAACTGAAAGCTAAAGGTGAAGGTATAGCATATTGTTCTTGCATAAAAGAAAATGTAAAAATGTTATATGTACCACAACTTAAGTTTAATTTGCTTTCAGTTAGAGTTTTGGTTAAACTAGGTTATGTAGTTACCTTTAGGGGAGAAAGTTGCATAATAGAAAAGGAAGGTAAAAAAGTGACTGCAACTTTAAAAGGTGAATTGTATGTGTTAAATGATAATTCATTAGAGGTAGCTAACACAGTGTATAATAACGTTAAACCTCATGATGAATGCATACATTTGTTACACAGACGTTTAGGGCATATAAATTTTAAAATGCTTAAACAAACGGTAGAACTATCTAAAGGTATAAAACTAAAGCCTTGCAGTAAGTATTTGCACTGCAATGCTTGTAATCAAGAAAAAAGCAGAGTAATACCAGCAAATAGATTAAATGGATTTAAGACAAAGGAGCCTCTAGAGGTCGTATTTGCTGATATTATAGGTCCTAAAAAACCAAGTGTGGGAGTTGCTCGTTATATACTAAGTATAATGGACCATTATTCCAGATATGGTTTCTGTTATCTAATGAAGAGCAAAACGGAAACATATCAAAATTTCTTTAATTGGCTTAAATTTGCAGAAAGAAAAACTAAAAGGAAATTAGTAACTCTTATAACTGATAATGGTACGGAATTTATAAACAATAAATTCCAAAACAGACTGAAGATGGCAGGTGTTGAACATAAAAAGTCTGCACCATATAGGCCACAACATAATGCCTTTATAGAAAGACGAGGCCAAACAATACAAGCAGTGGCTCATACTATGCTGTCAGATTCAGGATTATCTGAAACTTTGTGGGGAGGAGCAATAATGTGTGGTAATCATATATTGAATAATGTTGTTAATTCAACAACAGGTGAATTACCATTCACACGGTGGCATGGCAGAAAACCTGACCTAAGCTACATGCACACATTTGGAGCACCAGCATGGGTGCATATCCCTACACAACTGAGACAAAAGGGGCAGCATAGGGCTATCCCTCTGTTAATGCAGCCTAGGGTTGTATTGGCTTTTTGGGCTGCTGCCGTACACTGCTGGTTCATATTTAAGTGATCGTCCACTAGGACACCCAAGATCCTTCTTGCAGTTATTACAGTTGAGCAAGATGCCACCTAGACCAGGGTGCCAGAAACTGGTCACACAAACAAGAGAGCCCCCTCTCATGTATGCAGGCAGCACGCGAAACCATGCTTCCTCCAGTCCACGGAAAAACGTCTCTTCGTGGAACCCTTCCCTAGTGCCCAAGAAGTTGAAGGCCACTGGTTTAACACAAGGCAGCAAGCATGCTCTTTCTTTCTCCTATTTTCTCCGCAACAACCCTGAGAAGTTAGATGGACTGTGATAGAGTGACCAGCCAAAAGGCTCCCAGCCAACCGCAGCTTATCCACTGTTCATTGGGAACGTTAGCTGCAACTTTTCACCTGGTCAAAGAACTCTTTTTTTTAATCATTTCTGAAAGCGGCTCTCCCCCAAATGAAAGATTCCCCCATCAAAAGATCAGGTGGTTCATTGTGTCTGAACAATATTTATTTAAGATGTGGGGTGTGGTTTGCCTTTTCCGCCCCCTTGGTTTTGGAAGCCTGTTCAACATCTCATTAGAATTAATGAGGTTGAAAATCGGTGCAGCAGGCAAGGATAATATACAACCAGAGGATTTAGATTGGCTTCTCAACACGATGCTGAAAATGGGTTTCCCCCTTTCCTCTTGGCTCTTCCTGAATCTGATCTCTCTTCCGTGAATCACAGACCAAGGAGCTAAGCACTGCCAGGAAATTCTGGCTAAGAAATACTGACCTGGAAAGTCCTTGTGCATTATGAGGTGTTCCTTGGGAGTGTGTCACATGGGAAACATGAGCACATAAACACTCGTTGTCTTTTAATGGATGAGAGCCCGCAGAGGGAATATTCCAATTAAAGTTACATCAAGCCATGGATGAAGTTTCCTTCTAGAGCGTGGTTTTGAAAATTACCAAGAAACTAGGTTGGAGGTTTTTTTTTTTTTTAAAAAAACATACTTTTTCCCCCGTCTCTGAATCCATTTAGGCACTACCTGAGTCTTTGCATGTATGAGAGAGAATCAGAATGGGACAGTTCTGTAAACTTTTGCATTTTATATCATCCAAACCTGTTCCTTCCTAGGTCCACCTATCCGTTGTCATGGCTGACTTCATATCTCTCTTCTGTATTGCAATGTAACATAACACTTGCTCAGCATTGGGGCAGAAAACCAAGACACACACACACACACACACACACACACACAGCTTATGCTTCTCAGTTCAGAAGCATTACAGATAGTCCTCAGCTTATATTCATAACGGGGTCTAGAATTTCCATTGTAAGTCATGATGGTTGTAAGTTGAGGCACCCATGTGACTAGACCTGATTTTATGACATTCATTAAGCAAATACCATGGTTGTTAAACAAATCCATATATTAATTTTACTGGAAACTTGTCGAAAAAGTGGAAACTCTGGAAAAGAAGGTCATAGCCTATGGGTCATGTGACTGGAATGGTGCAGCCAGCTACAACAAGTGCCCGAAATGCGGTCACATGATCATAGGGGTGTGTGCAAATGTTGAAACTTTGGAACCAGATTTGAGGGGGGGAGGGGTCATAAGTTGAGGACTACCTATATTGTACCTTGGATCCTATCTGGCAGTTTAATAAAACAGTCCGGGAGCATATGGTTTAGAGCAGGGGTACCGAATCTGCCATATCCCCAGAACTTCTGTACCTTCCTAGCCAAGTGGTCGTCTTCTGCTATTGGCTGTAGCCACAATCCTTAGCTTGTTGAGTGTCGAGGATTCCCCCAGAATGTCTCTCTGGGCAATCAACTCTATGTCAGATTTCCAAGGTACCAACTTCAGGGGGGATTAATAGCTGGAGAACTGCTAGTTGATCTCTGACATAAGCTATGGAGGCAGAGCTGAAAATAAGCTCCTGAAGCTTTTAGCTAGCTCAGGCTTTTGCTTACCAGCTATGTTGGATTCCAGCTGAGAATTGTTCATCCTGGTTTGCTTGCCTGTCTTGCTGCAAGAGGTTGGGCTGATTGTTGTTCTAACACAGTGCCTTTCAAAAACTTGGCAGCTTTAATTTATGTGGATTCCAACTCCCAGAATCCCACAGTCAGCATGCTTGCAGAGAAATTCTGGGAGTTGCAGTCCACACATCTTAAAGTTGCCAAGTTTGAAAAGCACTGCTCTAAACACCTAATGAGGGTCAAGCTGTGGCTCTAACACTGCTTACTCTGGGATCTGTGATTCCTTAGGAGGAGCTCCTTTACCTCCGCTTACAAGGAGTGCTTACATTCCTTCCATTTTTTCTTTCTCCCCATCCCCTTTTTTTTCTTCTTGCACAGGCTGCGAATTTTTCAAGGAGTACAAGGAACGAGATTACGCAGCAGAAGGACTGGTTTTCAACTGGAAGCAGGTATGGGCCAGGCAGCAAAACAGACTCGCCCAAATGCTGTTTGAATGGGAGGTATCTTAACTAGGTCTCTGTAAGAACACTTTGGCTTGTCTCAGCTTGTAATCAACATCCCTGACTTGTTGGAAGAAAACAACCAGCCCAGAAACCGTGATCAGGCCAGTGACATGTAGATGTTAGCTTAGGTGGATAGGAAAACTTTGCATTTGTCACCTGAATTGAGCCAGTTGCTCTGTCTAATGTAAAGTTAGCCCCAAGTGAACCCAAGAGGCCTCTAGAAGGCTTTTACCTGTACCTATGGGCCACGTCTGGACCTCTCTTCTAAGATGTTGCTGGACCTCTCTACTGAGATGTTGGCTGTTTTTGATACAACTGCTGAAAATAACATCCGTTCCCACAGTTTTGAAATATACTGTATAGTAAGAACTGAAGGGAATCTTTAGAACAGACTTGAGGGGTTTAAACCCAATCTCTCCCAAGCAGGAAATAGCCCTGAAATCTCACCCTTAATCACCATAGAGCTGGAAGGGACCTTGGAGGTCTTCTAATCCATCCCCCCTGCGCAAGCAGGAGACCCTATACCATTTCGGACAAGTGACTGTCCAGTCTGTCATGCGGCACCACTAGTTTTGCATCATCACCCCTCCCATACAATCCTCAGCCTCTCAAAAAAATACACAAAATGCAACTCGGTTTAGCCTCATTGCTAAAAAAGTGCCTATCAGGCTGCTCCCCACCCCACTCCTGTGTTTGCTGCCAGTAGAAGACTAGATGCTTTCAGCCTTTTCCTGCTGCTTCGTTCTCCTCCTCCTCCATCATCATCATCATCATGCCTTCCCCATTGAGAAACACTTTTGAAACCATAATCACCAATAGGATTTCTCCTCCTTGCCTGTGAAGGAGACAAGTGGGCAATACCATTGCTTGCAAGTAAGAATCGTAGCACAGGCAAAGCATTATTTCTGTGATGACCCAGGGCGTGGCACAAAGCCAACACAGTCACATAAGTAAGAAAAGTCCCTTTAATACCTCCAACTTTGCTCCCAATGTCCAGTTACCTTCGGCTGGAGAAAAAACTCTCACCAGAACAGTCTTTAAGTGGAGGAGATTCAGTCTGAAAACAATGTACTTATAAACTGTAAATAAAAATCCACACAAACCACGCTGCAGCAGTTAACTGGACAGGGCAGGATAAGGAATTGCAGACTTGAAAGGCCAACAAACACACACAGTTGGGAAGACGCCAGGAATCCAGATAAGCCTCGACAATAAAAGATAACTCACAATTTGCTTCCAACAACTTGCTGTGTGCAACCTCCCTTTTTAAACACTGTGTTCCCAGCTGCAGCTAATGAAGGGAATCAGGGCCCTTTCCTCCTCCGTAAGCCGCACTACTCAAGTTGCTCCCTTCTCCGTTCTTCCCTCGTGCCCTAGGATGAAGAGTAGGTGGACCTGGATCTTCCTCTGAATTCCCTCTGCCTTGCACTACCTCTCTCCTGCTCTGCCTAGAGGGACTTTGCCCTTCCCCAGTTTCTTCCACAGCCAACGGAGACACACTCCCACTCCCTGTCAGCTGCTCGGCCTCCCCCTCAGAATCAGATTCTGACAGGGGCATGACAATTTCTGTCAAATTCAGGCATGTAAGACGTTGGATGGCCATCCAATCAGTGCCCTGGGAAGAATGGAAGCCACTGAGGAACATGGGCATACCAAGACAATCATCGTTCTGCTGTGCTAAGGCAGAATTAAGATTCCAAGGACTTGGGAGGGAGTTTTCGTAGCAATATGTTTGCCGTAAAATATGCATAGATCTTGACTGAAAGAGTTGGATTTCCCTGACTGGTATATAATTTGGTATTGCAAGAATAATACAAAAGCAAATGATACTTTCCTGTTTCTGATATTTTTTAAACCTAGTTTTGTCACACCACCTGATTATTGAAAGAATGAATATTCCCATTTATTTGCAGGATTATGTAGACGCTCCCTTAAGTATCCCAATCTCCCTTACCAAGCCTTTGAACATCGATTGGAGTGAATATCAGGTAAGGAGGACAAGGGAGCGTCTTTGTGAAACTCGCTTTCTTGCAGTGACAAACTGTAGAACTGTTTCTTGGGTTGGGGTTTGCCGTGGCTTCTGCCTTGCACTCATTTGATCCAGGATTCGTCGTACATGAAAGTATTGGAAGGGACTGCCTGGATTAATGCTCAAGTCACATTGTCCGAAATTTGAGTCGCTCTAGATAGCAACATGGGTGGCATATAAGTGTAATAAACATATAAAATGCATGAGTTCATCTTTTATCCTCTGCTTCTTAGCGTTTCCAGACAGCTTTGTAAAGCCTTATCCATTAGTTTTGTTATAACTTTCTTGTTTTTTCTGAACCTGAGAACAATTTATTTTTGCAGGTTGTCCAGGAGTTTCTTAGTTGAGAATACGTTCGCTCTTTCCAGTTATTTGCTCTGCCAGCCAGCATATTGGGCAAAAAGAGTGATTTGTTAAATTTCCAAGTGACTCCACATAAGGTTCTTGGTGGATCTCAGCAACCAGTTCGGCAGTGGTCGGCTGAATGCTTATATCTGAAGATTTTCCTCCATCTCACTGTTCCAGACAAGTCGAGTCCATAATCTTGAGGGGCCTCCTGATCTTACAACTCATGTATGAGGAACAGCAGGCGGCAGTTATAGCCAGGAGGGCTTTTGCATAGCTTCATCTTACGTGCCCTTCCCTAGATTGGGGAGGCCTTGCTCTGTTGCAATGTGGGCTACATGGAGCTGCCCTTGAAGACTGCATGGAGTCTGCAGTTGGTCCAGAATGTGATGGCATGGGTAGTTTATGAGAAAACCTTAGTACATGCATGCTACATCGCGGCTCCATGAGCCGCATTGGCTGCTTGCGGGCTTCCAGGTGTAATTCTGGGTGCTGATTGATTGATTGAGAAAATATGTATGGTTGCCCACTTAACTCTCAGTTACTCTGGACAGCTTACAAAAGCCCTTAATGACATGGGGCTATGTTATTTGCAAGACTGTCCTTGACTCATTGTTTCAGCCTGACCCATTAGATCCAGCAGGGTAGGCATGTTTCAGGTCCGATCTGTGAACCGGTGTGATCTGCTGGGACCTAGGAAATGAACCTTCTGTTTTGTGACACCTGTCATTTGGAACAATATACAACTCCCCGCTTTCCTGGGATTCTTTTCGCCCCAGCTCTGCTGGCATTTCATGAGTCCTTGAAAACCTAGATGTTTCCTTAGGGGTGGGGCCTGTAGATTGGATGAAGCCATCGTTGCATAAGTCAAGGACAGGTAGACCTTGACTTACGACTACAGTCAGTCTTTATGGTCATAAGTTGAGATGCCACATGATCGGAAGTTATTTTATGACAAATTTTGTGGTAAGTGAATAGTGCGGCCATTAGGTGAATTCCCAGTTGTTAAGTGAATGTGAGAGTCATAAGTACAACTTCATTCAAGTGGGTCTTTTTTGCCAGAGACCAGCAAAAAAAATCATTTCAGAATCATAGTCATGTGACCACAGAATGCCATGACTGGTCATAAAGATGACCGGTTGCTAAGCACCTGAGGTTTGGTCATGTGATTGAGGGGCCACCATAATTTTAGGATGACCAGGGGTTCTTTACAGGCTGTTGTAAATCTGAACAGTCATTAAGTGACCAGCTGTAGGCCGAGGACTACCTGTATAACGAGGGTTGCAGAGATGTATAGTTAATCCATATTTGGAAGAAGAGCAGTTCTCCATCCTTTATCTTCTCCCTAGAAATGGGACACAAAACTTTGGACCAGGTCATACTTTTGACTTTTCTGGACTATATTCAGAAAGCCTTGCTCAGTGTTGAAGCTACAATGGTAAAGTCATGGCTTAAAAAGAAGAATCTATCCTTCTGTTCTGACCAAGGCTTCCTGAGACATTAGGAAGGCATTGGGAGGTTAGTCCCAAAAGCCTTTTATTTTATTTCAACGGCTGTGAATTATAGTCATTCACAACCCATAATGAGTCTCAAACAGTTTGTAAATAGTCCCACAGAAGTCTGCCAAAGTCCTTCAGGATAAGTCTTGATAAGCACGCACCTTTTATCTTTCTTGAAATGCTGCCAACAACTAAATTGCCAATTAGCTGTACAAGGCCAAATGGAGCACAAATTCAACACGGTGCTTCAGGTTTCAAACTGACCAGTGTGAACAAAGTTGCTTCCTGCAAAGGTTCATGTCCCTTTGCTCCTCCTTTATGTCTTATGGGAGGGCCAATCACCTCCAAGCCTTACTGCCAAGTTGGCCCTTTTGTCTTAACTGTTCTTGCCTTCTGGCAGCTCTGCCCAACCATGCACTGGTAACAGGCTCCCCCTGTTCCTCTGCCTCACTGCTGTCAGATTCTGGAGGCTCCGGAGTCAGCACATAACTCCCAGATGGCCCTGGCCCCATCTCTGTATCGGACGCAGATCCCTCGTCCAAGTCCTCCCCAGGCTCCCAGACTGGCCCATGTTCCTCCCCACTGTCCAACTCAGGCTGCCGACAGACTACAACACCTTCCTTGCAAATTCGTATGATTTTTTTTTCCCCTAGCCATCTGAGGAATTAGAATTCCTCTTTGAGTTCTAATCTCTCTTTCTGTGCATTTCAACTAAAATAACAATTCTTTTCATTCTCTCTTAATTCCCTCTCATCTTCGGTAGAACTTCTCATTCTACATTTTCTCTTACAATTTTCCATGCCTCCGTCCAAAAATGAGGGTGGTTTTTTTTTTAACCATCCTTCCCCCTGCCATCTCCCTAAACGCATAAAGCTTCACAGCTAGAGCTCTCCAAGCGACGCAAAGCTTTATTTATATCCTAGTTTCTTCCTATTGTCACCATGTCAAAAAAAAAATGCTAACTTGGCTTGAAAAGTGAGATAATCGTGCTTATAGATAACTTCCAGACTTTGTGGGCAGTGCGTAGCGATGGGGGAAAAAAAAAAAGCCAACCTTAGAGGGAAAGCCCTTCCCCTTAAAGTTATATAACTTGTCACATGAGTCATCAGGGCCTGTTGGGTCCAATTCTAGAGACAGCAGCAGTTGGGCTGTAGCAGCAGATGCTGCATTATTGATTTGTAGACCGAAGGATCCCATATCAGTGTATCTTTCTCATGTCCTGAAAATTACAATAGGAATCTACTTTCAGCTCCAACTGGGTACTGGAGTATCTCGCTAATAAATCACTCTACTCACAATTGGTATGGCGAAGTTTATTACAGCAGCTCCAGCCCCGATAAGCAAAAATGGTATTTCCCAAATAAAGTCAGCATTGAGAGCGTCTGCTCTCAGTGCCTTTTATGCTCTGCTGTAGTCCCTCCCAGCTGACATCCGCTGCTGCATTATCTACTCCCGTGCCTCCTCCCCGTGCCTATTTGTCACCCCTCATCTTTATTTACATTCCTTTCTCTCCCTATGCTATCTATTCCTTCTGTATCCCTACCTACCTCCCACCCCCCCAATCTATCTGAATCGGGATCATAACCCCCCACCCACCTGATATCCCCAGATCCCCACATGGTGGTTTACATCAACGCACGACCCAGAAATGAGCCTGATGACTGATCAGTGTCCATGTGCCTCTCAGCTGCCTAGCGAGGCTAGCGTCCATGGCATTACAACGAACACGGTTCCGGTCGGCTCCCGTGCCTCTCCTCTCCCGTCTCAACAATTCCACACGACCATCAATCCCGCAGCCCCAGCGATGCGTCCGACATGAGTAAATTCCCAGAGTCCGACATCTACTACATCGCGGGTCCCCACCCGTGACATGCCAGAAACCGGTCTGCACAAACAAGCGAAGCCCCATCTACGGGATGCAGGCATGACATGAAACCATGCTCCCTCTGGTCCATGGAAAAAAACCTCTCTCCATGGAACTGGTCTCTGGTGTCCAAAACGTTGGGGGGGCCCTGTACTACAGTGTCAGTGCAGGAAAGTCAGAGGGGGAAGTGGTGACTAGCTAAGTTTTTTAACACTTAGGTGTTGCCTTTCGGATGGAGTAGCAACCTTGTGCTATGCAAAACTGGTGGGTTTGCCGTACTTCTGCTATTAAGGAGGCAGTTGTTAGGTTCATGGGCTTTTCTGAAAATTATTTTACCAGTTTCCAACCAGGCTCTACTGACTTTATATCGCCTAAAAAGAGCAAGAGCTCTACATGGGGCTGCCCCTGATGAGTAGAACAGGGGTGTCAAACAGGCGGCATCATGGTGGCGTCATGTGACATATTGCAACCTTTTTTCCCCTTCACTAAATTGGGTGTGACCAGGGCGTGATGCATCCGGCCCACGAATTTGACAGGCCTGAAAATTTATGTTCCCTAGTGAAACATTGGTTAAGTGAGTCTGCCCCATTTTACGACTTTTCTTGCCCCAGAAAGTGAATAATTTATTTTGTTCAGTTACATGGTCGTTAAGTGAATCCGGCCCCCCGTTGGCTTTGCTTGACGGAAGGTCGCAAAAGCTGAAACACGTGACCCCAGGACACTGCGACTGTGATAAATATGAGGCAAAAGCCGAGCATCTGGGTTTTGATCAGGTGCTCCTGGGGATGCTGTAAGTGTGGAAAAACGGCCTTAAGTCACTTTTTTCCACTGCTGTTGTCACTAAATGAACTGTTGTAAGTCGAGGACTACCTGTATTTTAAAAATTACTTAAGCTATAACGCCCAACGTCTGTAGGTTGCTCTCTGTTGTAGCACTGAGAATGCTGAGAGGACAAAGCCCATAGTCTTTAACATTATGCTGATGCCCTGCAGTTTCATCTCCATTTTGCTAAGCATATAGCTTGCCATTGTGTGTGTGTGTCTGTGTCTGTGTCTGTGTTTTAATTCATCCTTGCCAGTGAGAATGTTGTGGTAGCATGTCAGTCATTTTCTTTCAATTCCCTCAGCAGCCAGGTGGTGCTAACACAGTTGTAGGAAGAGGAGTGGGGAGGGAGAGAGTTAATCTGCCTGGGATAGATTTGTTCTGAAAACCAACTAATAGCTGCGGTTGGGGCAAAATTGGGATGAAATATTCTTTACTTAAACGTACAGCTATTTCACTTGAATTGTGGAAGTGGGGGTAGGATAGAATTGATGGGAAATTAAAGGCCCAGAAGCAAACTTGGGTTTAGTCCAGAGCATTCTTGCAGAGAGGTTTGCATCCCAACTCTGATCATGCCCCTAAAAAAACAAAATAAAACTGCTAGTATTCTAGTCAGTGGCGAGCAGTTGCCAGACCTCATATTTTCCAACCCTGTAGGGCCCTTTGAGGGCAGTTTGGTGAATTTTAAATAACTATCGTAACAGTAGAAGCTTTGCCTAATGCTGGCCAGAGTACTACTAACTGACAGGATTATGAGGGGAGGACAGCAAGGTACAAAGACCCCAACAAAAATTGAAGCTAGCCCTGAAAAAGAGCATTGATGCCCAAGGAAAATATGTAGCCAAATTATTTCAGGACTGGGGATTACATTGGAATAAAGGTTCTCTCCAGTCCAAACAAGAGCGGCTTTTGCAATCTGTTCTGGGAAAGGATACTGGAAACCATCCAATGTTGCTGAACTACAATTCCCAGCACTCTTGGTCACTATGATTAATGGTACTGGAAAGATACAGATAGTCCTCACCTTACGATCACAATTGAGCCCAGAGCTTATGTAGCTAAGTGAATTTGGCCCCATTTTATGACCTTTCCACAGTTGTTAAGTGAATCGGGGGAGGGGGGGGAAGGAAAATTGGTTTTCCTTAGTCATTTCTTTATTTAAATCTGTTAGAGCCACCCAATTCCATTGGACTCTAGGAGGTGTATAAAACCGAACAATCCATTAAAGCATGTAAAACGGTCACTGTGTGAGATCGGGCGGCTCTACAAATGCAAATAAATAAAACCATATTTACATCCTAGATCGGGGTCTCCAAACATGGCCACTTTAAGACTTGTCGACTTCAACTCCCAGAATTCCCCAGCCAGCCAAGCTGACTGGAGAATTCTGGGAATTGAAGTCCACAAGTCTTAAAGTGGCCATGTTTGGAGACCCCTGGCCTAGATGAAGACAACTTTAAAAGCAACACAGAACAAGGTGCCCCCCCTTCCCAATATTGGAGGTCCTCAATTTATGGCCACAACGGAGACCAGAATTTCCATTGCTGAGCAAGATGGTTGTTAAGTGAGCCACACCCAATTTTTACGACCTCCTCTCCATGCTTTTTAAATGAATGACTGTTGTTGTTAAGTGAATCCAGCTTCCCCCAATGCCTTTCTTTTTCGGTCCCAAATGGCGATCACATAACCTGGGACTCTGCAACTGTCATTAACCCATGCCAGTTGCCAACTACCTGAATTTTGGTCATGTGTCGATCGTAAGCGCAAGAACCAGTCACAAGTCACATTGCCGTTCTAACTTTGAATGGCTACTAAATTAATGGTTGTAAGTTAAGGACTGCCTGTGCAATACAGCCAGTCCTCGATTTACAACAGTACACTTGTAAATGTACTATTCGAAGTTACAAAGGCACTGAAAACAATGGCTAATTGCCATTTTTCACACTTAATGACCATTGCAGCATTCCCAAGGTCACAACGATTTATACTCAGATGCTTGACAACTGGTTCATATTTATGATGGTTCCAGTGTCCCGAGGTCATACAATCCCTTTTTGCAACCTTCTGACAAGCAAAGCCAAGGGGGAAGCTATATATAGTTATAGATATATATATATCTTTTCCTGTGTAAGATTGAGAGTATCTTGGCAACATTTCGACGAGGTCCCACTCGCCAGCATTGGCTGGTGCTTTCGGCTTCGTGCTTGTGCAAGCAAAGCATGATTGAAGCTGCCGTCTCCCTATATATACTGGTGGGGAGATTGGCTGTGTTGTCATTTCTTGATTGGTTGATGGAGTTGATGTTTGCAGATTGGCTGGCTTTTTTGTAAGAACATGTGTGGCTGAGGTATTGGCTGTGTGTCTATCAGCCTCCTGTGTTGTAACGACCTGGGTAATGGGCTGTGTGATGACCTTCTGAGTTCTATTGTTTTGACATTCTGGGTCTTCTGCTGTAATCTCCTGGGTCGTTGGCTGTGTTGTGACATCCTGAGGTTTTGTGGTGTAACCTCCTGAGTTCCGTGATGTGATATCCTGAGTGGGTGGCTGTGATGTGATGTTCCGGGTTTTGGTTTGGCTCTGAGTTTGAGGCCTGGCTATGTGTTCATGGCATGTGTCAGCTTGCTTGGTTTGGGGGTCGGGGTGTATGGCAGCTGGTGATGCATCCGTGGTCTGGTTTCTGGATAGTGGTTGCCTTTCGTCTATGGGGTGGGTTTGGGTTTGGGTCTGGTGAGGGAGATTGGTGGTGGCATCATGTGTTGTTTTGGGTCCGGTGTTGGTTTTCGTGGCTGGGACTCGTTTGTTGATAAGGGCTAGTTTCCAGATGTCTGGTAGGCGGGAGGTATTGTCCCGTTTATTCATGTTATATGTTTCTCTATTTCGATGGCTTCCCTGATTATTCTCTTGTTGAAGTGTTCAGTATTGGAGATTAATTTGGTTCCCTCAAAATTAATTTCATGTCCTGTGGCTTTAAGGTGCTGGAAAAGGGAGGAAATATTTTCTTCTTTTCTGATTGCGTTCTTGTGTTCTGCGATGTGTGCATTTATTCTCCTGTTGGTTTGTCCAATGTATGTGGCTGGGCAATTGTTGCATGGTATTTCATAAACTCCTTGGTTTTCTAGCTGGATCTTGTCTTTGGGGTTTCTTAGGATGTTGGCTATTTTTTGGTCAGTGCCAAAGGCTGTCCTGATATTGTGCCTATGGAGAATTTTGCTGATTTTATCTGTGGTGCCTCTGATGTAGGGGAGGAGGGCGATACCATTGTCCTGTTCTGTGTCTCGGTTTCTGGGGGGTGTCTCCTTTAGGATTAGATTGGTAATTGTGTTTCTTTGGAATCCGTTGGAAATTAATACGTCAGTGAGGGTGTGTAATTCTGTTCTCAGGTGGTCTTTGTCAGCTAGGCGTTTGGTTCTGGAGATGATGGTCTTGGCTGTGGAGTTGATCTGTACAGGGTGGTAATGGGATTGTGTGTTTAAGTAGCGGTTGGTGTGTGTTTTCTTCCGGTTGATGGTGTGTCCTAGGAAGCTATTGGTTTTTTTGTAAAGTAGAGCGTCCAGGAAGGCAAGTTGGTTGTTGGCTTCTGTTTCCATGGTAAATTGAATTTTGGGGTGTAGGCTGTTGAGGTGTTTGAGGAAGTTATCCAGTTTTTCTTTCCCGTGTGGCCAAATTACGAAAGTGTCATGTACATATCTAAGCCAGAGTTTGGGTTTGTGTTCGGATTTGTCTAGAGCATTGGTTTCAAAGTGTTCCATGTATAGGTTAGCGATAACGAGTAAGACGGGTGCTCCTTCTATCTGTTTGTATCTTTGTCCATTGTGGATGAAGTATGTGTTGGTTAGGCAGTGGTTGGTCAGATCTAGGATGTGCTTGGGGAGGTGGGTGTTGTATTTGTTTTGGATGGCTGTCAAGGCTTCTTTAATAGGTACTTGGGTGAAGAGGGAGCACCTATGGGATCACCACATATATATGATGCCTGTAGACCTGATGATCTTTTCTTGCTATCTCCAACTTTGTGGCGCTAGAATTGTGAGTGGGTAGTAGCAGGGAAAGGGCGAGGACTTGGGGTCATTCCAAAATAAAACCTTTGTGTAATAAAAAACTTGTCTTCCTTTACCGAGCCCCCTCTTTACTAACATACATGTCCTATTTTTGTCATGCAGCTTCCCCATTTTGGGGGTTTTGCTGAAGTGGGTCAGGACCCAGTAGGGATATTCACAGACTCTAATCAATCTTTCAGAAAGTGCTTTGTTATTGAGCCATGGAGTGATTTTTCTCAGCTTTAGGAGTCTTGCATGTGCTCTATAATTCTCTGGGACCTAATTCTCCTGAACAATTGAGTAATGACTCAGATATGGGAACTCTGCTCCCTTTCTCCTCTTCTCCATTTTTTTCTGCAGTTTTTTTGCTTCATTTTTGGAAGATTCTGTGCTCGCCCCAAATAACCCAGACCCAATAAATTGCAGTTCAGATATTCTCTTTAGAATAAAGAGCTATAGCACAGAATGAAATTGGAGTGAAGAGATTTGAATTTGGGTCCTGCTGAGATATAAAAGAAATTGCTTGGTATTTTGACAACTGTTAATATAACAAGTGTCTATTATATATTTCAACCTATCCTCCATTATCTCAACAGTAATTTTAGGAATTATATTTATTTGTCGTATTTATATAACTGTCCATCTCACAGATGTGACTCCGGGTGGCATACAACAAAAAATAACCATAAAGAAACAGCCATGAAAACATTCCACAGCAAAAATACCCATATTGTTAAGCATGACTAAAAGAGAGTGTTGCATATCCCACTGGAACAATTTTCCATATCCTTGAAATCCCCAAGTCTGTTGACACAGCCATGTTTTGAGGTACTTCAGTACTCATTGTTAATTGGTTCCGAGAGTGATGAATACCAAAAACAATGAGTTACCAAACCCATTTTTCTCATAAGGACTAATATAGTGAACCACAGGACAGCTGATACTGACAAATTCTAGTTTGTGCATTGAGTAGCAAACAAATGATGTGTACTGGGACAAAAATTTTGTGTCAAAATGCAATGGGTACCACATTTGATGAGTTTCAAAGCATTTGAGTACCAAGGGACCAAGGATGGGGCCAATCTTACCTCAGAAGGAATGATGTTTCCACAACAGAAAAAGCCCAAATCTTGGGTCCCTCTAACTGACACACAACACCCTCTTCTGATGGACCTGCAATACATTCACCTTTGCTTTTTTCCTTTTGTTTGTTTGTTTATTACCCCACCTTCATTATTTTTACAAATGTCTTGTGGCATTGAACTTATCTAACACACCTTCCTCCTCCTGTTTTCCTCACAACAACAATGACCCCGTGAGTCTGCAAGGGAGGGACTGGCTCAAAATCACCCAGTTGGCTATATTGGGAAGTGAGTGATAGGAGAAGGACCATGCACAAGTGACAGGTATTTAAGTTGCAAACATGACAGACATATTCAAGGTCAGCGTCTAGATCAAGGCTGCCAAACTTGTGGCCCACGGGCCAGATGTGTCACGCGCTGGCCACATCCATGCCCTGTTTAACAAAGGGGGAAAAAGTTGTGATACGTCACGTGACGACGCGAGTTTGACATCCCTGGTCTAGATTATCTTAAAATAAGGAAAAGACTAGGCCAAAAACTCCTAAAGAGAGGGGGATTGATGAAAAAAGGGTATTGGAAAGACTAGGAAGACATGAAGATCATTTATGGCCAGCAGATCCTCCCCAAATCTATTTCAGTTTCTAAGAATTCAGTAAAAGTGGGCTTTCTTTATGCTACAGAGTATTGTTTGAGATGTTTTCAAGAAGCAGAACTGATGCCTTTTCAACTTTAACTCTTGTGGATAATTAAATCCACACAGATCCTGCTATACTTCATCAGGAAGCAGCTTTTCTCTCATAATTTGCATTAGGACCTAATGAGTGGGCAGTCCTTGTTGATTATGGACGTGGTTTTTGGCAAATCTGTTCTGGATTTTCACAAAGAGAAAGGATGCCCTTAAATCTAGAACAC
This sequence comes from Notechis scutatus, assembly GCF_049901735.1. Taxonomy (NCBI): domain Eukaryota; kingdom Metazoa; phylum Chordata; class Lepidosauria; order Squamata; family Elapidae; genus Notechis; species Notechis scutatus. Next base: position 23,759,677 of record NC_142010.1, on the reverse strand, counting down.
GGGAGCAAGGAAGCCAGCGTGGTTTTGTGGTAAAGGGGTTGGACTAGAAGTCCTTCCTTGAAGACTTCGAGCTACTCACTCTCTGTCAAAGGGCTAATCACTCTCTCTCATATCAATCTACCTTTCAGAGATGCCGTTGAGAAAAACAGGTCTTGCACTTAGATAGGAACGCATGCCAAGCGAAAAGATTAAATGTCACTAAAGACTAGAACCTCTGAAAAGGAAAAGATAGAATCGGTGAAAGTTGCTCTTGGGAATTTGGTTTTGTGGAAGTTGAGATGTTGCTACCGAAGCCAAGATGTTCAAAGAAACAAATCGGGTTAGCAGGTGATAGGTTTAGATTAAATGTTTTTTTGAAACCAAATCTTGAACAGGGTTGGATGCATCTCCCAATGGACTCCTATTGCTTCATGTTTTCTGTTTTCTTTCTCTCTCCCTCTCCCATTCTCCCCTCCCCGCCCAGAACTGGGACCTTGTACAGCAGACACAGAACTACCTGAAGCTTCTGATCTCCATTATCAATAGTGATGGTGAGGTTTTCTTTTTTCTTTTTTTTTCCCCCTTCTGGTGAATTTGTGATTTGGGGGATTTTCGTAACTAACTTGTAATTTTTAGCGATCGTTAAAAAATAATAATAATTAAGGAGATATAATTAGGCAAAAATTGGGAAACCAACTGTGAAACCAATAGATTTGATTTAATAGAGGATATCTTTGCCATATTTGACCAGTGTATTGGTACCTGGGGGAGATGGCCCCTTCTCTTTGTTTCTGTCAAAAAACTCTTTATTACCTTGATCGCTTTTCTACAGTCCTAGGATTCTTCATGGCTAACTGAACCGCCAGGAAAACTCTGATTTTGTTTTTGTTTGAGTTCTCTATCCTTTACTTACAATCTACGCCACACAGATCAGGGCAGTATTTATTCTATTTTTTAAAAAAAAAAACCAGTAACAACAGCAACAACAATAACAACATTTGGCTTATAGGAAGTCCTTGGGACCAGAATTCGCATTGCTAAGCAATGTGGTCATTAAGTGAGTCGTGCCTGATTTTATGCCCTTTTTTGGCCACCATCATTAAGTGAATCACCATGGCCATTAAGGGAATCCAGCCTCTCCCACTGACTTTGCTTATTGGAAGGTGGGTGGGAAGATCGCAAATGGAGATCATGCGACTTCAGGATGCTGCCACCGTTGTAAGTACATGACAGGTGTCAAAAGCCTGAATCTTGATTACGTGACACTACCATGGTCATGAGTGTGAAGATCAGATGTAAGTAACTTTTTTTCAGCGCCCTTACAACTTTGGTCACTAAATGAGTGGTTGTAAGTAGAGAACTGTGTGTGCAAGTAAGAGATATTTGGCTGACTGAGGAATTCTGGGAGTTGAAGTCCACAAGTCTTAAGCTTGCCAAGGATGGAGACCCCTACATCGGCCACTTCATTCTGTGATTGATTCAGTCAGTCCTTGGGTCTCAAGAATTGATTGACTGATAAGCTCATTTCCAAAAACAAAACAGGAAGGAAGGAAGGAATATGGCACTTGGGCATAGTATCTTAAAATCTTTAAAACAATATCTTAAAATGCTTGCGTAGTGTATTGAAATGCAGAAAAGTTTAATTCTTTGGGAGAATCTGATAGATTTGGGTTTTGATAGAAGAGAAGGGTAGAAAGGAATTCCGAAAAACTATAGGAGTGTTACAGCTGAACCTAAGGGGAAGGACATGCGGCAGTGGGTTTGGATGTGACAAAATGGAAGATCCATTGTAGGCCTTTGCTATTCCTTATTCACTTCCATATGGGAAGAAGACATGAAAACACCCCTTATAATGCCTTGAGTAAGACCACACTTGGAATACTGCATCCAGTTTTGGTCGCCACGATGTAAAGAAGATGTCAGTGCAGAGAAGAGCAACAAAGATGTTTTAGGGGACTGGAGGCTAAAACATGTAAAGAACGGTTGCTGGAATTGGGTATGTCTAGTTTAATGAAAAGAAGGAGCAGTGTTCCAATATCTCAGGGGCTGCCACAAAGAAGAGGGAGTCAAGCTATTCTCCAAAGCACCTGAAGGCAGGACAAGAAGGAATGGATGGAAACTAATGGATGGAGAGAAGCAACCTAGAACTAAGGAGAAATTTCCTGACAGAACAATTAATCAGTGGAGCAGCTTGCCTCCAGAAGTTGTGAATGCTCCAACACTGGAAGTTTTTAAGAAGAGATTGGGCAGCCATTTGTCTGAAGTGGTATAGGGTTTCCTGCCTAAGCAGGGGGTTGGGCTAGAAGACCCCCAAGGTCCCTTCCAACTCTGTTATTCTATTCTATGCTATGCTATGCTATGCCACGCCACGCCATTTTATGCTATTCTGCTTAAATGAACCCCTCTTTGCAATTGATACCGCAGCTAGCCTTCCCCCTGGGTGATTTCTAATATCCCCCTTATCTGTTGTCCTCCGGCCTGCTGTTGCTCTTACCTCCCCTGTCTGGCAGGGTGTGGAGAAGGCTCTGTCTTCTGCAGCTGGCCTAGCATATGCCACGTTATCCCCCGGAGACCGCTGGAGGCCCAGGGACAGTGGGAGGCTTTTCATCCAGAATGCCATACAAGTAACTCAGTTTTTTCCCCCCTCCGCTGTTGCTTTCCCTTCCTGCCGGCTTTGCACAGATGACGGTGGGCTCCTGGTTCATTGTATATCCGGATGGGACAGGACGCCGCTTTTCATCTCTCTCCTGCGTCTCTCCCTGTGGGCTGTGAGTACCAATAAGCACATTCCTGTATCTGTAGCCGGCATGAATGGTGTAGCCAAGATTTGGCAGAGTAGTGATGCTGGTGAAAGTGAACATTTATATGGTTGGTGAGCGCAAGGCCCCTACGGTTTTGTGGTCTGCCTTTTAAAAGTGCCCGACTCTGCTGGAAGGAAACACAAGGTTGTTATATAAAAGATAGGGGTTTTATGGTCACTTGGGGGTTAATTTGGGAACTCAGACCGTTCAAATTTTATCCCTGTCCATCACAATTTCTCCGAGGAGAAGTTGCTATTTTATTTGCATTCTGCAATACCAGCGAACCAATTGGGCTCACGTAAATGAAATTTTCACGGATCTTTTCCATTTGTATAATTTAACTTTTGTGTGGTGGTGGTGGGGAAACAACCCAAAGAAGACTGAAATGTTGAGTCAAGAGGCCATCCTGAGGAAGGAAAAGGCAGAAAAGATGTAGGGAAAGGGCTTCTTAATGCTACCACTCTGAATCTATAACAAACTTCGAGCTTCTTTTTGAAATAAAACATTAAGCTCGGGAAATCCCAGGGTTGAGACTGTGTGCTGCTGTGCAGGTTCTTGCAGAAGGCACAGCACTAGAGAGAATCTTGAAGGAGGGATGGCTTCTTAAATGGGGTTTCTTGGTCTGTTTGTGTAAGAAACTTTCCTAGTACACAAAGATCCTAAGTCATTTTGGTGTTTTGATGTATACAAAGGAGGGAAGCACAGAGCAGGGAATCGTTATAATGTTTACTGTATTCTCAGTCTTTCTTTTCTTAGGATGGGCTGATCCACACATCCCTGGAACCTGCAGAGATTCTTTACCTGACCGTGGCTTATGATTGGTTCCTCTTCGGGTAGGCATGGCTGGGCTTAGGCAGTCATGGTGATGGGGAATAGCATAGGCTTTGATAAGCCTGATTTATGTAGCATTTTTAGTTGGTTTAAACTGGATGCTCCCCTGTTGCTTTCTCCATTCCTCTTGATTAATCCCTGGGGTGGGATTCTATCAGTTCACACCTATTTGCTAGAACTGGTTGTTAACATTCTAAGCAGTTCGGAGAACCGGTTGATAGAAGAAATTACTGGCCTAATCCTGTAAGGAAGGCAGGAAGGAAACATTCTGGTGTTGCTTACAGAAACTGCCTCTCCGTTAACTCTTATTACATTCTTGGCAGGACTAGACTTCCCGTCTCTGGAACGTCTCTGGAGTTTTTTTTCCCCTCCTTTGCTGGTACTTTGCTTGTGTGGAGTGACCATTCAAAGTTACAATGGCACTGAAAAAGGTGACTTATGACCATTTTTTGCACACTTACGACTATTGCAGCATCCCCACAGTCATGAGAGGCCAGGCGAGGAGATGCGTGCCTCGATGTGAGTGATATTGAGTTGGCCACGCCCAGCCAATAACATGACCACCAAGCCATGTCCACCCAGTCACATGACCACCAAGCCACGCCCACCACCTAAGCCACTCCCACAGAACTGGTTGTTAAAAAATTTGAATCCCACCCCTGATTAATTCTTTTCAAAATCTCTGTCCCCCAGGGGTTTTCTGCACCTGTCCTGCAGTCCTTTGGGGTGGGAGCTTGACTCACAGTCCTTGGGGTTGATCTAGATTTCTACCTGAATTCCAGACATCCTGGTTAGTTTGCATAGATGTGGATTTGTCTTCACAACCGTTTGGAACATGCTTAGTCAATACCAAACTCTCTTCTTCCTCCTACAGGCACATGTTAGTGGATCGGCTCAGCAAAGGAGAGGAAGTAAGTGTCTCTAGAAATTGTGCCATGTAACGGCAGTGTCCATGTCACACTGAAGATGCTTTTTTAAAGCATTTCCTACTCAGCTAAACAGGGAGAAGCTCAAATATATAAGCTTCACCGGAACTGGAACTGGAACTGGGTCTGTCTAGTCTAATGAAAAGAAAGACTAGGGGTGACATGATAGCATGTTCCAATATCTAAGGAGTTGCCACGGAGAAGGGGGGGGGTCAACCTATTCTCCAAAACAGCCAAAGGCTGGACAAGAAGTAACAGATGGAAACTTATCAAGGAGAGATCCTGCCTAGAACTAAAGAGAAATTTCCTGCCAGTGAGAACAATTAATCAGTGGAACAGCTTGCCTTCAAAAGGTATGGGTGCTCCATCATTGAAGGTTTTTTAAGAGATTGGACAGCCATTTTGTCTGAAGTGGTGTAGGATCTCCTGCTTGAGCGGACGGCTGGATTTGAAGACCTCCAAGGTCCCTTCCAACTCTGTTATTCTGAATCTGAAATCTGCACCTGAAGTTAACAGGAGTACACAATATTTAAATTCTGGACTGAGAAAGTTGAATCTAAGAACCTCATTAGATCTTAACCAAAAATCTACCAATCGTGCCCAACCTTTAGGAAGTTCCCAAGCAGATCTCAGCAGCAGTAGCTCTCCTCCCATTCAGGAAGGATTTAGACAGCCATGTGTTTAAAATGTTTTGCTTTGGATTCCTGAAGTTGAGCAAACCATTGGTCTTGAGGGCCTAAAGCAGGGGACTTCAAACTTGACAGCTTTTAAGACTTGTGGACTTCAACTCCCAGAATTCCTCCTCCAGTCATGTTAGCTGGGGAATTCTGGGAGTTGAAGTCCACAAGTCTTAAACTTGCCATGTTTGAAGACCCTTGGCCTAAAGGGCCACTCTGAACCTCTGGGCTTTGATGCACCCATAATGTTAACGATCTCCAGCAAGCAATATCTCATGTTATATCATGCTTATGTACATCCCAAACCAGATTATCCGCCTCCACACACCCCTGCCCTTCTCCTTGCGTGTGAGCATATCTCAGCTTACTAAACAGGGCGCACACCGAGTGTCTGTGTGATTTCATGCCACAGCCAGGCTTGTGGTCCCTTCTGTTCCAGTCTTGCAAGTAGGATTAGGGGGCAGAGAGAAAAAAAAACAAACTGCCTCTGGCACAAGTGTCACAGTAGGCTTGGCTTGTCCATCTGTGCCCTCTCTAATTTTGCCTTCTGCTACAGTCACGCTGGGTTTTTTTATTTTTATGAGACAATTTAACACTTCCCTCCCTGCTCACTCCTTTGCTGCGATTATACTGAGATACACAAGATTGAGCAAGTGAATGTTCCAAAGCAGCCTCCTCTGACCTCGTGACCTCCGGGTACATTTACAATATGGCCCTCATAAGTACCAGCTAGGGTGCCCCAGGCCGTTCATAGCTTAATTTAGAAGGGCACCAAGTTCAGGAAAGTGGCTTAATCTTGCTCCCTAGAAATTGTAAATTGTGAAATCCTGGAAGAATTCTATTTCTATAAATCTATATTTTTCATAGGTCAGAACTTGGCCACCTACTATCAGCAAGGAATTCAGTGGATACCCTGAGCCAATGTAACGTTCAGCCATATAGGGATTTGGGGATGATTTAATCATGAGTTTTCGTAACACACCTTGCCTCATCCTCATAACTTTTAGCCAATGATTTGGGCACTCATAAAATTAGAGAGCCGGAAAGAGCAATTTCCGCACGTCCATCAAATGGCAGTCTGCCATCTTCTTAAATAATCAGTTCCTCTGTTGATCCATCTTTTGTGCAGTACCAAGGGCAGGGCAGTAGAAGACTAAGATCTTTAAAAGGGATGAATAGCGAGCCACTTGCATTGGGATTGGTGGGAGTGGCTGCCAGATCCCCAGATCACTGCTCTGCCAAAATTCAGGAAGCCCTCGTTTGACTACAGGTTGTCCTTGACTTACAGCGGTTCGTGTTAGTGTTTGGGGATAAACCCCTAGCAGAGTATGCAGCAGCAGTCAAGCCAGGCAGCCAAATGAGAGAGGAAGGGTTTTAGAGTATACACACACTGAACACAAACACTGTTTGTAGTTTAAATAGTTTTTAATCCAGTTAGAGTTTAAGCATTGTCAATCAGTCCGTATGTCATTCACAATATATCCATTCAGTAAGACTCACTAACTCAGTCCAGATAATAGTCCTTACTATATCTTTATCAGCCGATAAAGATATCTTCTCCTCCTCCGATGCCTTTCTCCAGAGGATAATGCTGGATATTCAGTAGAACGATCAAACAGTAGACAGTCGCAGTAAAACAGTAGTAAACAGTTGTATCCAGCAGTAAACAGCAGTAAACAGTAAATAGCAAACGGTAAACAGTAAAACAGTAGGCAGTAGGCAATAGGCAGTAAGCAGTAAGCTTTCTCCTGCTTCCTCTTATTGCAGTTTCTAACCGCACCCTTAATTGGCTAATTACATGCAGTGTGGTGCTTAAAGTTACAAACACTTAAACTATGATACCTTAGTTTATATATTTATCCACCCAAACCTTGTTGGGTATCAATGTTATACCTAACAGTTCGTTTAGTGACCGTTCGCTAAAGTTAGAAAGGATACTGAAAAAAAAGTGACTTGCGATAGTTTTTTCACACTTATGACCATTGCAGCATCCCCATGGTCACCTGATCAAACTCCAGATGCGTGGCCACTGGCATGTATCTATGACGGTTGCAGTGTCCCGGGGTCCTGTCACCCCCTTTTGTGCCCTTCTGACAAGCCAAAGCAATGGGGAAGCCAAATTCACTTCACAACAATATTATTAACATAACAACTGCAATGATTCACTTACTAACTGTGGCAGGAAAGGTTGTAAAATGGAAGAAAACACATTTAACATCTGTGTCGCTTAGCAACGGAAATTTTGGGCTCAGTTGTGGTCATAAGTCGAGGACCACCTGCTTATGGAAATTGACCTCTCTTTTGTTCCTCTTGTTTTGCCTCTAGATTTTCTTTTTCTGCTTCGATTTTCTGAAGCACATAACCTCTGAGGAGTTTTCTGCCGCGAAGCAGCTGAGGTAAGAACTTGTGTTTGCAAACTGCCACCCTCGGAGGTAGGAAAGAAGAACAGAGAATGTTATCATTGCGCACGTTTCCTTTCTGCTGGAAAAATAGAAACCCTGGTGTCCTGGCCCAGTTAATTTTAATTGATTTTGCATTCAGAAACCCACAAAAATGGGGCCATACCGTTTGCTCTAGAACTATTCCTGGAAGTCCTACATTGGGGGGGGGGGAGGATGGGGAGCATGACTTGAGTTCAGTTAATCTATCGGCTGAGTTTAGTATAGCAATCCCTGTTCAGTGACCCTGCCTGCAGTTAGGCAGTCTGGTCTCAAAGCTTTAGAATTACTCAGACGGATCACACCAAGGGCCTATTTAATTCAGGATTTCATCCTTCAGATAGCTCATAAGCAAGATACCCTCTCGTGTCCAGAACCTAGTCGTGGCCCTTGACCCCTGAGGTTCCATTTTGGGCTGATATGGGTTTTATGCTATTGGCCTACAATGCAAGAGGAGGCACACATTTTAGACTATGCATGGCATAATCCCCAGCTAGCACATCATTGCTTGGAAACTGGGGGAGTTATAGTTGAAAGTGTTTCAAAATAGTAGGTTGCGTGGCCTAGTTTGGTCTAATGGTTAAGCACTAGGCTAGAAACCAGAAGACTGTGAGTTCTAATCCCCACCTTAGACGTAAAAGGCAGCTGGGTGACTTTGGGCCACTCATTGTCTGTTAGCCCAACTCGCCTCACAGGGTTGTTGCGGGGGGAGGGGGGGGAGGGAATAGGAGGAGAAAGAGTTATTAATATGTTCACTGCTCTAAGTTATTTATAAAAATACTAAAGGCAGAATTTTTAAAAAAATCTAAAAATAATGTTAGCCATTTCAAAAGATGAATTGGACTTAGTTTGGGATAAAAGTTACCTCATTTTTGTCAGGGTATGTGAGAATGGCCTTGGGAGATGAGAAAGTGCTACAGCCCGCAAGGTATAAAAGGCAGCTTGGCCTGGATTGTGGGGATGGCAAAAGTCTCAGAAATGACCTGCTTAGTTTCTTAGGCTCTAAAGGCGATGGGGGAGAGGTGTTCTTTCAGACTTGTAAGATCCTGTTAATGTAACCTGACAGTAAAGTAAGAATTAGTTCATCTGGGTGTGTTTCCAGTGTAAATTACCTCTCAAAGTATGTTTCTCCCCCATCACCTTTAATGCCCAAGAAACTAGGGTGAGTCCTTCATCTTTTGCCACCCCCCTCATTCCTCTGTGGACCAAGCTGCTTTTTATACCTCAGTTCCCCTGGCTGTGGCACACAGCCCCGCACTCCCTTCCAAGGTCATCCCTCCATACACATTACACATTGACTGTTGTCTCTTTAAAATTTGAAGAACCGAAAAAGAACCCATCATTCATATGCGCTCTCTCTCTCTCTTCACTTCTTTCTGTGCTAATTGGCTTAGCCAAATCATTTTTTCATCACCTTGTGCTTAATCAAAATAGGAAGTAAAGCATTGCTTCTATCTGCAATAGACTAAGTTAAAGTGGGGTTAGGTAGTTTGTGGTTCTTGTGTGTCTTGTGGAAATCCGGTTTTGTTTTAATGCACTGGGTAAACTGGCTCATCCTATTAAACCATAACATGGTTGCTTGCTCGTTTGTTAGGATAGAACACAGAAATCCAAATTTGGCATGTGGTGTAAACCCATCCATGAAATTATTTGTGTGACGGAGAGAAAGTTGGTTCCTCATCCTCTGAGCCATAGTTCAGAAGATCATGTGACTGCAACTGTTCTGAGCTGGATTTGTTCTGTTATTTCAGGATATGGATCTGGTGGGTTCTTGGTGCTTTCTGAGCTTGGTTGTTTTTTAATTGCAAATGCTTCGTTACTCAACTAACTAACAACATCAGTGCAACCTTCATAACCCAGCAAAGCCCCCATCTTCCTTACACTGATGCTACTTAGCTGAGTAATAAAAAAAATATCTGTAAGATATAAAGCAAGCTCTGAGAGCCCCGGGAAGCCAACGGTTCAACCCTGCACAGCATATGTTATCTGCTGTAGTATGTGGAACTGTTTGAGTATGCCCTTCCCATTTCCTAACATTTTTCTTTCTGTCCCAGAAGGAAGAGTCTGCCCCCTGGATTCACTCTGGAAGAAATCTGTATGCTAAGTGAGTCTCTCTTTCTATCTTTACACAAGGCTTTTAATCTGAGCTAGGGCTCTCGTTTTCTCAGCTTTTGAGATGGTAACTCTTGACCCTTCTGAAGGATTTAGGAAAGCCATGAAGGACACATGGAATTGGTAAAGTCAGCTGGGCACATTTTGGTCCATCAAAATCTAGAGAAGGTGGCTGCTAGCAGATAGTACAGAATAGAAAGATAAAAAGCAGAACCTACCACACAATATCCCAGTAGGGAAAGGCACCTCTTTGGTTTCCCCACAGACCTCCCCTCCTGTATCCTCCCAGATATTTGTGTCCTTCCAGATGATCCTCTCAACAGCCAGTTTCCTGTGGCCTCTGAGCATACTCAGCCTGAAGTGTGCTCTATGGGGTATAGTTTTGTGGAGACTTCTATTGTTGATTTTTCTGTACATGGGTGTGAGATTTTGGCTAGATAACACTGATACGTTTCTGTGAACTTCCAAAAAATTTAAGAAAGATAACATAGTCACATTTTCAATAGGGATCTCAATGATAGTCTGTTTCAGCGTAGCGTCATCTTTACACCTTGAAGGATTAACATGTTTGTTGATTCTCTGAGGAATAGTGAGCTTTTAAATCCCCAGTCTCTTATTATTTTGTCTGGAATGTGTTGTGCTGCTACAAAATGTGACAACCACCTAGTCTGAGTTCCCAAAGACTACCATAGTCTGTAGAGATTCTCCGTCATCCCAGGTCATGGTTGTCCCAAAGGTGCTTTTTCAGGAGGCAACTGGGCCTCCTTTCTTTTTCTTTTGAAGGCTATTCGCTTCTCATCCAAGAAGCTTCTTCAGCTCCGACAGGATAGATATTTCTTGCAGACAGCTGGTAATTTGCATCCATTTTTTAGAGGGTCATTGAGGCACTTGGAGGTTTATCTGTGTCCTCAGGGTCACCTGAGTAGTGCTCCTGGTTCCTCTGGTCTGCAATTTTTCCTCTGGAAATCCATTCCTACTGCCACACCATTCAAAGGGTGCTCATCCCAAATTGTATAGCTAAAAGTCTGTGGAGATTCTTAGTCATCCAGGTCATGGTTGTCCCAAAGGTGCTTTTTCAGGAGGCAACTGGGCTTTCTGGTTTTTTTTCTTTTGAAGACTACCATAGTTCCCCACACACACCATTGTCCCATATCTGTCCCTTTGAAGACACGTGAAGATAATGACTCTGGAAAACTGCAGAAGCCAGACCGGTGACTTCCAATGAGAGGGGAATGGGATAATAAGTCAGGGTGCCTTCCAGTATCTCAGAAACATTGATACAAAATAAGAGCAATAATGTCAATGTGCCTCTTCTGTCCAGAATGTATTTCTTGAACAGTTTTTGTTGTGCAGGATGGAGAGTTGTGACTGCCTTCTGGCCGCTAGCTTTTTCAACTCATGCTTCTATTTCTAGCTGTCTCTGGAAGGGGAAGAAGAAGGATAAAGAGGCAGAAGGCTGCTGGTCTTAGCATAGACTCTTCCCAACCAGCCACCTTGGTCTTGCCATCTCCAGCCAGCACCAGTTGGCAAATCCTGTCCCGCTGAACATGACACGATCTCTTCTCTGGAGAAGCTCAGTTCCGCAGATGGCACTGCTCAATTTTGAAACACATCACTTAGCTATCATCTTGACTATCTCCCAACCAGCAATTAAAATAAATAGCGTAGGAGTCCTTTTAATTCTGCTTTCTTTCTCTAAAAAAGAGTCTATTTCTGGACAATCCAAATTTAGGATATTGTATACTCTGACAAGAAAAGCCAATTGCTATACACACAAAATAGCCATAACTTGGTCATGAATATTCTAATAGATACAGGGACATGAATTATGCAAAACACATTAAGTTTCCATTTATGCTGTTGAAATCTTACATTTACCTTCCCCCCCCTTGCCAAAAACCCCTACAACTGATATTTTTTTTTAGGATAATTGCCCACCTACCCTTCAAGCTTCTGAAGTTTAAATCCAGGTTTGTTTTTTTGTTTTTTTAAATATACAGTGGAGGATTAAGGTGTTTTTTTAAAAAAAAAACACCTTAATCTCCATTGTACATTTTTGTACTCACTTATGTACTTTCATGTGAAATACAGTGAAATAACTGTTGTATAGAGGGGATAGAACAGGCTCGGTTACAGCCAATCATAGATGTACTGTGTGTAAAAAAAAAATGCACTTAACACTTGGTATCTGGTGAAATACAGGTAGTCCTTGCTTAACAACCACTTGTTCAGGCACCATTCAAAGTGATGATGGTATTAAATGAGTGGGATTTAATAACTGCTTGGGTTTTTTTTTTTTATTTAGCAGGTTGTATGACTCCAGCAAGTTTCGTTTTATTCCAGTAAACTTCCTTAAACAAGACATGATTTACTGTGATCTGTGATCTTGTAAAAGCATTTTGTTGCTGCTGTTGGTGTTGAGCCAGAATACAGTCCTCGACTTACAACAGTTCATTTAGTGACCATTCAAAGTTACAATGTCACTGAAGAAAAAGTGACTTATGACCAGCTTTCACACTTACGACCCTTGCAGCATTCTCATGGTCATGTGATTTAATTTCGGACGCTTGGCAGCTGGTTCACATGTCAGCATTCCAGAAAACCTCCAAATTCCGAGACAGACATCCTCTCCAAGGCTCCTTTTATTAGAGTAGTAAACCGGCACATGTGGGAAACCCCGAATCTGAAAGTTCCGGGTTTCCTTGCAATAAGTAAAAAATTACAAATCCACCCCCTGCGCCCCTCATGGCATCACATGTCATCACCCTCATGGCATCACATGCCCACTATCCATCTCAACTTGAGAGTCCCCTCAACCAGGTGCAGAAATAACATGACCTTGACTTGGAAAAAGAATGCTATTATGTCTAACCACATACTCACAAAGAAATTCCCCCCTCCCATTTTCTCAGGCTCAAGAACGTGTCAGTTTGGAAGCATCTGGTGCTAATATGGCTTCCAAAGCTGATACCACATTTATGTCATTTGCAGTGTCCCAAGGTCATGTGATCTTCCGTGACCCTTCTGAAAGACGAAAGACCATGGGGAAGCCAGATTCACTTAACAACCGGGTTACTAATTTAACGACTGCAGTGATTCGCTTAACAAATGTGGCAAGCAAAGTCGTAAAATGGGGCAAAACTCAATTAACAAATTTCTCATCTGGCAACATACATTTTGGGCTCATTTGTGATCGTAAGTCGAGGACTACCTGTATTTTGGCGATCTATTTCCAGATATCCACCTGCAGAACTTGAACCATCTCTAGTCTGCAGTATGAACAGTTTCTGTGTGTGGTCTGTGAATCCGTGCCTGGCTTTTCTCTTTGGAAATGTGTTTAATGAGGGCCTTAGGGCACCACCATTCTCCAGGAGGGTGTGGAAAGGATCAGTTCATTCCTACTCCGGATGCTTTTGTGTGTTACAGAGCAGAGGGACCGGGGCAGCACCACCAGTCTGAGCAGTGACTTTTCTCTTATGATGGAGAATTCACCTGGAGCTGCAGGGAGTTTCACTTACGACGCTGTGGAGTTGATGCTAACAGGACCTCAAGCTTCTTGGTCAGCACCTATATACAAACTTTCTACTGGGGGAAATCTGTATGTTCTGAAGACGAACGGCTCTATACTTTGACCAGGAAAGCAGAATGACTAACATCTGGGAAGCTTTTCAGCAACCTAATTTAGGAAAAGGAAGTGGAAAGAGAGAACACTTTCAGTTGCTTCCCCCGTGTGGGTGTTGCTGCTAAAAAAACAACATTGTACAAATCTCTACATTATTACATATCTTTATAATGAGCACTTTTCATTATGTGTAGGTGAATTATTAATTTAGTGGCATAATCCCTGGTGGCGCAGTGGTTAGGATGCAGTATTGCAGGTTAACTCTGCCCATAGTTTGGAGTTCGATCCTGACGGGCTCGTGGTTGACTCCGCCTTCCATCCTTCTGAGGTCAGTAAAATAGGACCCAGATTGTTGGGGGCAACAACGTGTTGACACTGTGAAGCGTTCAAAGAGTGATGTAAATACTAAGGGGTAGTGTATAAGTCTAAGTGCTATGGTTAAGTTGCTTCCACACAGTGAAGGGCAGGCCAGATATGGCTCTGAAGCATCTCTTCCTACAGTCTGATCCAGGCATAATAGATGAAAATTGCTAGCATGGGTTTGTGCTATTTTGTGAGAGCAAATCATTGAAAGTGTTGCGTTAAGTTGGTGAAATAATCTTTCCATATGAGGAAAGAGATTCCGAATCTCTTTCCAAAACCATCTTCAGGCTTGGCTCATTTTGCATCATTGCTTGGTTTATTGGGCTCTTCCAAAATGTTAAGAATGGCTGCCGGCCACCCAAAAAGAAGTCCATTCACAATCTAATCAATCCTTCGATGCTCGGAGGCACCCTTCTGTTTTCACCAAGAAGGCTCCTGTTTACATGATCCCAATCCTTCCTTCAAGGCAGGGGAGACCTTTGGGGCTGAAAATGGTTTTCCCCTCACCCCCCTCCAAAGTTCATTTGATAGTCTTGCAGTCAAGTCTGTGGCATGGCCAGGCGCAGAGGCTCCCCGCTGTCCTTGGCGAATGGATGCCAGGGAAGGTAATCGGTGCTGAGCTTGAAGTTCTCACAGCCACAGTGAAGCAGCTTCCCAATGTTTCTGGGCCAGAAGTACTTCTTCCATCTGCCAATATTTGCCTAGGCCTAATGTCCAGGACAACTGCACAATGTTGCGTCGTATACCTGGCTGAAATACATGTCTTTTGCCGGTTCCATTGGAGGGTTCTGTTCTCTCCCCTTCCTTTGGCTTGACTTTGGAAACCTTAGAGAAGATCCGAGGAGCCTGCTAGTCCTCTCCCACGTGACAGGCAGGAGCAGAGAGGCTGGGGATTCCAGAACCTTGCTGCAGGCTTTCCCTGTTCCCTGTTTTAATTTTTCTTTCTTCTCCCCAAGCATGTGTGCTAATGATATTTTACCGTGCAATTATTCTGAGCTAAATCTGGGCTTCACTGAGAAGCCAGTGGAAGTCCTCCGGGTAGCCGTAAATTCTCAGCTTGCTGTGGTCACGCTTTGCCTCTTGAAGCGCATAAAGTATGTGTCTGTGGGGGAGAAATCTAAATCTGTTCCTGGCAGGGGCGTTCTAGAAAGGGCTGCCCTTGCTACCAGCCTGTCCCTGTACCCTATAGATGCTATAGGCAGATAGAAGTAAGAGCTGATGGTGAAAACCGAACCAACAGGAAGGCAGGCAGGCAGGCAAACCATTCAAAGCTGAACATGGCTGTTCTGTGGTGGGCTGCAGGACTGAGCAAAAGAATGGATATTCCATAACCAGAACAACAAATTATTTTACCAAAGTACATAATGAGATGAGCTTGTCTAAAGTGGCTGCTTTAAGCCTTTGAATCTTGGGAAACCTGGTTCAGATAAGCAGGTCAACACAGAAACCCTTATTTTAGACTGTCTTTCAAATACTGTCTGAATTACTTCAGAGAGGACATCTGCAATACTCTTCAGTGGCATGCCTTATTTTTCCATAGATTCCTTGTTTATTTCACCCTATTTCTAGCATATGCAGAGTGTCCCGTAAAGGAAGGATTTGCTGGTGAGAAGCTGAAATAAGTCAATTTTCTAAGAATATCGAAGAAACAAGTTTAAAATGAGGAAAAGTTTAGGGATTATCATGAGATAGGCCTGAGGTTTAAAATTGATTTAAAAAAAACATCCTTATTTGTCAACCGAAAAGGGCATTTTTGAATAGAGTTATTTTTATTTTGTATGTTTCCCCCACCTTTAAAATAAGAGCGCTGGAATCAAATTCTTAAAACGAAATCAGAGCAGTTTTTTTGAGGGTGGAAACTGAGGTAAAGGTCACCGTCTTCAATTCAAAATGAAGCCGTCACTTCACAATGATTTAAGTACTTGCGCTGTCTGTCTTGTGTTGCGAGTTGTCATGAAATTAAGGGGGGAAATATCTTAAAGTTGGGCTCGAGCGACGATGTCGGCTTGAGTGAGGTGACACAAACTGTTGGGAAGAAAAAGGAAACCACCTGTATGCAAAGAGGCCCATTTTTAAAAGGTATTCCGGGTCTTTCTCCCTCAGCGTCCCTTCTAACCAGAACTGGGATGGCTGCCCAAATCGGAAGAGGGGGGGAAACTGTTCAGTTTGGAACAGACTTTCCTTTTAATAGCATCCCATCTCTGGCGGCTTGCTTAAGTGCCAGTAGCTGAGCTACTAAGCACTTCATTAAATCTCAGCCTTGTACCTGCCACAGTCACAAGGAAGATGGGGAGGTGAGGGAGCAAGAGTTTTTTGAACACTTGGGGCTGCTGTCGTGTGTTAGAGAAAGAATGGCTGAGGGTTTTCCGAGGAAATCCTGGGGATTGGGGAGAGTCCTTATTAACATACACAGCCACTGGTAATAAATAAGCCAGGCTTCTGATAATTACTTAGCAAGCATTGGGGAACTCAGAGATGGCTGGATGGGGAGCGGAGGAGAAAGGAAGGCAAACAAATGTGGACCTTGTTAAGGAGGCTGTGGCAGGTTCACATCCCTTGAGCATCAAAAGCTGATTAGTACAGTTGAAAAACCACAGCACTTCCTTGGTTGCAAGGCTAGTTGAATTGTGTGTGGCTTTGCTAGTCCCGAAATGGAGAGAAATCCCTGAAGTTGTTTCAGTAATTAGAACCTCTGGAAGGAAGCTGACCCTGTGGAATGGATACAGCCCATTCCCAGGTCGGTCTAAGCCAGGGTTATCAAACTCGCATCGTCACGTGATGTATTGGGACTTTTTCCCCCTTTCCTAAACTAGGTGTGGGCATGGCCAAGCATGTGACACATCTGGCCCATGGGCCAGGAGTTTGACAGCCCTGGTCTAAGCCATTGTTGTGGTTCGCTGGCAACCTGTGCAGACAGTAGCGGAATCGGACAGTGGGGAAGTATGGGGACCAGTCCGGGAGTCTGGGGAGGACTCGGACGAGGGTCCTGCGCCCAATGCAGAGATGGGGCCAGCACCATCTGGGAGTTACGTACTGACTCTGGAGCCTCCAAGTCTGGCAGCAGCGAGGCAGAGGAACCAGGGGAGCCTGTTCCCAGTGCGTGTGTGTGCAGAGCTGCTAGAAGGCAAGAGCAGCCTGAGACAAAAGGGGTGACTCGCGGGAGTAAGGCTTGGAGGTGATTGCCCCTCCCCTAAGGGTTAAAGGAGGTGCAAAGGTAGAGAAACCTTTGCAGGAAGCAAAGTCGTTCGTTCTGTTCAGATTAAACCTTGAAGTTCTTTGTGGACTTTGTACTTCGGTTGAGTTTTTTTTTCAGTTAATTTGGCACTTTAGTTGTTGGCAGCAATTCAAAGGAGATGAAGGTGGGTGCTTATCTCAAGGGACTGTTTGGGACTTATTACGGGCTGGGAATGCAGATAATTCCCAGTGTTGAAATAAAAGGAGTTATTTTGACTAAGCGTGTGCTTAATTACGGTCTCAGGAAGCCTTGGTCAGAACAGCCATATAAAGGTTGTTCCCTTTTATCTGTCTCTCATGCTAATGAATAACTAATCAGGTCTTTCTAAAAACACGTACAGGTAGTCCTCGACTTACAAGAATTCACTTAGGGACCGTTCAAAGTTACAACAGCACTGAAACAAGTGACTTATGTTCATAAGTTCACACTTATGACCCTTGTAGCATCCCCGTGGCCACATGATTTACATTTGGATATTTGACAACTGACTCACCTTTATGACAGTTGCAATATCCTGGGGTCATGTGATATCCTTTTACAACCTTCTGACAGGCAAAGTCAATGGGGAAACCAGATTCACTTAACAACCACATTATCAGTTTAACAACTGCAGTGATTCACTTAACGAATGTGGCAAGAAAAGTCATAAAACAAAGCGAACCTCATTTAACAAATTTCTCACTGAGCAATGTAAATTTTGGACTCAACTGTGGTCGTAAATTGGGGACTACCTGTGTTGATTTATCAAATTTGTTCACGTACTCTTACCTCTTTCCAAAATTGGAGATTTTTTGAAGGACCTTCCATCAGTTTGTGTAATAGAGAGGAAAGACAGGCAGAAAGAAACTTCTGGATACAGCACTGAGGAGTTTAAATCACAAAGGTGACAAATTACAGAAGAGGCCATGCAGATGTAGAGGGTATGGAGATGTTTCCTGTGGATATTCAGGAAACTCAACTCTGTCAAATGCTGGGTTAGTGAATCAACTTGCATGACTTGCTAGACTTTGCCAGGAAGTATGAACTATGAATTCCAATAATGGAAGAAGCTAGTTCTCTTGGGAGCCTGTTAAGTGTGCAAGTGTTTGAAAACTTATGCAGGTCTCTAAACCGTTGGTGGAACATCAAAGGTAATACTGTGAATGACAAAATCTGCTGTTGCCCCATTTGTGAGGTAACTTAGAGAAATGTGTACCTGAGGCTTGACTTTCCCAGTTGTAATATGGAGACTGTCCTAATATGAAACCTGAATATTGAACCAAAGCATGGTAGGAATACTGCGTCAGACAGTTACATCTTTATTTTGGAGGCCTTTGGAAGCTATGAATCCGTGGTGGTGTTCTACCGGTTTGGCCCGGTTCTGCCGAGCCAGTACAGCGATGAGCAGCGGAGACCGAACCAGTAAAAATATTTGAATCCCACCGCTGTTATGAATAATTTTTTAGTTCCTAATTGCGATTTGTATGTTAAGATCCTCCTTTGAGTTATTCTATTGCTGGCAGATCTTTAATTATTAGATTGGCTGACTGTTTTTCTATGCTGGATGTTTAAATCAGGTTAGCAACTTTAACTTCATGGCTTCTAGTCTATTACTAAATTTCAGGGGCAAAAATTCCCTTAACATTGATTCATTTGGAAATAATTCCGAAGTCCGGAGAAATAACACCTTAACCTTATAAGTTTATAAAACGGATAAGGCGCGCCTAGGAACTCCACTGGTTATAAAGGCAAGAGTCAGTACCCATCTGAGTAAAAGTTCCCCCGATGGATTAGACATCAAATAAATAACATTGTGCCTTCGCAGGAGGAAAAACTGTGCATCGTCCCCTCAGGCGGTCCTGTGGAATCGGACACCACAACCCGAAGACAGGTTGCCCATCCAGAGCACGCTTGACGCAAGATCCTCCAGCTCCTCTTCTTCCAATCATTCAGAGAACTTCTCAAGACTAGGCAGCAGTCCGCTTGAAGTCCCTAAGACCAGGTGAGAGGCCGTTCATTCCTGCCGGTTATTGGGAAAGGGAGGGTGATGCTTGGGCGTTGCTAGCAAGCACAGGTTTGAGCAGGGCTCCTCCTGGGAGCAGAGGAAATCCCTGATCCCTATTGAAAATGTTTTTTTTTCCCTGTGTTTGGAAGAAATCCAGTCAGGTACACGCATACAAACGGTTTGCAGAGAATCTTCTGGAAGCGCCTAACTTTCTAGAAAAAGCAGCATGAGCTTTTTTTTTGCCTCCCGCAATAGAAAAGTATAATTGCAGTAGCAATTTGCTGCTTTTCAGCTACACTTGGCTTCTGCCACCTGAGAGGCTTGTTTTTGCTGCCATAAATAGGGACTTGGCTGACACAGGGAAAGCGAAGGTAAGGCTCTAAATTTAATGGTTGGCATCCAGAGTCTGGAGATTTGGAGAGTGTCGCCATATCAGAGGAACAAAGAGCCGTAATGAACTGAATCTGGGACAGCTAGAAGATTCAGCTCGGTTCTTTCCTGGTTCTGATGATTTCATGTCTGCAATTTATAGGCTTGTGTCCATGGCTTTCTAGTTGAAAAAAATAGTCATCACAATGAAACAACGCTGAGATTTTTAGGATGCAGTGTTCCATATCCAGATTTCAAGGACCATGGGGGAAATGGACATGGAGCCTTACTGTAAATACAGAGCCTGTAGAAAGGTAGCGTGTGTGTATATGAGGTCCTTCTTAGACCCTTAAGAAGGATGCACTTAGTGAATTTATATAACTGGGAGAAGACACGTACAAGTGGAAATGACTCGCTAGAATTGCAATTGAAAGCCTGATAGGAAGGGAAAGAATGCCCCACTCATCTAGGCGGATGCAGTTCAACAGCACAAGCCTAGTTTGACTATAACACGGGTAAAATTGAAATGAAAATTTGACGAGGATTTTGCCTTTTTGGACAGGTAAGTCTTCTGCTGCAATTCACACAGTCTTCAACCTATCAAAGATGCATTTAAAATACTGAAGCTGAGTCCAGTTTTGTCAAGGGAGAAGCCAAAATTACAGGATTTGCTGTATTTGTAATAGACTTCGATCATAGGCAAAAATGACAGTGGGGCAAGCCAAAATGAAAAGCTGCTCAGGTTGTTTTCATTTGAAAAGAAAGATTTTGCGGGACATCCTAAGCAGGATTTTCTTCTTAAAACTAACTCCATATCTAGGGGCCTATTGAACTACAGAAATGTGTCCCAGACTCCCCACCACCACCACCACCAAAAAAAAATTAGATATGCATTTGGCTGGTTTGGATTCAAATGTTCAAACGTTGTGTCCTGTTTTATGCGTCACAGTTTGGTATTAAGGTTTTTACTTTAGCTTGGCTTGTTTATTTGCCTAGAAGCCTGGTGTAATATTAAGTGTAATAAATATTTAAATAAACACTGAATGCTCTCAGATCCTTTATTAAAAAAAACAAACTTTCTTCTGCTTTCCAAGAGGAAAACCTATGCCTGGATGTTTGTATTCCACTAGTTACTGTTGAATAGGATGCCGGCTTGAGAGACAAGCCTGTTTCTAAAGTATAAATCAATGTTCCTAGACCATGGCCACTTGAAGATGTGTGGACTTCCAACTCCCAGAATTCTGGGAGGCTGGGGAATTTGGGGAGTTGAAGTCAGCTGTGAAAAAGGAGGAAAGAAAAACCTGTCTGGCTTTGATACCATCTCCCACCAGGAGGTCTCTTCCCGTTCCACGGGCAGAGTGGCGGATTAGGCATGGCTGTCAGTTTCTGAAGGCTGGAGTGATGTTTAATTGAAGCCAAAGAACCATATTGGTCGTTAAGCTGGCAGGCATATGCATTCCTGCGCTCCGGTTGCCCGAAGCCATGAACGAGTGAAATTAAAAGGCATCACTCAGTACTGCCCTGTTTGGGAGTTGTCTGCTTTCCCACAGGAATTGCAGCAAAGGATGGAAGGAATTGAAGACTGGGAAGGCTGATGGGTCCTTCCTATTTGGGTCTTCCGTTCAAAACTGCAGTGAGAAAAGAAATGCTTAAAAATAAATAAATAAATGCAGACTGTCCTCAACTTGCCATCATAATTGAGCCTGTCAGTTAAAGTTGTGCCTTGACGGTCATAAAGTAGGTCACTCATGTGACCCATCCGATTTCATCACCTTTGGGTGGTGTTTGTTAAGTAAAGTAAATGCTTTTTGCAAAAACAAAATAAAATAAGTCGTGGGATCACAGGACGCTGCAAACAGCCATAAATGTAGACTGATTGCCAAGAATTTGAAATGCAACCACGCGATTGCTGGTGGTGGTGGGTGGACGGGGTGTCATAACTACAGAACCAGTTCATAAGTACCTTTGTGGGGGGGGGGCAGGTAGGGGAGAACATCATAACTTCCGGTGGTCATTAAGTGACCAGTTGTAAATGGAGGACTGCCTGTAACAACTAGCCTGCTACCCTACCTAATCAATGTGGCCCATGGTAGAAAAATAAAATGAGGCGTAATAGCTTACGTATCCACAAATATACGGCTGATTTAATGTGTGTCTTGGCGGCATGAAGACTTTTTGTACTGTGTGGAGCTGTCCGTGGTATTTTTTTCCCCTCCTGCATTGCGATGTAACTTTGTGGATTATTATTTTTTTAATTTTTTTTTAGAAGTAAGATCTAAAGCAGGGGTGTCAAACTATTTCATTGAGGGCTGCATCAGGGTTGTGTTTGACCTCGGGGGGGGCAGGGGGAGGTGTGGCCAGCTTGACATCACTTGCGTAGGGGGCCCCTGTGGTGGCATGAGTACTCTGCCAGCGAAAACGGGCTCCCGGGCTCCGTTTTTGGCTGCGACGGCAACCCTCTGTTGGAGGACATGGAAAACACGGCCCTCCCGAGCTCCATTTTCGCTGGGAGAGCCAACATGGGCCTGTCCTTCGCTGTTTTCAAGACGGCCCCGCAGGCCAGATTTAAGCACCCTGCAGGCCACATCCACCCTGGCCTCGAGTTTGACACCCCGATCTAAAGTGACCTTGCACTTTTTGTGGCCAATCTGGATGGTTTTTTTAAATTTTATTTTGCGTGTTTGTTCGCCATGCTGTACAAGCTGCTTGACTCTAAAGCCAGCTTAAATTCTGTACTAGTAATATTCTTCAAAGAGCAAAGAGGATGCCCAGGAGGGGGTTTGCAATCAGCAGGATTAATGATGTTTAAGACTCACACAAGTGGTTAGCAAATTGTTCATGCTGCATCCCCCCCAAAAAGGGGGGGGAAATCCACTGGCAGTTTTGTGATAATTTTGAGAATACAGACCACAGTTGAGCCCAACATTTCTATTACTAAACGAGACAGTTAAATGAGTTTTGCCTTTGCCCCATTTTACAACCTTCCCACCACCCCCCCCCCGCAGTTAAGTGACTCACTGCAGTTGTTAAGTTAATAAAACAGTTGTAAAGTGAAGTGAATCTGGCTTCCCCATTGACTTTGCTTGTCAGCCGATCGTAAAAGGACACTGCCCCTGTCATAAATATGAACCAGTTGCCAAGCACCCGAATTTTGATCATGGGACCATTGGGGTTGCTGCAAACAGTCATAATTGTGAAAAATGACCACTTTTTTCAGTGCTGTTGTAATGTCAAGCGGTCACTAAATGAACTGTTGTAAGTCGAGGACTATCTGTACTGTTCCAGAAGTTGGATAGAGTGCTGGTGTCTTCCTCAGAACCTCACAGTGTTGTATTTCATGCTTCTTATATTCATCTGTTCTTTAAATGAATTCATTCCAATCTGGAAGAAACCAAACGTTAGCTTGGTAAAAAAGAATTACAACTCTGTAATTACATAAGTCACTGTGTTTCAGAACTGTTGTAACTTCAAGCAATCACTAAATGAACTTGTGGTGACCCAGGGTGGGATGCATTAGCAACAGAGTCACAAAAACAAGTGAAGTTCCTTTAATTCCTTCAACTTGGCTTCAAAGCTCCAATTATCATTGACTGGAGAAAAAAACTCGCCCACAAACAGTTGCGAAAAGGAAGAAATGCCGTTCAAACTCAAAATACATATAAATTATAAATAGAAAAAACAACACAAACCACACTGAAGCAATTAATGAGTCAAGGCAGGATAAGGGCTTGAAGACGTCCACAGATATCGAAATACTCACACTGGGAAGGACGCCAGGACTCAGATAAGAACTGACAAATTAGAATTATTTCATGCTTGCTTCCAGCCCTGTGCCATGCGCAGTTTGTCCTTTTAAACAGTCCTCACAGCTGCAACCCATGAAGGGGATCAGGGCCCTTTCCTCCCTCATAAACCACGCCATTCATGTTTCTCCCTTATCCGCTCCTCCCTGCATGCCCTAGGATGAAGAGGGGATGGGCCTGGGTCTTCCTCTGAATGCCCAGCTGGCCTGTGCCCCTTCCCCAGTTTCCTCCACAACCTCCAGAGCCATACTCCTCACTCCCTGTCAGCTGTTCCTCCTCTCCCTCAGAGTCAGATTCTAACAGGGGCATAAGAACTGTTGTAAGTCCTATATGAGCTTATTTTCAGTTTTCCGCCCTGGTTGTAAAAAATGTTTTCATCACCATTATAATTGTGAATGGTGACTAAGTGAGGCAGTCACTAACACAATCTACCTGTATACTTACTTCTTGCCCATCTCAAACCTGTAGCTGGAATGTTTAAGCTTCTGGACACTGAGTGCAAAGTCTGGGGCCTATGTTTACCTGCAGCCATTCTGAAGATGCCCAGTGTTTTTATATATTGCATTTACACCTTGCTCGAGGATTTCCTCTGATTTTGTCTCTACTTCAGCCTATGAGTTAGGCTGGGCTGAGGGAGAGTGAATGACTTATTATAGCACCCAGTTAAAATCCACAAATCAATGTGCATTTGAATCTGGGTCTTTCTGGAGTCGACATCTTAATCAATCTACTGTCAGGACTCCAACAAATCCACCCCCATTCAAATCATAAGTCTCTAGCTACATCTCAGAGAAAATAAAATTGATTTATTAGAAGTGGCCATGTTGGTGTTAGCTGGATGCAGCCGATACTAAAATACGTCATTCATTTCCCCTTTGACCCTGGTCTTCCCTGCCTCTGCTTGGATGTGTATTCTCCAATGGGACACATCCATCCCCAAGAGTCATCAATCATGCTCTCCAGTAATATCCTTCCACTCCGACAACTTTGGGCTGCCAAAGTGATTATCTAGGCACTTAAGGAATGCACTGTTTTCCCCCCACTCTCTTTTTCTGGCAGCTGAAAAGACCAAAGGAGTATCTTTTGAGTTGACATCTAGCTGTCAAGTTGGGTTTGTCAGTTGGAACGTTGACACTACAGCTAGACTAGCTAAAAGTTTAGAGTATCTAGGAATTAACCTGGGGAAATCTATTATATCTCTGAGATAAGCTAATGGCTATTGCTGTAGGTGAGACCTTCTTGTTTGGGGTTTGGGGTGCAAGATTCTTGGATCTGAGCCTGTTGTGAGTTGCAGTTATGACCCGAGTCAGGTAATACATGCTGTAACATGTCAGCGAAGTAATTTGCTTGAAAATTTCTACTGACTACCCCAAGTGGTGTTTGATTGCAGGTTGTATTTTTAGGGTCTGTACAAAGATCTGTCTGCCATTCAGTCACTGTTAATAGAGTAATTATTAGGTCTCTGCTGTTTCTAGTTAAATATTTGCACACAGGGAGCCCTTAGCATGTCTGTTGGTTACCATATTCCTACTTACATCAGGCAGATATGGACAACTATTGGTTTCAGGCACCAGGCACTGATGTAGAATTTAATCATTAATAATAAACTAAAATCCAAATTGTGACAGACAGGCACTCAAAGCTCCCAAGACAGGCTGAATCTTGCTGCATGTATAACTAATGGAGATGAACAAAGGTACGGAGAGGGGAGTTCCTTTTCAAATATGTTCATAGAGTTTATTTCAGCTTTTCTGCTCTGATAGAAAACCTGGCAAGCACCCCTAGCACAAATGCTAAAATTCCGATTGATTTCTCTCCACAGTGTTAAGAAATGTATTAAGAGGTTGCTTGTGTAGATCTGTAGATATAAGCATTTTTTTTTTTTTTGGAAGGCTGAGAATCCTAGTAGGAAATTGTATTTTTGTTCCCAAAGTGCACTTTTTACCATTTCCACCTTTGGGCAGAAGTTCAGCATATTTAATATGGGCCCACAAATGAGACTGCTGGATATGTTGGCTGGCTGACTGGGGAATTCTGGGAGTTGAAGTCCATACATCTTAAAGCTGCCATGTTTGAAAAACACGGATTTGGGCCATCCAAGTCTAGCCTCCCACTTGGTTTAGGAATCCAAATTGAAATAGCCATCTAGCCTCTACTTGAGCATTTTCAGGGAAGAGAATTCTATCATTTCTCTGACTAATTGGTTCAGTTGTTGAACCGCTTTTAATGTTAGGATAGTAACATTTGGAATTTGCCTTTCCTTATCTTAAATTAAATCTTTTCAACGGTTCTTCCATTTTTAGTTCTTTAATCATAACCATGGCCCTTCTTTCAAATTATATTCATTACTCTGAATTTTTCATAAACGGTGCTACCTAGATTCAGTTCCTGAGGTTTGAGCTAATGAATGCAAAATAAAGTATGATTATATCTTCTCATAGATTGGAAACTGCAGTTCCATTGATATCATCTCAGGCTACCAACAAAGGAGAGTATTTGTAGCTCGGGATTGACATGAAGGATCCTTGGTATTCCCTCAATTTGGTTGTTTTTATGCAGATGTTTCATTGCTCAAACTAGGTAAAACATCATCAGTGCAGTAAGGAATGGCGTTTGCTCTCAGTTTATATTCTAGTGGCCTGCCTTGTCAGAGTTAGTCAAGGCAAGCCACTAGAATATACATTGAGAGCAAACTCTACTCCTTACTACTCCTTACTCACTATTGATGATGTTACCTAGTTTGAGTAATGAAACATCTGCATAAAAACAACCAAGCTCAGAGAGCACTGTGGAATGCCCCATGATCTAAGGATGCATTTAATTTTGTTTGGGGCATGTACTATATTTTTGTCTGTTTGTTTGAGCTGTGGTGGCGCGGTGGTAAGAATGCAGTATTGCAGGCTACTTCTGCTGACTGCCGTCTGCCTGAAGTTTGGCAGTTCGAATCTCACCAGGCTCAAGGTTGACTCAGCCTTCCATCCTTCCAAGGTCCATAAAATGAGGACCCAGATTGTTGGGGGCCATAGGCTGACTCTGTAAACCACGTACAGAGTACAGAAGCACTGTGAAGCGGTATAAAAGTCTTAAGTGCTATTTATTAGATTTCTTTGTCGCCCATCTCGCCTTGAGGCGATTGTCTATGCGTGGTCCTAATTTTATTCTTTATTTGTATTTCAAAAGTGGGCTTCATAACGTGGCTGTAGTCTGCTACATTGTATCAATGTCCAGCTTTTATTTCAAGGAACTCATTGCAGCGAGGATTCCTTTTTCTTATCATATTGTACTCTTGCACCTGTTCAAAAACAGTAAACAGCCAAGCTCAGACACTACCAAGGGTTACCTGATGGATTTTCTTCACGTGTTAAGAAGGAAAGATTTGTCTGACCTCCTCCACAACTCCTACGGTCTCTGATACTTTTGAAATCTTTGGTTTTAAGACTTAATATCTGAAATAGGATATTAAATGAAAGGACACACTTTCTGTGTCCTCTTATGATGATGATGTTATCCATTCCATCACCAGTTGTGTTTGACTCTTGGTGATTCTGTGGGCCAGATCTCTCCACATCTTCTAATTTTGCACTACTTGTGTCCTCTTAACAAACTCCCAAATTAAAACCCTTTGTAACTAAAGCCAATAAGTAGAAGAAGAAAAATAGCACGTGGAGGACTACAATTCAAACCCAGTACCTGGAATTGGAAGGAGCCAATAACGAGTGATATAAAATATTTTCCTTGGGATCTGGATTTTACTGCAAAGATTGCAATAAAATCAGGCTATGGGGTCCTTGATGCTTTCCCCTCTTAGCACTGATGACATTAGCTAGTTGGGTAATGAAACATCTGCAAGAAAACAGCCAAGTTCAGCAGCAAGGGTCCCACGGTTCAACCCTGAGCTACAAATGTTTTATTGCGATCAGGCTATGTGAGGGAACAAAGGCCCTGTAAGGCATGCTGAAGCAGGTGTCTATCCACCTGCAGAGATTGCTTCCAAAGTGGAACCTCCTATCAGACTAAATCCTTGAACTCTCTCCTTCCTGCTCCGCTCCCAAGTTTAGCATTTGTTAAAAGTTTCTCTTTTCCTTACTAGCTTGTCTTGTCTAATCAGGCAATGGGAGGAATGAAAAAGCAGTTCTCAGAAACACACACACACACACACACACACCGGTATTTCTTCTTGGCAGAGAAAGTTGGTGCAGTGGAAAGATATGACCCAATTAAACGAAGCTTTTTCTCCGGGACTACAAGCTTAAACCTGATCTGCTTGAAAACCCAGAAGATCTTAATGGTTTACTTGCTAGAGGAGAGGACAGCCTTACCACAGCCTGTCTTACCCTCATTAGCCGGTTTTCCTTTCAGAGGGGCTGGCTGGCTGGCTGGCTGCTCTGTAGGATGTACAGAGTTTCTGCTTTCCCTTCATTTTGAGTCAGCTTAATGATCAGAGGAGAAGGCTGTCCTGTTATGAACTGCTAGCTGCTTCAGAAGCAGGAAGCTAAGAATAAGGATGCATTTTTCTCAATGGAAGGAAATAAGAAAAGCCCCTCACGGGTTCCGTGTGGAGACCAGTGTTCACTAATTATCTTGACGGATGGGAAAGCTGTGTGACCTGGCCAGATTTGTGAATTATATCGAACTATTGAGACTGCTGAATAGAAAAAGGAGGACTTTGGAAAGGACTCTTTTAACCTGGGTGAAAGTGGGCCAAGTGGGGACTGTGACTTAAATTAAACACAGTGAAAAGGCTACCTAATGGATCCTTAGTGGGCAGGAGGTATTTGTTCTTCCCCAGTGTGTTAATGTCTTCAGGCAAATGATTTAAACTCTGCAAATAATGTCAACTGAATAGGGTTTTTAAATTTTTTTAGATGAAAAGGACAGGTCCACTATCTGGCTGGATATCCAGAAAAGTGTCACTTTCTGAAGCCTACTAAATAAGGGCCTGTTAAATTGTGGTTTATTGTAACTGAATATATTAGGACAGAAAAATTAATTTCAGATATATAGTGATACAGGGTCCAAGCTGTCTGTAAATAAACAGGAAAAATACTTGGGATCGTAATTATCAATAAAAATACCATCTGGTTTTTTTAAAAAAGCAAGTTTTCTGTGCCATGAGTAATTAGGGAAAGTATTGGAAAATCAAGCTGCGAAGATTGTAATGATAGCATACAAATCTGTAGCATGTCCATATCCAGAATCTTGTATATAGTTCTGGTATTCGTGTTTGAGAAAAGGATATAATAGACCTGAAAATGTGTAGCGCATAGAACACATTTCTAGGTTCTCATAAGGCTGGAAAGGATCTTGGACTTCAAGGCAGAAGACCTTATACTATCCTGGTCAAATAGTGGTCCAGTATATCCTTGAAAACCTCCAGCGATAAGAGCACCCACAACCTCAGGAGCTAGATTTACGATCAAGCTATTCCACTGATTAGTTGTTTTCACTGTCAAGAATTTTCTCCTTAGTTTTAAGCTGCATCTCTCTTTGGCAAGCTTCCGCCCATTGCTTCTTGTCCTGCCCTCTGGTGCTTTGGAGAATAAGTTGATCTCCTCTTCTC
Organism: Notechis scutatus; assembly: GCF_049901735.1. NCBI lineage: Eukaryota > Metazoa > Chordata > Lepidosauria > Squamata > Elapidae > Notechis > Notechis scutatus. Next base: position 23,730,977 of record NC_142010.1, on the reverse strand, counting down.
TGTAAGAGCCCCTCAAGTGACCATATTAGCCCTAATCTTTCTCTTTGATAGGCGAGACATACCTAGCTTTCTCAACCGTTCATTGTAGTAGGGTTTAGCCTCCAGATCCGTTATCATCTTTGTTGCTCTTCTCTGCACTCTTTCTTGGGTCTCAGCTCCTTTTTTTTATATCTATGTGACCAGAACTGGATTCAGTATTCTAAATGTGGCCTCACTAGTGCGTTAAAAAACGGTCTTATCGGGGGGAGGGGGAGCTTTGATCTTATTTATTTATTTATTTATTTTGTCAAGCGATTATTAGATAACAAGTATAAGTATAAACATGGTTATGAATACATGAAATGGGTACGTATAAGAAAAATAAAAGAAACAATAGGACAGGGATGGTAGGCACGTTGGTGCGCTTATGCACGCCCCCTACAGACCACTTAGGAAAGGGGTGAGGTCAATAGTAGACAGTCTAAGGTTAAAGTTTTTGGGGTTTGGGGAAGAAACCACAGAGTCAGGTAGAGTATTCCAGACATTGACCACTCTGGTGCTGAAGTCGTATTTCCTGCAATCAAGTTTGGTGTGGTTTACCTTGAGTTTGTATCTACCGTGTTACTCATATAATAAGGCCAGGTCTTATTTTTTTTTTGAGCCCCGAAAAAATGGCTAGGCCGTCTTTTTGGGGGTGACTTAATTCCCCCCCCTTGCATCTTTGGGCGGGCGGCGATGGCTTGGATGTTGACCTCGGCGTTGGTGGGGCACTTCGTATCGGGGTCAATGCAGGCAGCACTATATCCGGGTGTACAACAAAAGTACTTCCTAATGGCAAGCCCCCCCGACCATTCCCCCCCATTTTGCATGTTTTAATATAGGCCTTAATTTGGGGGGGAGGGGCTTAATTTCATTTCATGCCTATAAAACATGTTGGGACTTCCTATTGGGGGAGGCCGTATTGTTGGAGAAACAGGGTATTGTGTGCTCTTGTATTATTATGGTTGAAGCTGAAGTATTCATTGACAGGTAGGACATTGCAGTAGATAATTTTATATACTATACTTAGATCAGACTGAAGGTGGCGTAGTTCTAGGTTGTCTAGGTCTAAAATTTCAAGTCTGGTGGCATAAGGTATTCTGCTACGAGTAGAGGAGTGGAGAACTCTTCTCGTGAAATATTTCTGGACTTTCTCGACTGTATTAATATCTGATATGTAATGCGGATTCCAGACAGATGAGCTGTATTCAAATATTGGTCTAGCAAATGTTTTGTATGCTCTAGTTAGAAGTGTGATATAACCGGGGGAAAAGCTACGTAGGATTAGATTAACAACTCTTAATGTCTTTTTGGCTATGTAGTTACAGTGGGCTCTAGCACTTAGATCATTAGAGATGAGTACTCCAAGGTTCTTGACAGAGTTTGGACCATCAACAAGGTCTTGACTATTCAGCTTGATGCTATCTCTCTGTCGATGCAGCCTAGGATTGCATAGAAGCAGGCAACCAAAAATTATCGGGGAGTTCAAATGATTTTGTTATGAGAAATGGCTAGAATGTTTGGGATTCTTTAGTTTAGAAAAAGACAAGTGACTGAGATGCATAAAAGACGCATAGTATGAAGAAAGTGGAAAGGGAATTTTTTTTCTTTCTTATGACACTACAATCATACGCAGTGCAATGATGCTGATTGGAACAGACCAAAGAAAGTACTTCTTCAAACAGGGAATAATTAATGTGGGGTTCATTACTGCATAATGATGAGCTTTACTTTTAATGCTTTTTTTTTTTTTAAAGAATTGGGGAGTTGGATGGTTCAGTCAGGTTCTATTAATCTTAAGCCTTAATGTCAACCTACAGCATCATTCCAAATATGAGCTGCAGGGAAACAGAAAGCAAAAGAGACATATGTTTCCATCTTCTACTTGTGAACACCTGGGGAAAAGGTTACCCCAGAGTAAGAAATAAGTTGTGATGGGGCTTGGACTGATCCAGTGGGCTCTACTTTATGTTCTTGTATCTTGATGGAGAATTAGGACAGTGGCAACAGGATGGCACTCTTTAAGAAGCTAGGGTCTGAGAAAGTAGGCTCATCTCTAAAAGCAACAGTTGCAAAGCTGGAATTTTTTCTCTTGTTTGTGTGTAGCTGAGATTGCCAAAATATTTGTTGAAAAAGGGATTGCCAAAATATTTGTTGGAAACAAACTGCCGAGCATGATTCTTCCACAAAATTCATGTCTTGTAGTCAACTTTCTTCTTCAGAGGGTTGACAGAGGAGTACCAATTATCTTGGGCTTGATGCTAATCAACATGGGAGACTCAGTTGTAAAACTGGAAATAGAAAAGACATCAGGGAATGTGAATGTGTGGTGCTGGAGATCTTGATTTTAAAGAAAATTAAAACTGACTGTGACCGTGTATATTAGACTTAAAGAAAGTAGCATCTAATTAACTTGGGACATTTCTAAATAGGACACCAAGATAGAAGAAGCTAATGAGAAAAGTTGCTCAAGTTAGATGGGAATTCCTATAGAGTAAATTATTAAAAAATAGACTTGCGAACAATTTCACTAAGGGAAGACAGGATGGCTACACAAAAAGCTTAGGGAAAAAGACACTACAAAGAATAGAAAGGGCCAGGGCTAGGTCAGAGTAGACCCAAGTAGCCTATAACTTTAGATTTGGAGGTCAGAAAAGTGAAACCTTAGAAGGAGTTGAGTGCAGGAGGCTAAAAATAAAGAATCGGTATATCTGCTGCTCATTGAAAAAAGGCAAAATACTAAGAGAAAGCAGAATTATCACTGATAGATTTAGTCTTCTCTAAGAGGAAATCATTTTTTCCCCACCAGGCAGTTGTGAAGAACAAGATTAAAGAACACAACTGAAGCTTGAAATGAAAAGAAGCATATCAGAGAACACCTCTTGACTTTAAATGACTTTAAATCTCTGGGACTAGCTTAATTGGATTCTAGTTACAGAAGGAACTATCTGATAATATGGCCAAACCCTGTTGATTACTTTTCATGCCAGATGAACTAACTCAAGGCCTGTGGGCCAGATGCAGCTAGAGGGGTGCTTAGATCTGTCCCACAGGGCCACCCTGGAAACAAAGAATAGAATAGAACAAAGAATAGAATACTTTATCGGTGTCCAAGTGTGATTGGACACACAAGGAATTTGTCTTGGTGTAAATACTCTCAGTATACATAAAGAAAAAGTACATTCATTAAGAATCAAGAATCATCACGTACAACACTTAATGATAGTCATAGGGTACAATCAACAATCAAATCATACTAGGAAACAGTCACAAGTGGGAGGGGAGGGGTGATAAGGAGTGGTGAGAAGATTAACAGTACTAGTAGTGTACACTTTGTAAATAGTTGAACAGTGTTGAGGGAATTATTTGTTTAGCAGAGTGATGGCTTTCGGGGAAAAACCTGTCCTTGTGTCTAGTTGTTCTGGTGCGCAGTGCTCTATAGCGTCGTTTTGAGGGAAGGAGTTGAAACAGTTTGTGTCCGGGATGTGAGGGGTCTGTAAATATTTTCACAGCCCTCTTTTTGACTCGTGCAGTGTACAGGTCCTCAACAGCGAAGGATAGGCCACAGGTGCCTCTAGCCAGCAAAAATGGAGCTCCATTTTCACTGGCAGAGGGCTGCAGGAGAGGGACAGGAAGGCTTCTCTGGAAGACAAGGGTTTGGCACTCTCTTTGGTCTCGCCTTCCTTTGCTGGAGACAATGGATTCCCCCCCCCCCTCCCAGCCCTGCTTGGGCCACAGGTGCCCCTGACACAAGTGCCCTTGAGCTGGCCATGCCCACATCTGACCCCCCCCTTCCCCAAGGTCAAACACAACCCTGATGTTGCCCTCAGTGAAATCGAGTTTGACACCCCTGAGCTAACTGGAAGAGAGCAAACATTGTCCCTGTTTTCAAAAAGGGACAAAAGGAAGATCCAACAAATGACAAATCTGTCTGTTTGACATCGGCAGCTAGGAAGATTCTAAAAATGATCACGAAGAGATCAGTAAACATCTTGAACAGCAGTTTGGTGGTTATCAGAAGTGAGCATGGATTTGTTAACAGCAAATCTTGCCGATTTATCTTCATTTTTGATCAAGCAGCTTCCTTAATAGGATGTGGGAATACTGTAATAGCTTTTAACTTTTTCCAAACATCTAATTAAGTACCCCATTTCATGCAGATTAGCACGTTAGCTAAGTGTGGGCTAAATGGCATAACAATTAAATAGAAATATATCTGGCTCAAAAATTATGCTCAAGGACTGCTAATTAGTGACTCCTCATCAAATTGGAGAGAATTATCAAGTGGGATGCTGCAAGGATCACGGCTGGATCTTCCCTTGTCTTTTAATAGTTTTGTTAATAATTTGGATGAAGAGATGGAAGGAATGCTTTTAAAAAAAAATAAGTTGTGTTGCATTTAAAATAGCAACAGAAAAAGACATGGAAAAAGGAAAAAGAACACAAAAATATATACATTATCAAAAATACAAGTGCTTAAATAAGTGAAAATAAGATACAAAGTATATGTTGTTAAAACAATACTTAGCATTTGGTATACTGTTATCTAATACAAACTTTATTCAAATTTATTTCCATTACACTTATATGATTATCATGTTTTTTTAAACCTACTGTACTTTGTATAAACAAGTTCCATATTTCCTTATATTTAGCCTACAAAATCTATGTCTTTAGGCCAGGGGTCCCCAACCACCGGTCCGCGGAACAAGTTCTACCGGGCCACTGGCTTGCTGGGCGCCGCCATCTTTTTTTGATGAAAAAGTGCTTCCGGTGAGCTTTTCCTGGTAGAAAGCTCACCGAAGCACTTTTTCATCAAAAGATGGCGGCGCCAGCGCTTCGGTGAGCTTTTCCGGGTAGAAAGCCATTTCTACCGGAAAAGCTCACGAGCGCGGCCGCCATCTTTTTGATGAAAAGTGCTTCGGTGAGGTCACGGGCACTTTTCATCAAGATGGCGGCGCCCAGCTAATGCCGGTACCGGGCCGCGCCATAAAAAAGGTTGGGGATACCGGGCCACGGCGTAAAAAAGGTTGGGGATCACTGCTTTAGGCCATCCGCTCATAGGTAGCAATTGTAGTTTAGTCTTTAACCCATAGAGTAAATGGGACCATATATTTATGTTTCCAGTGTTAAGAGTATCAGTACAGGTAGTCCTCAACTTAGGATCACACAATTGAGCCCAAAATTTATGTTGTTGTGAAAAATTCGTTAAGTGAGTTTTGCCCTATTTTATGACTTTTCTTGCCTCATGTCAATCCCTGCAGTTGTGACTCGGTTGTTAAGTGAACCTGGCTTCCCCATTGACTTTGCTTGTCAGAAGGTTGCAAAAGATGATCCCATTAACCCGGGCACACTGCAACCATCATAAATATGAACCAGTTGTCCAGCATCCAAATAAAAACCATATGACCGTGGGGATGCTGCCACGGTCATAAGTGTGAAAAATGATCATAAGTTACTTTTTTCAGTGCCATTGTAACTTTGAACGGCCACTAAACAAACTGTTGTTAAGTCAAACCAGCCAAAAAATAGCCTCTTACTAGCTATAATAAGTGCACAAAGAATCTATTTACGTTATCCAGTTGTTAGTTTCCATTACTAGGTATGAAATTCAAGATAATATTACAGATGGAAGGAATATTGTGTAATGAAATTTGTGGATGACACCAAGTTGGATGGGGGTAACTAAGATCTTAGAATACAAGATTGAAATCCAAATAATATTAATAGGTTATTGGCCGCTTCCAAATATATGATTCTATTATATTTGGGACAAAGATGATTAGAATAATTAGATCAAATCACAGGAGATGGATAGGGATCTGACAGCACTATGTGGAAATCTGAAGTCTGTCTTTTCATTAGTGGCTAATTGTATAAACAGTCCTTTAGTCCTACAGCAATCTATCACTGATGATGGATTAGCAGCAGCTCTAAATAAGTGCCCATGGTATAAGCTGTCTTATGTGTTAATTATCAAGGTCAATTTTGACCAAGTTAGCAAATTTTAGTACCTTGTTTTTTATTGCAGGATATTGCACTGTTTGGGCTAACCTGAGGGTACAAATAGATAAGCACAATGAGAATCTTAGTAATGTATATAGATGGTAAGACTACTAAAATGTTTTTGCTTAAACTGCTACAGTATTTAGCCATGTTGTAAGAGTACATAAGCATTACTTGTTGTATTTATGGATTTTATGTTTTCATGGTTTGACTTCTAAAAGTCAGTTGTTTGCTTATATAGCACAAAGATGCATACTTAGATCACATAGAGTTATACAAAAAGTGGATTGTAACAAAGGAAGATTAACAATTTAAAAACACCAATGAAACACTGTATCCTCTTTCCTATTGTCGATAGAATTGAATCTAGGGCAGGAAGGGACTTTGGAGGTCTTCTAGTCCACCTCCCTACCCATAGCCAGAGGCCTTATACCATCCCAGACAGATAGTTTGTCCAATATTTTTCTTGAAAACCTACAATTCCTGGAGGCAAGGTGTTCCATTGATTGTTCTGTCAGGAAATTTCTTCTTAGTTCCTGATTGGATCTCTCTTGGATGAGCTTCCACCCATTGCTTCTTGTCCTACCCTGCTTTGGGGACTAAGTCAGCCCTCTCCTTTTTATGAGAGCCCCTCAAGTTCCAAGAAAACAGCTATCATGTCACCCCGATCCTTCACTCCGTTAGACTAGACCCGTGATGGTGAACCTATGGCATGCGTGCCACAAGTGGCACGCAGAGCCATTTGTGCCAGCTCGCAAGCCTCAGGCAAACTTACCTCACTGTGCATGCACACACCTCACAGCTGATTTTTTGGCTGGTTTGAGGCCTTTTTCGGCCTCCCAGAGGCTTGAAAATAGCCTCTGCAAGGCTTTTTAGGACGAGTAATAGGCCTGTTTCATCACTTCCTGTAATACCGGACTAGACCCTATACCATTTCAGACAAATGGTTGTCCAATCTCTTCTTAAAAGCTTCCAGTGTTGGATCATTCACAATTTCTGCAGGCAAGTTGTTCCTCTGATTCTAACTGTCAGGAAATTTCTCCTTAGCTCTAGGTTGCTTCTCTCCTTGATTAGTTTCCACCCATTGCTTCTTGTCCTGCCCTCAGGTGCTTTGGAGAATAGCTTGACTCCCTCTTCTTTGTGGCAGCCCCTGAGATATTGGAACACTGCTGTCATGTCTCCCCTATTCCTTCTTTTCATTAGACTAGACATAACCAGTCCCTGCAACCGTTCTTTATCTGTTTTATCCTGTAGTCCCCTAAATCTAATTATCTATATCTAGATCATTTAGAACAGGGGTCCCCAACCGCCGGTCCGCGGACCGGACCGGGCCGCGGAACAAGCCTTACCGGGCCGCTGGTTGCTGGCGCCGCCATCTTTTTGGTAAAAAAGCAATTTTTCGTCAAAAAGATGGCGGCGCAGCGCCCGGTGAGCTTTTCTGGGTAGAAAGCCATTTCTACCCGAAAAAGCTCACCGGAAGCGCTAGCCGCTTATTTGACGAAAAATCACTTCCGTGACATCACCGGAAGTGATTTTTCGTCAAAAAGATGGCGGCGCCCAGCTGACGCCGAACCGGGCCGCGCGGCGAAAAGGTTGGGGATCCCTGAGAATATGTTGAAGAGTATTGGCCCCAGTACAGTACCTTGGAGTACCCCAGTGCTTGCTTCCCCCCATGTAGATATAGTTCCACTGAGGACTATATGTTGAGTGTGATTGGTCAGCCAACTGCGAATCCGTCTGATTGTGTTGTTTTCTATCTGTCCTTTTTCTGTCTTATCAAGAAGTAGGCTGTGGTCTACTTTGTCAAATGCCTTAATGAAGTCCAAGTATACTATGTCACCGCGTTTTCCTGATGCACTAATTTAGTCACTCTTTTTTTGCACAACCTTGGTACAAATACCATTAATTTTTTTCCACAGATCTGAGTTTTGAAATACAGTACCAGCAATATGTGCAGCTAGATTTACCATCAATAGAAATGTAGCATGCAGCCAAGCTGTTTAATTTTTCATCTGAAAGTAAAGGCTTTTTTTTTTTTTTGGATGCTCATTCAACTGTTTTGGCAAATCACTGCAGCAGAATCTTACCTATTGCTCGTTCTGAAATTCCCTTTCATCCAAGCTGGATATCTGTTTTAAGCATCTGTAGGGAGATTGGTCATGTATGAAAGTATGAAAGGAATGTGAATATATTTTCTGAGATGCTGGCTATTAACATGTTTTATCTCCTTTTTTTGTGCTTGACTTTCACTGTCTCAAGTCAGAAGTTTTTCTCCAGTCTGGGTTTTTCTCCAGTCTGAAGAAAAGATTCAAACTCCCAAGGCATTTGGGTGCAAATAATATTGAGCATAGGGTAATGTAAGTTGCTGGCACAGTTAATTTCTGAAACTTGAACACCCCAGAAAAGGAGAACTGGATTTGCTTTGAAAATATATATATATATAGTTGGTGATTCACTGCTATAAGGAGCTGAAATAAAGCTGAACAGGTCCATCAAATCATGAAATGTAAGGTGTGCCTGTGACTGAAGATACGTTGTCAGATATGTCTTCGACTTGGGCAGGAGGCAAGCTTTCTCAAAACCCTAAGCTGCAGCAATATCAGGGAAATAAGTAAAAGTATGGTACTACATTTAGGCAAGAAAAATCAAATGCACAGGGTACACAGGTGGTACCTCGCTCAATGGTAGTAACCGTGAGGGGGATCTTGAAGTCCTATTGGATAACCATTTAAATATGAGCCAGCAGTGTGCTGCAGCTGCCAAAAAAGCCAACACAGTTCTAGGCTGCACAAACAGAGGGATAGAATCAAGATCACATGAAGTGTTAATACTACTTTATAATGCCTTTGGTAAGGCCACACTTGGAATACAGCATCCAGTTTTGGTCGCCACAATGTAAAAAAAAAGATGTTGAAGTTCTTTAGGAAAAGTGCAGAGAAGAGCAACAAAGGTGATTGGGGGACTGGAGGCTAAAACACTGCTGGAATTGGGTATGTCTAATTTAATGAAAAGAAGGATTAGAGGTAACATGATAGCAGGGTACCAATAACTCGGGGGCTGCCACAAGGGAGAAGGGAGTCAAGCTATTCTCCAAAGCACCTGAGGCAGGACAACGAAGCAATGGATGGAAACTAATCAAGGAGAGAAGCAACATAGAACTAAGGAGGAATTTCCTGACAGTTAGAACAATGAATCAGTGAAACAATTTGCCTCCAGAAGTTGTGAATGCTCCAACACTGGAAGTTTTTTAAAAGATGTTGGATAACCATTTGTCTGAAATGGGATTTCCTGCCTGAGCAGGTGGTTGGACTAGAAGACCTCCAAAGTCCCTTCCAACTCTGTTATTCTATTTTAAGTCCTGCCTTGCCAGAGACTTGGGATTCTTCAGTCAGATAAAGTAACTGTGATTCTGATCTGAAAATTGGACTATCCAACTAACTGCACAGTCCAAAACTGTCACGCTGGCTCAGAAGAGGACCATAAATTTTGGCAGGGAAGCAGTTGAGCTGCTCCAGGAAAACTGATGATTCATAGTTATGTGCTGGTAGTAGATTACGGAGAAGTATTTCAGTCTTTCTTTACAAGGGGCCAGTTGTTTGAAATACCTCTTCTACAGTATCTGCTGCTAACTACTGTGCTCTTGTTAGACCTTCCTTTGGTCTGTTGTTTCACTCTGCTCCCTAACTGCTCTTTAGTTTTGTTCAGCTGGCTGAGGCTTCGGGGGCAGCATATGATTGCCTGAGGTGCCTTAACACAAGCTTGATTGCCTTTACTGTAGGACTGAAAGGTATTTACAGTACTGTAATTAACTTTAATGGACAAGCTTCAGGAGAGATGGAAAACAGAGAGCAAGGCTCAGCATTGGTCCAAAACACCTCCCAAGGCTGAAAAAAATCCTCTGACAATGTACCCTTCTCATTAATCCACGTGGGGACAAATGACACTGCAAAGACAAACAACACCTTATTGTTACTGACTTACAAAGATCGTGGTCTCCATTGTCTAGGTCAGGGGTCTCAACAGCTTTAAGACTTGTGGACTTCAACTCCCAGAATTCCTCCTCCAGTCATGTTAGCTCAGGAATCCTGGGAGTTGAAGCCCACAAGTCTTAAACTTGCCAAGTTTGAAGACGCTTGGTCTAGGTCAATCTTTCTCAACATTGGTAACTTTAAGCTGTGTGGACTTCAACTCCCAGAATTCCCCAGCCAGCATGCTGGGGAAGGTTGAGAAAGATTGGTCTATGACCTAACACTCAAAATTTGGGAAACAAAATGAGCATTAGGCAAAGGCAAAGTTTAGTTTGAACTAAATTTGACTTCTTGTGCCTTCTTGGGACTTCTTCCGTGTACCACAGTTGCCTAGGAAGAACGTAATGGCAAACCGCTTCCAAAACAAACTTGCAAAGTGAAATGCAGGGATCAGTCCAGGCAGTCGCCAGTAACCAACACTCTATGGCTCGCGCACACGTGCGCAAAGTCTAAGGTACAGCCCCGATTCTCCCTCGTGGCATTCCGTCTCAATACTCAGCAGGCCTAAACAAGCTTAGTTGTTTGTCTTCCAAGCATTGTTGATTTCACAGTATAAAAGAGCCTTGGAGAGCTGTCCACCATGATGGAAACATAGCAGTGAAAGGATATCATTGGTTCAAAAAGAATAGAAGCAAAAGAAAGGGAGGAATGGTGTTTTGTGCCAAAATGATTGACATCTGCTTAGAAATCCAAGTGAATTAATTAGGCAATAATGTTGAGTGCATCTTGGTTAAATGAAGAAAATGAATTAAAGCAATATTTGTGGTCTTACGGTTTTCTCGCCAGCCACCAGGCCCAAATCCAAACATAACACAACGAGGTTTATTCAAACCCAATTCTTTATTTACCTACACCTAGTGGAAAAAAATCCCGTGAAACTAACCCTATAACCTTCTAACCTAACAATATACAGATAGACCTAGACTTACAACTTATGATTTACAATTGTGCCCAAAATTTATGTTGCTAAGTGGGATGTTTGTTAAGTGAGTTTTGCTCCATTTTACGACCATTCACAGTTGTTAAGTGAATCACTGCAGTAGTTAAGTTAGTAACCCGGTTGTTAAATGAATCTGGCTTCCCCTTTGACTTTGCTTGTCAGAAGGTTGACCCCAGGAGACTGCAACCGTCATAAATATGAATCAGTGCCCGAATTTTGATCATGAGACCATGGGGATGCTGCAACATAAGTGTGAAAAACGGTTCTAAGTCACTTTTTTCAGGGCTGTTGTAATTCCGAACGGTCACTAAATGAACTGTCGGTAAGTCGAGGACTACTTGTAACCTGAATGGAATTCTTTATTGAATATAGCAGAAGCATTGGAGGAAAGGGTTCATATAATGCTAGAGATCCTGATTTTAAAGGAAACACACACCGGATGTGACTTGTGGACTTGTTTAAAAAAAAAAAAGATATTCATAAACCTGGGGCAATTTATAAGTTGGATTCTGTGATAGGAGAAATAGATGGAAAAAGAATGCTCAAAATGGGTGGGACATCCTCAAAAAAGGATATAGCTGAAAGCAAACTTGCAAGGAATTTCAATGAGGGGGAAAAAAACTAGAGAACAACGGAAGAAATGTAGTTACACAATAAGCTTAGTTAGGATCTGAAAGCAAAAGAAAAAAGAAAAAGAAAGAAACAAACCTAGGAAATGGAAAGTGGACCAGCTCCCAAAGGAAAAATGCTGAGAGCATGAAATTGGGAAAGAGGTCTGGGAATGTTTCTTGCATCCAAAGTGGATTCGTTGTAGGGAAGGCAGTCTAGGACTAAGCTGTCATAACAAGGACGTTCGTTTTTCTGTTTTTTTTTTAATAATTTTTGTGGTTTTATTTTGGTTCTGAGCTGCCCAGGGCTACGCTCTAAAGATGGCCAGCCATCTTTTTAAATAAAAAAATAAAATAAATCAGTGCTTCTGTTTTGTTCTTTAAAATGTATTGAGAGTAGAAATAGTCTTCTTGGTTAAAAAAAAAAAAAAGAAGTTCAGTCTTGCTGGGATTGTTGCAACGCTGTGTTCAAAGAAAGCATCTCCAGCACTTATGTAAATATGATTTAACTACGTAGCTTTCTGCAACATCTCAGAGCGGGTCCTCCTTTCCAAGGGATTACAGGGCTGCCTTCTGCAGTTGCTGCGTGATCTCAAGGTGAGACCCAGCCCCTTGAAGGTGTTCCAGAGAAGGGCTGCTGCGTTCATCTCCCCACGCCCTCAGAGGCATCTTCTGCATATGGAATCCAAAGCGTTGCGCAATCCTACAACTAATATGGGAGGTCTGTTGATGGTTGACTGTTCAAGTTGAAATCTCAAGATAAAGTGTTGTAATAGGTGATTTCAGTCGTTGTTCTACAGACTGGTAAAGTACCCTTTTTCCATCCAAGAAGCCATGGATGGCAGCTAATCAAGGAGAGAAGCAACCTACAACTAAGGAGAAATGACAGTTAGAACCATTAATCAGTGATGATCCAACACTGGAGGTTTTAAGAAGAGATTGGACAAGCATTTGCTGGAAATGGTACAGGGTCTCCTGGCTCAGGAGTGGGTTGGACTAGAAGACCTCCAAGGTCCCTTCCAACTCAGTTAGTCTGTTATTCTGGTCATATCAAGGGGGTATTAATATCAGATAGGTAGATAGGTAGGTAGATTATATCATACTATATCATATATCATTAGTATTTTTTTTAGATATCCACAACAGTTAACAGTGAACCTGGAGAGATGCCTAGAACATGGCGTGAGAGAAATAAATAGCACCGATCTCCTTTTCAGTAGTGAGCGCTATATTGACATACATAATTCAAGCTAGAAAGCTTGAAGAATTCCAACACATTTTTTTTATTTATTTTGGAGAGGCAACCTGATTTAAAAAGAAAGGACTGTCAAAAAGAAAAGGAAAGGAGTACACCACAGCATCATATCTCAGCAAGAACGTAAGTCCTTTGCAGCTGTAGGAAAGAAGCTGTAAATCAAGGGTCTTCAAACTTGGCAAAGTTTAAGACTTGTGGACTTCAACTCCCAGAATTCCTGAGCTAACATGACTGGAGGAGGAATTTTGGGAGTTGAAGTCCCAAGTTTGAAGACCCCTGCTGTCAATTGAGATGATCCCCAGTTCAGGAAGAATCTTGGTAGATCAACCTAAAGGGTTTCCAGTGTAACATTCTCTACTGCAGACTGACTTGCTAAGCACTTCTCAGAAGCTCACAGGTCAGGTCAAGAAAATAAGAGCTCACCTCCAGAATTGTTCCATGGCAATGTTTCTTTAGATCTATGGACTTCAACTCCCAGAATTCTCAGCCAGCATGGGGAATTCTGGGAATTGAAGTCTACATATCTTGAAGTTACTGAATTTTTTTTTGGCAGTGGGGGATTGCTGTATAGCAAGTGGCCTTTATGGCATGCTCAAAGGACAAGAAGAACAAGGAGCACAAGCTTATACAAAAGAAATGCCACTTTCTTTAATAATAAATAAATAAGGGTTACAGAGAGATTTTATAAAGGAACATATTGCTAATGAAGCTAAATCCAGCACGCAAAATCCTTAAATCAGAGCAGGGAGATGGTTGAGCATGGGAATACTAATGGAAGGCAGTAGAAAACTGAGTTAATCCTTTGATTAATCAGACAACAGATGTCTTCGTTATAGAAGATGTAGGTCAGCTACCTGTGCTTGAGCTGATACAGAAAGCTAGGGAAGGAGTCTGAGGAGAGGAAGCAACTAAGATGGAAAAAGCTTATTCTAAGATTTATTAACAATTTAATGCCTTCAAGTTCAGATGAAAATGCTTTGAAGATAACCAATGAATTTTGCCTGGTATCATACACATACCTGCTGCTAAAAGATGGCCCTAACTTTTTATTAACGAATTGAAAACCCTTCAGATCATTCAAGTGACATTTGTCTCGTCTTTCATCTACTTCCTACAAATATGCAGTGCTTTGGATCAGGTATCACAGAGCAAGTGTGAGCACCTTTCAATACTTCCTTTAAAAAGCCTTTTCCTGATATTTTATGGTGGGGTCCTTGGTTTTTTTTGAGCTTGGTTTTTTTTTTCCTTGCAGACATTTCATTACCTAACTGCTTAACATCATCAGTGCTAGGGCAGAATGGGATTTGCTCTCTTGTTTATATACATTAAGATGTTGATTAGTTGGGCAATGAAATATCTACAAGTAAGCTTATAGAGCACCAAGGACCCCACAGTTCAACCCTGTGCTACAGATACTCTCTTCTATCAGTATTTTATAGTAGCTGTGTGAGGCAGGAAAACATGCTTTTAAATTAAGGAGGTGCCCACAGGGTGTAACCAGGTGTTTTAGAATGGGAGTGGACGTGTTTTTCTACACCCTTGCTGTACCACCTTCAATCATCACGTCATGCAAATTGTCTTTGTTCTTTTGGAGCATCTCATCACCAACCAACCAACCATTATATTCACAAATTTCCACTTTCTATTGACCCAGCCATTTAAAAAATAAACTCACCACTTGTTCATTCTCAAAAAAATTACCCACCCACCTTATAGTAACTCCTTTTATATCGGCCACTTATTTTTAAATTGGATCTGTGTTAATTCAGCAAACTCTGCATTCTTGAATCCGTCTCTTCTTGTTTTACAGCATTCTCTTCTCAGATGCCGCATTATTAGTGCATTCAGTGTACTAGTGTATTTCTCCTACTGTTCTCTCACTTCCAAATAGCATAGTGGGCAGGAATAGGCTCTTACGCACAGCCAGTTTCTATTTTTCGAAGAAGCATTTCTTCATTAGATAGACCACAATCTTTACAATTGCATTTGCAAGTTTTTTTGTCTTTTTTTAATGGTTTGATTAAAATTTATAAATACAGACAATAAAAAGGCAAACTGAAAAAATAGAATAAAAAGAGTCACCACCACAGCAAGTATAAACAATTTTAGTAACTTACTACCTCCTCTTAAAATGCAACAAACAATCTTTTTTTTTCCTGTAGCCCATCTCTTCTTATCTATAAACAAATCCATAAAGCAATATCATTTCAGTCCTGGTGTCAGTAAGAATCTGTTAAGAGTTGCCAGAGATAACATGTCTGTTTTAACCTTGATCAAACGCTATATTTCTTCCTTTTACTTCTAGCAATCATAATTTTTAATCCCTTCAAATATTGTTATAGAAAATTGATTCCTTTTCATTTTTTCTTTGTCCCTTCTCACCACATTTTTCAAAACTTTAACAAGCCTTTAACAAGTAAACCCAATATAGGGAAGTTATCCAAGTCACTCTTTCAGCTTGTTATTTGTATATCCTTTTTCATTAGTAAGACCTATGCTTTCATTTGTATATCCAATGTATCATCTTTTTCCATGTTCCATTTTGTGGCCTGTCATTTTTAAATCCACTTTTCAAATCAGCGGTAGACTTGTCTGGTAAAACTTATTCCTCTTCCATAAAAAAATTAGACAGTTTATCAATAAGCATAAACCCTATTCAAGTTAATTTCCCAGTTCATTATTCAAAAAATATTCTTTACAGATAACAGATAATCAGAGTTGGAAGGGACCTTGTATGTCATCTAGTCCAACCCCCCGCCCCAAAGGGAGACCCTACACCATTTCTGACAAATGGCAGTCCAATCTCTTCTTGAAAGTCTCAAGTGATGGCGCTCCCACAACTTCCTAGGACAAGCTGTTCCATTGGTTGATTGTTCTCACTGTCAGAAAGTTTCTCCTTATTTCCAGGTTAAATCTCTCCTTGTTCAGTTTCCATCCATTATTCCTTGTCTGGCCTTCAGGTGCTTTAGAAAATAGGTTGACCCCTTCCTCCCTGTGGCAGCCCCTCAAATACTGGAACGCTGATATCCTGTCTCCCCTGGTCCTTCTCTTTACTAGACTAGCCAAGCCCAGTTCCTGTAACCATTCTTCATATGTTTTAGTCTCCAGTCCCCTAATCATCCTGGTTGCTCGTCTCTGTACTTTTTCTAGAATCTCAACATCTTTTTTGTAATGTGGTGACTAAAACTGGATGCAGTACTCTAGGTGTGGTCTTACTAAGGCTTTATAGAATGGTATTAGTACCTCCCTTGAACTTGATTGTATCCCTCTGTTAATACAATTTAGGATTGCATTAGCTTTTTTGGCTTCTGCTGCACACTGCTGGCTCATATTTAGCTGGTTGTCCACTAAGACTCCAAGATCCCTTTAGTGTGCCCGATATTAAAATACACTGCTCAAAAAAAATAAAGGGAACACTTAAACAACACAATGTAACTCCAAGTCAATCACACTTCTATGAAATCAAACTGTCCACTTAGGTAGCAACACTGATTGACAATCAATTTCACATGCTGTTGTGCAAATGGAATAGGCAACAGGTGGAAAGCATAGGCAGTTAGCAAGACATCCCCAATAAAGGCGTGGTTCTGCAGGTGGTGACCACAGACCAGTTCTCAGTTCCTATGATTTCTGGCTGATGGTTTGGTCACTTTTGAATGCTGGCGGTGCTTTCACTCTAGTGGTAGCATGAGACGAAATCTACAACCCACACAAGTGGCTCAGATACTGCAGCTCATCCAGGATGGCACATCAATGTGAGCTCTGGCAAGAAGGTTTGCTGTGTCTGTCAGCGTAGTGTCCAGAGCATGGAGGTGCTACCAGGAGACAGGCCAGTACCTCAGGAGACATGAAGGAGGCCATAGGAGGGCAACAACCCAGCATCAGGACCGCTACCTCCGCCTTTGTGCAAGGAGGGACAGGAGGAGCACTGCCAGAGCCCTGCAAAATGACCTCCAGCAGGCCACAAATGTGCATGTGGCTGCTCAAATGGTCAGAAACAGACTCCATGAGGGGTGGTATGAGGGCCCAACGTCCACAGGTGGGGGTTGTGCTTCCAACCCAACACTGTGCAGGACGTTTGGCATTTGCCAGAGAGCACCAAGATTGGCAAATTCGCCACTGGCGCCCTGTGCTCTTCACAGATGAAAGCAGGTTCACAATGAGCACATGTGACAGACGTGACAGGGTCTGGAGGCGCCGTGGAGAGCATTCTGCTACCTGCAACATCCTCCAGCATGACCGGTTTGGCAGTGGGTCAGTAATGGTGTGGGGTGGCATTTCTTTAGGGGGCCGCACAGCCCTCCATGTGCTCGCCAGAGGTAGCCTGACTGCCATTAGGTACCAAGATGAGATCCTCAGACCCCTTGTGAGACCATATGCTGGTGCGGTTGGCCCTGGGTTCCTCCTAATGCAAGACAATGCTAGACCTCATGTGGCTGGAGTGTGTCAGCAGTTCCTGCAAGACGAAGGCATTGATGCTATGGACTGGCCCGCCCGTTCCCCAGACCTGAATCCAATTGAGCACATCTGGGACATCATGTCTCGCTCCATCCACCACCGCCATGTTGCACCACAGACTGTCCAGGAGTTGGGGGATGCTTTAGTTCAAGTGTGGGAGGATATTCCTCAGGAGACCATCCACCTCATCAGGAGCATGCCCAGGCATTGTAGGGAGGTCATACAGGCACGTGGAGGCCACACACACTACTGAGCCTCATTTTGACTTGTTTTAAGGACATTACATCAAATTTGGATCAGCCTGTAGTGTTTTTTTCCACTTTAATTTTGAGTGTAACTCCAAATCCAGACCTCCATGGGTTGCGAAATTTGATTTCCATTGATAATTTTTGTGTGATTTTGTTGTCAGCACATTCAACTATGTAATGAACAAAGTATTTAATAAGAATATTTCATTCATTCAGATCTAGGGTGTATTATTTTTGTGTTCCCTTTATGTTTTTGAGCAGGTAATCGTTGCACAGATAAGACACTTTTGCCCTGAAAAGATGCTTCCAATTGGGGGTCAGTTCTTATATGCCGGGTCGCCTTATACGCCAGCAAATAGTAATTGGGAAGCACTGCGGCTGCCCGCGGCTGAGGCACTTTAGCGCACCGTGGAAGCGAATCCGTGAAGCCGAAAGGAGCAGCCAGCCTTTCTCCCAGCTCCCAAGGAAGCGAGGCTCGCACGCCCAAGCTCCGCTGAGGTATCCGGCTGGGGCTGTCAGGAGTTGTTACCGCTGGCGCGGCTCCGCGCGGCTCCAGTCCCAGCGTTGCCTCGGGAAGGGAAAGGTAAAAGCCGCGGCTCTTCCTTTTGCCTTTCCCTTCCCGAGGCAACGCGGGACTGGAGCCGCGAGCCGCGCCAGTGATAACAACTCCTGACAGCCCCAGCCGGATACCTCAGCGGAGCCCGGGCGGTCTCGAGCCTCTTTTCCTTGGGAGCTGGGAGAAGGCTGGCTGCCCTTTCAGCTTCACGGGATTCGTTTCCATGGTAGACAAAAGTGCCTCAAAAAAAAAAAAAAAAGTGCAAAAGTGGAAGGTGTGCGGAAGAGGGGGCGAGTATATAACAAACTATATTTTGAGTGGAAATGTTGGGGGTCGTCTTATACGCTGGTCGTCTTATACGCCGGCATATACGGTAGTTTTCTTCATTTTATAATTGCAGGTTGGATTTATGTGGTCTTTAGTTTAATCTTTAGTTCCCTCTGGTATCCAAATTTTAAAATCTAATTTAAAAAATCAAAATAAAGCATTTTCCCATAGGAAAGTGATTTCTGTTGGCTTTCTCTCCCGTGCCTGACCTAATCCCCCCCACCCCCCAGCAACAGAATTGCCAATCTCAGTTATGGTCATTAAATGAGGACTACCTGTAATGCTCCTGTAGTTTTTGTATGAATTATGTGATCTTTGCACCACATTTTTCCAATCATCAGGCATAAATGCAGTTCTCTAACCCTAATCCCCTCCTCTCACTCCCCCTCCCTCCCTTTCTCTCACACACAGTAAGTCTTACAGTGGCTCCATACGCAAACCAGATCCATATTTAAATATTTCCACCAATTACATTCTCTATTTCTATGGCTTTATCATTTCCTTCCATTTCCCCAGGATTTGAGATTTCCTTTTCATCAACTTTTATTTCAGTTCCACTCTGACATATCACTCTCAATCCCATTACTACAGATTTGCTGCTCTCCATTATTATAGTTTGAGTCAACTTGGATAGCTTGAAAAGGAAAGTTAGACAAAATGTACTGTGTATTATTAGTGGCTGCTAGTCATTAAGAATACTTATTATCTCTTAATGCCCGTTGTTGTGGTACATGAACGGAAGGTGCTGTTGCTCACACATATTATATGTGGCTTCCCATAAGTATTTGAACAGCTATTCTGAGAATGCTAATTTATTATATCTTCAAGCTGAGCCCTTACAGTAATTTGTACTTAGGCAAGAGAACAACGAGTATCTAATTCTGTTCTGACCCAACCCTGTTACCAGGAAGAAAATCTCAAACAAACATAGCAACTCAAACCTTCACAGCTTTAATCTACAAATAAACTTCTTTGTAAATAAAAGATGGCTTGCAACCAATTAGTCCAACCAGAAAAACCTTGACAGAATTCTTCAAATAAGCCGGAGTTTCTACACATAGTGCTGGGTCCTTAGAGCGTTTTTGCCTTCTTGCAAAGGCAAAAACCTTTTGAAACCAGGCTTATATTCCCTGGAGGGAGGGGCCATTACGTTGCATCCTTACTCCTGAGTCGCCTGTGCTGCTCCAGCTGTTCTCTTCTACAAATCATCCTGCGCTCATGCGCGCTTGGCATAGGCTCCTCGGGAACCTCCTCATCACTGCTGCCAGCCCCCACCATCTCTGAAGGCAGCAGTCCGCTCCTTGATGATCTTGGCCCATCATCAGAGTCCTTGGTCTCCTCAACCATCTGCACCTGCTGCCAGCTAACCACAACAAATTCTAGGAAGATGAACTGGACTCATCAAGCTTGTCTCATGGACGATCTTCTCAATTTCTCCTTTTCTCAATGTTATTTCTTCAATTCTTCTCTAAAATCTTACGGACTAGAAACTTGTTGTAATCTTCCTTTTTCATGCAAGTAGAACATTCTAGGACACTGGCATTTATTTCTTTTTCTTTTGATTTTGCTGATGAAGAAACCCGCAGTATCTCCTTTGCTTCTTGCATTCCACTGGCTTTCCAAATTATAGTTCTTAATTGGACTGCTTGATTGCAAACCTCTCTGGTGTGAATGTATGAATGTAAAAAAAGGGGAAGCCCTAGATTTTTTGGAAAGTTTGATTATGTCTGGAGCAATATATATGTACGATGAAGTCTTATCTATAGCTCTTCAGTCCCATTCTGTCCCTTTATTCCTACCCCATTATTTTGTTCTTTTGCTATAAGGGTTCAGTCTAGATTAACGTTTCCTAACCATGCCTACTTTTAAGATGTGTGGACTTCATCTCCCATAATTCCTCAGCCATTATATATGCCATGTTGGCTGAGGAATTCTGGGAGTGGAAGTCCACACATCTTAAAATAGTCAAGGTTGGGAAACACTGATCTGGACCTCTGACAATCAAGAGAACTATACCTGTTGCTAACTTCTTCTGAGGTAAATGTCTATGGAGGTAATTCCTCCATAGAGAATTTCTTCTGAGGTAATTCCTCTTAGATGAAGCAGTCTTTTCTACCATTCCTATTGCAGAAGACCTCTTGGCTGCCCTGCAACCTTCTTAACTAAGTAGTTAATCCTTAACTAATCTGGACCTCTATTTCTCTTACCTCAGTCCCAGGACACAACTGCTGTTCCAGTCACTGAATAATTCTTCTCTATTCTGGGTTCAGCCATTTGCCGCCACTCTTTCTTCTACTCCCAAAACGATCTTGTTGTAACAATTGCAAGGCCCTCTCTACCCTTGCACAAGGAGGAGACGGTTGCTATGACTTCAATGAAAGAAACCCTGTGCTGGTGTGTTGGTTACATCAGGGAGCCATTAACGCCTGACCCCTTCTGGTCCATCAATTTCCCCCAACACGCAGGTTTCCTTGTTCAGCCAATTCTCCCACAATGCTGCCCCGCTGTCAACCATTTGAGGTGGGCGAGGTCAGGAAACGGGGATCCATGGGAGTCTTGCAATGTCCTTTAATGCAGCTGGGGCACTAATAGACTCTTGAAAGCCTGTCAGAGCCCCCACCCCGCTTTCGTTTCATACTCAACACAATCTAGGTGGAGTTGTGTTTTAAGTTTCTTCCTCAAGCTTTCTGTTTTCCCAAGATGCAGACATCCTTTTTATAGACTCTTAACATTTCCCTCCACTTTCTCTCAGTCAAACCCATGTTCCTTT
This sequence comes from Notechis scutatus, assembly GCF_049901735.1. NCBI lineage: Eukaryota > Metazoa > Chordata > Lepidosauria > Squamata > Elapidae > Notechis > Notechis scutatus. The sequence continues at coordinate 23,709,763 of NC_142010.1, read as the reverse complement.
ACATACTTTTCAGTTCTGTTAAGTAGCTCCTTGTAAGCAAGATTTTGCCGGCTTTCCTTCTCTTCAAGGGAAGTGCAGATTTCAGATCTCTTCAAAGCAGAGGGAAGTGGCCTTCTAGATTTATTTATTTATTTGCTTGTTTATTTATTTCTTTGTCAAGCAAGTATTAGATAACAGGTATAAGTAAAAGCATGATGATGAATACATTTAATGGATACGAATAAGAAAGAAACAATAGGACAGGGACGGTAGGCACGTTGGTGCGCTTATGCACGCTCCCTAAAGAGACCTCTTAGGAAAGGGGTGAGGTCAATAGTAGACAGTCTAAGGTTAAAGTTTTTGGGGTTTGGGGAAGAAACTACAGAGTCGGGTAGAGTATTTCAGACATTAACCACTCTGTTGCTGAAGTCGTATTTCCTGCAATCAAGTTTGGTGCGGTTTACCTTGAGTTTGTATCTATTGTGTGCTCTTGTATTGTTATGGTTGTTATGGTTGAAGCTGAAGTATTCATTGACAGGTAGGACATTGCAGTAGATAATTTTATGTACTATACTTAGATTGGACCAAAGGCAGCGGAGTTCTAGGTTGTCTAGGTCTAGAATTTCGAGTCTGGTGGCATAAGGTATTCTGCAACGAGTAGAGGAGTGGAGAACTCTTCTCGTGAAATATTTCTGGACTTTCTCGACTGTATCCAATATGTAATGCGGATTCCAGACAGATGAGCTGTATTCAAGTATTGGTCTAGCAAATGTTTTGTATGCTCTAGTTAGTAGTGTGATATTACCGGAGAAAAAGCTTTGCAGGATTAGGTTAAAGCGGTAGCGAACGTGTGTGTGCACGGATCATTCTCTTCTAAGTTAGCTGAAGTTGACTGTGAAGGTCCCTCTTCATTCCTGGCATGGATTTTTTTTCTTTATAGACAAATTCACATCTCCTCCAGAATTATCCTAGGAAAAAGGCTGCCAACAGATTCCTGGTCTTGGCATGTGGGAAGTCAGAATGGATGTCCTCTGATAACTAACATCAGTTACTATTAGTCACAGTGCCTATGTGGAGATTCAACGTTCAGGATTCAGGAGAGCAGGGATGGAGAATTTCAGGGGAATATCCCATTAGCCATTATGACCAATTGCAGGCGATCCGTTACCTAAGCCCTGTCAGTTATGTTTTTGGATAAACCATTGGACAAAAAATTAAAAAGCTTTTTATTCTCATTTGTATGTTATAACCTTGAAAAGTCCAGGAGTCAATAAATACAAAGCTACTTCAGGTAGTCCTTGACTTAACCACTGTTAACAGACTGAGTTGGAAGAGACCTTGGAGGTCTTCTAGCCCAACCCCCCTACACCACTTCAGACAAAGGGTTATCCAACCTCTTCTTAAAATCTTCCAGTGTTGGAGCATTCACAACTTCTGGAGGCAAGTTGTGTCACTGATTAATTGATCTAAATGTCAGGAAATTTCTCCTTAGTTCTAAGTTCACTTAGTGACCTTTCAAAGTTACAGCGGCACTGGAAAAAAGTGACTTACGATCGTTTTTCACACTTTTACGACCATTGCAACATTTCCCCCATGGTCACATGATCAAAATTTGGATGCTTGACAACTGGTTCATAAATTTATGACAGTTGCGGTATCCCGGGGCCAAGTGAACAGTTTTTGTGACCTTCTGACAAGCAAAGTCAATGGGGGAGCCAGATTCACTTAACAACCTTGTTACTAACTTAAACACTGCAATGATTCATTTAACAACTGTGGCAAGAAAGTTGTAAAATGGGGAAAACTCACCTAACAAAAAACTCACCCAACACTTAGCAACATAAATGTTGGGCTCAGTTGTGGTCGTAAGTCGAGGACTAACTGTACTTGCATCTTAAATCACTGAATCACCATGACCAGATTATCCAGGCAGTGGTCTGGACTCAATAAAAAATTTGAAAGCACATCGCTTTCCTGCTTTTGTCAGAAATGGCAATATTGTAGGATAGCAAGGGGAGGTGTGTGAAGGTGGCACCTGCTAAAAATGGAAGACCATTGATTTATCTGTACTATAGTTGCCTTTTCAAATTAATAATCTGGATTGTTCCTTGTTACATACAAATGACCCTTCAGGTAAGGCATCCAGTATTACCATAAATCAGGTTTGTCACCTCCAATTGAAATAAATATTCTGAAGGATCGTGTTTTGTTTTGTTTTTTAAATGCTCTCCTTGTGAGCTTGCTATTGCACAATCGACGCTTCTGGGTTTCTTTTGGCTTTCCTTCATCCAAATTGCCCGGCTTGTATTATGATTTAATACTAACACAGTCTACCAACCGGCTCTGCCTCCTGGAACAGCAGGAAGAATGTAGATGACAGATTTTGAAAAGTATCTTGTTGGAAGATTTAAGATCCGCACCCTCTGAAGAGTTCTCCACTTTACTGCCACCAAATCACCTTCTTTCCTTAAATTCTGTGTTTGTTTGTTTTTTGCCTTCCACCTACTCAGATGCCTGCTTTTACAATCCAAGCCCTGTCTGGAAAGGGCTGTTGTTTCCCAGAAAATGGGGGATATTGCTTCAGGTTGGGAGCTCTCCTCTGGCTGGGAAGGGCCAGAAAGCTCAGCTTGTGCCCTACAGAACATGAGCAATTGGGGGAGGGGCTTGTAGGACACAGCGTGGGTATGCACTTGTAGGGACACAGCATCCATTTCTTGGGCTCTTAAGCATGATGGCTATTGGATCTTGCAGCTCCAAAATGACCACTGCCTGGTTTGGCTCAATTCACCTGCTTTGAACTAGAGTACTTTTCTTTGGCATGTCTTTCACTCTTACAGGGAAGCTTCATGGGCTCTGTGGTCCTCCATCTCTCTCTCTCTCTCTCTCTCTCTTTTTTTTAAATGCCCCCCTGCCTGACAGTTTGCATTGCCGTGTAACTTTTTTAAGGTGCTAAAACCGCCAGTGAACCTTTTTTTTTTAGCAGAAGACCTGAACGAAGCCACTGATTTGCATCATCTCCTCTCTCTCTGCTTCAGATCAACTGACCTTTCTCTTCCCGGATCCTCCATCTCCACCGACTTTGGCAGCTGGCAGATGGTAACAGGGAGCGGCAGTATACAGGAGCAGACTGACTCCTCTTCTCTTTGCAGCTTCCCAGATGAGCTCCCTAACAGTTCCTTGTAAGTGCTTGAGATCTGTGAATGGAAGGACCCTGCTTTGCATGTTGGAGGTCTCTGGTTCAGTCCCAGGCATCCTAGAATTAAAAGAACCGGTCCAGACAAATGCATCTTCCTAAGATCCTCAGGAGCCACTTACCCGGTCAAGTCTGATATAATCAATCTAGGCTTGCTGGCTCATTGGTCATAGGTTAAGGGTTTCTTACAAATCCCTGCCTGGGAAAACCATGGCTTGGCTGGCAACCCGATTGGCTTTTCCTCAAGTCCTGGGGCCAGATATACGTAGCTCATGTGATCCTCAGATACCTGTGGACTTTTTTACATCCATCAAAATACTTTTTTTTTTTTTTTTTTGCAAAGCGTTGCGTACCGTAAGTAGACCTTGGAGGCTTGGATCCTACCTGTCAAATTCAAATTCTGTCCCTCCAAGCCCCACTAGGGGCACACCCACCAACTGCTGTGCACTTCTTACCCATTTATTTTCCAGCGTGGGCTTTTTATTAACTTAGCCTTCCTCATTATTAACGTCTTCCATGGAGCCCTTGAGATCGCGAGCCTCCTTTCAAGGATTTAATTTGTTGAAGCTGCATTCTTTGAGCTAAAGTATTCCCTTGGATTATTTTCTAAGGTGATCTCTTCTTAGGCGTAGGGATTCTCTTTTCTTTTCTTTTTTCCTTCCTTTCTTTCCAGTGTCCTTCACAAAGTCAGCAAAAGGATAAGCAGACAGTTAAAATCTTGTTTCCTTTCTATTCTTACAATCCAATCCTATGTATTTCGGCCAAGAACTGTTGTAGCCACTGTGCTCCAAAAGGAGAGATATCCCCCACATTATCTGTTAATAAATGTATCTCATTTTGAAAGATAATGTTCTAAGTGCCAGGCCAGGACGAGTGTTGTGAGATGGCCAACTGTTCTTGCCTCTTTAGAGGGCAACTTGGCCACTCATTCCCCCTTTGCAAATAGCCATCTGCGTGCTAAAAGACGCTCGGGAAGTACATTTGAGAAAAAGCATCTATCACACCAACACAGGCTAGGCTTTGTTCTTTACCAGCCCATCATCACAAAGCCTCTCTTGACCGTTGCTCACCATCTACCTTTGGAGCATCTCACCAGCGTTAGTTAAATCGCGCTCCTTTGTCAGAGTAGATTCATGAACTGGAATAGGGCATGGTAACAAGGTCAGCCAATGAATGGGCATAGCAACTAAAGTCAGCCAATGAGAAGTGCTTGGAAACTGAAACTAGAAGTAGCCTAGGCGGGGCTCTATATTAAGCTCGGAGTCTGTCTATTGAAGATGAAACTAACTTGCTTGCCTGCCTGCCTGCCTGCCTGCCTGCTGAACTAAAGTGAAACTGATGTCTGTTTCTTAACTCCTGAGTAGCTCCTGAAGTTACTTGCAACATGTTTCTGTCTGAGTTTGCTCCATGTTGGAGAAATCTACAGCTGGTTTGTAAAATCTACTTATTATGTTTATAAAGATGTTAAATGAAGCATCAGCCATCCGTGTTTATTTTTCTGGCGCTGAATCAATGCTGCAAAACCCTGAATATCCTTTTTTTTTTTCTCATACTGCAATTTCTGTCCCCTCCACGGGAAGGAATTGTGCGAAGGTAATGAGTTGGAACTGCCTGCAGAACCTCTAGTGCCCTATCGTCCATGGTTCTTCATTCTACAACCGCACACAAAAAAATTGGGGCCTCTTTCTCAAATGTTGATCTTTCAATCACAGGTAGTCCTCCACTTAGGACCACAATTGAGCCTGAATTTTCTTTTACTGAGCAAGGCAGTTGTTAAGTGAGCTTTGCCCCCATTTTACGGCCTTTCTTGCCACCGTTGTTGCTAAGTGTATCTTTGCAGTTGCTAAGTCAGTAACACGGTTAAGTGAATCTGCCTTTCCCATTGGCTTTGCTTGTCAGAAGGTCGCTAACGGTGATTGCGTGACTCTGGGACAAAGCAACGGTCATAAATATGAGCCAGTTGCCAAGCATCTGAATTTTGATCACCTGACCATGGGGTTGTAAGTGTGAAAGTCACTTTTTTCAGTGCCGTTGTAATTTCTGACAATCACTAAATGGATGGTTGTAAGTTGAGGAACACCCCCCACACACACCCCGAAATCCCTAGGTAAGTAGAAGCTAACATAATCTATAGGCGGTACAAAGAAAAAACACCTCATCTTTCTGCAAATCTGAATGCATGCTCACTGTTTGTGTGCCGTATACAGATTCAGAGTAAGAAAATAGCAGTAGTACTTAGACTTATATACCGCTTCACAGTGCTTTACAGCCCCCTCTAAGTGGTTTACAGAGTCAGCCTATTGCCCCCAGCAATCTGGCTCCTCGTTTACTGACTTCGGAAGGATGGAAGGCTGAGTCCGGTGAGATTCGAAATGCCAAATTGCTGTCATTTGGCAGAAGTAGCCCACAGTACTGCATTCTAACCACTGCGACACCCTTCCAGTTGATTCAGTGGTACGTTTTAAACTGTTACTGAGAAAGCCCAAATACGTGACTGATTCATGAAGCCTATTATTAGCCAAAAACAATGATAGTTCCATAAGCGAGCCAAATTCTCCGAAACTTCTGTCCCCTCAGTTTGCAATTGCTGCTCTGTCTACTGTCTGCTACTATGAGTTTCCTTAAGTAGCTGTTTGAGCATTTGAAAATGAAGGAACTCACCCTTACAAAATAGGGGCTGGTTATAAGAAAAACATCTAAATGCTTCAGCTGGCAGTTTCAATGAGAGAAGTGTGTTTAGGAAACGGGAGTTAGGTGGAACTGCAGAAATCAAGGCAATATATAGAACATCAAGAAAGATATCTGCTAGAAGTGCTCCCAAACTGGCCATATCTGCAAAGCTGAACCAACAAGTGACTGCAAAAAAAACCACTGACGCTGGGATAGATGTCAACAAGTCCACATTTTACAGCATTACCTATACAGTGCAATGATCTACGCAGGAGAGTTTTGAGAAGGAAACTTTCTCTCCAACTTCATCATAAATAGAATTGTCTAAAGCACGCAGAAGGCAATCTTGATAAAACCTTGTACCCATGAAGTTACCATCAATCAGAATAGATCTGGAAGGGACTTTGGAGGTCTTCTAGTCCAACCCACTGCTCAAGCAGGAGACCCTATACCAGTGATGGCTAACCTATGACACACGTGTCACTCGTGACACGCCGAGGCACTTTGACTGACACACCTGTTGGTGTGGGGAAAACCTGCACATTTAGAGGCTCAGCTCCAATCCCTGCTCCCTGCTTGTTGCGTGGAGGCGTGGTGTCACCGCTGCCACAAGATCTTTGCAGCAGAGAACCAGTTTTAACCGCCATAAACTGAGGTTTGTCAGTTTCATTACCTCAGGAATGCTACAGGAGGAAAAGAGATCCATGAGGTTCACAGCCCTGTAAGGTGGCCTTCCGATCCCCACATCCTGCACCTGCAGCCCTGAGACCAGGGAGACGAGTTTCACAGCCCTGTGTGATCACCCCAGCCCAGTCCATCATAAACCAAATTATTGATATTTCTTGAAGTGACACACGACCCGAGGAAGGCTATACTTTTTCCCGATTTTCGACACACCAAGCTGAAAAGGTTAGCCATCACTGCCCTATACCATTCCAGACAAATGGTTATCCAATCTCTTCTTAAAAACCTCCAATGATGAAACACCCACAACTTCTGAAGGTAAGCCATTCCACTGGTTAATGGTCCTTACTGTTAGGAAGTTTTTAATTCCAGGTTGCTTCTCTCCTTGATTAGCTTCCATCCATTCTTTCTTGTCCTGCCCTCTGGTGCTTTGGAAAATAAATTAATAAAATAAATAAATTAATCAAATTGTGATAGCCTCTCAAATACTGCCGTCATGTCCCTTCATTACCCTTTTGATAATGAAATGTCTGCAGCAACCAACCAAGCTCAGAAAGCAGCACGGACCCCACAAGCCAACCCTGACCCACAATTAACCTTCTCTATATCCAAACCTTGATAAGCCTGAAATGTTTTAGAATAAAATGATTGGATTGATGAAACAATAATATGCCCATAGCCATACCCAATATTCTTGCAGGAAAAAAGGATGAAGAATTTGTCAGTTGTTGGGCTTGGGGCTGTATGCCCAACAACTTTGAGGTGGCACAAGAAACACCATGTGGGTGGAAGGATGAATAGACTCATCTAAATGTCAGCATATCTATCCTAAGAAACTACTATCTTATGGCCAGTGTAGAAATTAAAGATGTTGGGTACTTCAGCAAAGGAATGATCTGAAACGTATCTACAAAGGTGTTTGAATGGTCTTCACAGTCCCCAGACCTGAACAGGGCTGAAAGTCTGTGGAGACGTCCCAAACATGCATTGAACGCAAAGTGACCTAGGAAAATGTCCTTTTTTTTTGGAAGAATTCTGCAAGGAAGAGTAAAAGGGAAAATTCCCAAAACAAGAACAGAAGGATTCTTAGATGGCAACAGGAAATGCTTTGAACTTATTTGTTCTGAAGGAAGTGTCTTAATGTAGGTTAACTATTGCACATAAATAATAGTAAGTATATATTCAAATTTGCAGGAAGATATTACTTTTAATTAACAGAGATAACAAATAACAGGTAATCAGAATTGGAAGGGACCTTGTAGGTCATAATTTTTACCATATAGATACTATTCCAGTTTCTGTTCACCTAGGGCAGAGCTGTCAAATGTCACACACTGGCCACGCCCATGCCCAGTTTAGCGAAGGGGAAAAGTCGCAATACCTCATATGACACCGCCATGAGTTTGACACCCCTGGCCTTGGGGATTCATTAAAACATATGACCGGGGGCGGGATCAAAACCTGTGCATGCCGTGGTAGTTTTGGTACACAAGCCATATTGTACCCTACTAATTGAACGGATGGTCTGGGCAATAATAGATAGTTCCACTTGAGTCCGAGAGGCTTGCTGTGCTGAAAGTGCTTCCTTGTAATGAAGAATGGATGAATCTTGAGTTAGGAAAGTCTTTCGAGAAGAAATTAACAGACCATAATAATCTTACTCTTGAAACTAACACCTCCCCCCCCCCCAAAAAAAAAGTGGCTCGGTATATAATGCAAGCAGAAGATACACTAACTTCAGTACAGCTGGGATAAGCGGAGTTGTATCTTCAATATCTATCTGGGTGGCATTGACCTCTCTCAGCTGCGTCTTACAAATTTGAGAGATGGGAAGAGTGGCATTGTTCTTGCTTCAGATAATTGCATCTCTCTCTCTTCTCGCTGCCTCCTCGAAGGGCTTCAGGTTTTGATGCTCGTGTTTCTGTTGTAAAATTGGAATTGATTAAATTCCAAGGCTACTTCGTTATTCTGTCATTCTGAAGAGGTGGCCTTAGGATAATGACTTCTAGGATATTTGATTTATGGGAAGGCAGCGTTCATATTAAAACAATGAAGCTCTGGATTACCAATAGAGATCTCCGGCATGTCATTAACCCAACAATTTAGCTGAGAAGAAGGTGATGGTAGAGGAGTACAGGATTTTGCTTCAGCATCTTTCTCCTAGTCAGGTTGAACCCTATTTAGACTCTTGTTAATTATCCTGCTTTAGCATTGACAGAGGATTTAGTTTGGTTTCCATTTTTTAATGTGCATGTCCCCAATTCACACCTCTGAATCTGTATGCAAACTTATAGACCCAAACCCACCCTTTGGAGTATTTTTATGCTGTTTTCACAATTTTTTAAAAAGATATGCACCAAAAAAAAAATGTGTTGAGGAAAATGTGTATAAACATACAGGAGAAAAAAAAATACTTGTGAAAAAAATTACATCCTGTGAAATATGCACTAAAAAGGGTATAAGCTGGGAAAAAATGCACACAAATTTCATGTGTTGAGGGAATATTAGTTGCTTGGATTAAAGCAGTCCACAAACTCAAGGAAATAGGAAGAAAGGAAATAATGTGCAGATTAACATAGAAACAGGCTAAGGATGTGAATGATATTGCAAAACATGGTTTTTGTTGGAGCACAGAACAAAACGCAACTCAGAACCTTCTGCTGGTTGAGTTTGCTGAGTTCCATTAAAACAAAGCTTAAAATGGGTTCTGTGTTTTGTTCCAAAACTTAACATCAGGCAGAGTATTCAAAACGGCACATGTTGAGCTTGGAATCCTCTTTTAAAATCTGTTTTCTACAACATCACTTGAAATACCACCACTCAAAACATCTACCTTTTGCTCCAAGGTGAAATAAAAAATAATGTTAGGTTCTCAGCACAAACTCTTGGAATCCATGAGTTATGTTTGGGGTTCAGAATATTTCTACCAGATATGCTAGGCATACCCCTAGAACAGATTACAGTGAGCCAGATGTTAGGATAGGAGAAAAAACTGGAGTGAAATAAATACTTTTGTCATCTTTAATTTTCTGAATAGAGGACCAAATACAGTAATACTTCCTATGGAATTTATGAACCCTACAAGGTTCCAAAAAAGCCCCTTTGAAGCTTTCAGTTTGACAGGTTTGGCATTGCTGTTGATGTTCTGATCACTCTGTAAAGCAGCGGTCGCCAACCGGTGGGCCGTGAGAAAATTTTGGTGGGCCGCAGAGAAATCTCACCCCCAGAGCACCCCCCCCCAAAGCAATTAATCCAGGCTGTGCAGAAACACAAGGACTGTGCCACCCACATGGCCTGCGGGAACTCTCCCCTCCCACTCACTCCTTACCCAGCAAACTTGTCAGCTAAGTTGCTATTTTTCCTTTTTCTGACCATCATCTGTTCTGCTGTGCTAAGAGATTTAGATTAGCTAGGAAGCAGGAAATGGTTGGATTTCTTGTTTTCTAGCTAAGCACAGCCGAACCTCCCTTAGGACTGAAGGTTTGCTTGAAAGCAAATTCAGTGGAGACTCACGTCAAGCAAATTTGAGAGACTGAGCTAGCCGATGGCAGCTAGATAGATCACTGAATGATTCTGTGAGCGACTCAATCTGCTTGCTTTGCCTGATTTTGGATAAAAGTTGCTTTTTTTAATAAAAAGATCAATATTTACATCCATGGTGTGTTGTGAGTTAATTTTGTGAGTTTGCTTGCAAGCAAATTTTATGGGACAGACTGAGCTAGCCAATGGCTGATAGATAAATTTCTGAATGAATCTGTGATTCTGTGAGCAACTCAATCTGCCTGCCTGCTTTGCCTGATTTTGGGTAAAAGTTGTTCTTTTTTATAAAAAAAATCAATATTTATATAAATATTTATAATATTTACATACAAGCCATGCCCAGCCAGTCACATGACCACCAAGCCACACCAACAAATTAAGCCACGCCCGCAGAACCAGTTAGTGGTCCCTGGGATCTAAAATTATGAGTTTGGTGGTCCCTGAGGTCCAAAAGGTTGGCGACCCCTGCTGTAGAGCACAGATATGATTCGAGTAGCTGATCCCAGAGAACTAATGAAATGTCGCTTTAGTTAAAGTATGAGCCTTGAAGTCCTTAATCCTAGCTTAAGTCCACCCACATCTATAGATGACTAGATTAGTCTACTTATTTGTTTATTTGATTTGTCAATCGCTTACAAGATAACAGGTATAAGTATAAACATAGTTATGAATACATGAAATGGATACATATGAGAAAAATAAAAGAAACAATAGGGCAGGGATGGTAGGCACCTTGGTGCGCTTATGCACGCCCCCTACAGACCTCTTAGGAAAGGGGTGAGGTCAATAGTCTGTCTTCCTATCTAACCAATCTCACTGACAGTTGTGAAAGGAAAATGTTAAGAGTGCATGTTATATGTCCATCACCCTTGGCTCCTGAAGAAAAGTATAAATCTACTGAATCTACATACAGAAGGTCCTCTTTCAGTCCTTTGAAATTCTGGAAAGATTGTGAAAACTCCTAGGGGTCAGGAGCCTGTGTGCAGTTTCCAATGTCCTACATAAATAGGCAAGCAAACTGAAGATTTGGACAGAGCTGCTAAGCGAGCCTGCTTCTATTTATTGATTAAGATGTCAAACAAACTTATTATTTTCATTGCATTCTGAGACAGCTGTTGATGGAAATCAGCTAAGGTAGGAGGATCTTAGAATTCCCAAGAGACTCTTGGGGCAAACAGCAATCAAAGAGGATAGTTATAACCCTTCATCCAATCGCAATAGAGCTGGAAGGGACCTGAAGGTCTTCTAGTCCAGAGGTCTCCAACCTTGGCAACTTTACGACTTGTGGACTTCAACTCCCAGAATTCCTCAGCCTTTCTGGGAGTTGAAGTCCACAAGTCGTAAAGTTGCCAAGGTTGGAGACCCCTGTTCTAATCCAATCCCCTGCTCAAGCAGAAGACCCTAGACAATTTGAGACAAGCGGCTGTCCGGTCTTTTTTTACAACCTCCTTTAAAACCCCCGAAGTGCCTACAACTTCTAAGGCAAGCTGTTCCACTGATTAATCGTCCCCACTGTTAGGAAATTTCTCCTTAATTCCATGTTGCTTCTCTCTTGATTACTTTCCATCCATCGTTTCTTATTTTGCCTTCTGGTGCTTTAGGAAATAAGTTGACCCCTTCCTCTTTGTGGCAGCCCCTCAAATACTGGAATACTGCTGTCATGTTATCCCCACTCCCCACAGTCCTTCTATTGTCTAGATTAGCCATATCCAGTTCCTGCAACGATTCTGCATCTGTTTTAGTTTCCAGGCCTTTAATTATCCTAGTTGCTATTCTCTGGCACTTTTTCCAAAATCTTTTTGTTTTGTTTTTTTGTAATGTGGTGACCAAAACTGGATCAGTATGATCTTATTAAGGTTTTATAAAACCTAAAGGTTTTCGTGCCTGCAGGACTCTCCCCTTAAATATTCTGCAGGCTACGTTAATCTGGAATGGATGGGAAATGTTTAAGTCCATTAAAGGGTCCATTAGTCCCTCTTGGTACTTCCAGGTTGGAGAGCATGTGCGCACCCAGAATGTAGTTGGCGCTCCTTTCTTTTTAGCCTCTGTTTTCAAGAGAAGAGATGCCTCTGGTGTAAACAAAACGCTATCAGGACATGGTGTCCTCATTCGGAACTATATTCTGAAGTCCCACACAGCTGATTCATAAGCCACTTTATGTCTTTCCATTAAAAAGAAAGGGTGCCGAAAGGCATCGTTCTGCCTTTTCTCTCTCTTTCTCTCCCTCTTTTTAAACTATTCCTCCCCTCCCCATCTTGCTATGCTGGCAGTATTGTAATTTTCTTACAATACTAGTCCTTGCGTGGAGGGAAGCAGCTGTTGTGTTCTGAATGGCAAAGTCTTTTTCAAGGAGCCAGTGCTGGGAAGACAGATGTGGAAAATGCTACAGTAACAGCTCAGTTGTCCTTAAACTGACAACATGGAGCCTGGAAAAAGCGTTCCATTTCTGGAAGGCCTTTTAACTGAAATGATGCAGGTCAGTTTGTGCCAAGGTTGAAATCAAGAGAACCTGCGGAGACCCTCCTTGAAGAAGGGTTGATAAAGGTTCATTGTCCGTCTTCCTGAACTGGTGCCTTTTAGCTGAGCTAGAACTAAACTCCTAGACTTCTTATCGCCTGCAATCCCAACCCAGGAAGATATGGTAGGTCAGTGATGGCGAACCTATGACACACGTGTCAAAGGTGACGTGATGTTTTGGGTGACCCGTGGCAGTGTTCGCCAACACTCGACATCTATTCTTGAAAGCATGGCCTGTTCTCGCATGATAATCAGAAGCCACAAAGAGAATGGCGTGTGCTGTCATGCAGCCTCCGGACTCTCCTAAAATACATTTATTTTGCTCATATTTCATTTTTTGCAAATATTTTATATTTCTTTCTATAACCCATAGCATCACACATGATTTGACTTTTTTTGTTTTTTAAAGTAAATGAATATGTAAAGAGTTTTTCTCTTCAGTTGGGGCGGTGACACAACCAGAGAGTCAAGTTAGGTATTTTGTGAATTTTGGACACCCTGAGCCCAAAAGGCTCGCCATTACTGGGGCAGTGTAATCTGTTGCTCCAAATGCAGATAGTCCTTGTCTTAACAACCATTGGTTTAGTGATTGTTCAAAGTTACAGTGGCGCTGAAAAAAAGTGACTTGTGACTATTTTTCAGTTATGATGGTTGCAGCATCCCCACAGTTACTGTCATGCCCCTGTTGGAATCTGATTCTGAGGGGGAGGCCGAGCAGCTTGACAGGGAGTGGGAGTGTGCCTCCATTGGTTGTGGAAAAAACTGGGGAAGGGCAAAGTCCGGCTTGGCAGACCAGGGGAGAGGTAGAGCAAGGCAGAGGGAATTCGGAGGAAGACCCAGGTCCACCCCCTCTTCATCCTAGGGCATGCAGGGAGGAACGGAGAAGGGAGCAACATGAGTTGCGTGGCTTACGGGGGAGGAAAGGGCCCTGATTCCCTTCATGGGAACACAGTGTTTAAAAAGGTGAGCTACGCACAGCAAAGTTCTTGGCAGCAAATTGTGAGTTATCTGTTATTGTCAAGGCTTATCTGTGTTCCTGGTGTCTTCCCAACTGTGTGAGTTTTGCTGGGCTTTCAAGTCTGCAATTCCTTCTCCTGCCCTATCCAGTTAATTGCTGTAGCGTGGTTTGTGTGGATTTTTATTTTCCGTTTGTGTGTACTTTGTTTTCGGACTGAATTTCCTCCACTTAAAGGCTGTTCCTAGGAGAGTTTTTTCTCCAGCCGAAGGTAACCTGGACATTGGGAGCAAAATTGGAAGTATTAAAGGGACTCTTCTTACTTATGTGACTGTGTTGCCTTTGGGCCACGCCCCGGGTCATCACAGTTACGTGTTCAAAATTCAGACGCTTGGCAACTGACTCTTAGTTTACTTTACTTTACTTTACTTTATTGTCATTGCACCTCGTACAACAAAATTAAATGCCATCTTCAGTGTACATTATAATTATAAAAAGAAAACACAAACACTCATCCACATTCAATACAATTGAATTGAAAACCTGACATTGCATTAATATTGCAGTACTATACAATAGAATTCAATATAGTTACTGCCCTGGGATAGAAGCTGTTTTTCAGCCTGTTTGTATTTATGATGGTTACAGTATCTTGGGGTCATGTGACTGCCTTTTGAGACCTTCTGACAAGCAAAGTCAACATGGAAGCCAGATTCACCTAACCTACTAATTAACAACTGCAGTGATTCACTTAACAGCTGTGGCAAGGAAGGTCATCAAATGGAGCAAAGCTCATTTAACAATTGCTTAGCAATGGAGATTTGGGGCTCAATTGTGGTCATAAGTCAAGGATTGCCTGTAAATTTACCTCCTTGGGATTTTTGGTTTTACTCCCATATCTGCTCCATTAGTGCTTTAATTACCTTACCTGTAGGCCAGCACCTATCTGGAGTGATGAATTCAGTACAGGAATTTGAGGTGTAGTTTTGCCTGGGAGAAAAACCATCTTGTGACCCCTAAGGAGACCATTTTGACACAGGTTTTTAGAACCCACCATCCTATGGTTAATCATTTTGGTCAGTTGGTAGATAGGTGTATCTTCAGGTGCATCTTGAAAGGAAAAGATGGACGCTTAGGACAGCTAAGCAGTGAAAAAGAAAAGCAAATTCTGTAGCATTTGAAGTTTGGTGTGAATGTCCCATTACAAATCAGTTTCATTAGAGGTTTTGAGAACCCCACACGGAAGAAAAGTGCTTGGAAAACAGATGCTGTATTTAGTGTGAATAAGTGAAATGGTTTTCTTCTGTGGTGAGGGGAAGAAAAACTTCTGAAGGTGGGTAGATCTTTATTTCTGTTGATTTATTAAATTGATACCCTGCCTCTATCTGATTGGATTCTTGACAGTTTACAATTTATAGTAATATACAATAATATTACTGTGTATGTGCGTGTGTTGGAGGTGTTATTATATGATACGTTATATGTGTGTTACGTATTTTATGATGTGTTATAAAGTTGAGACTTTGGGGAAAGTGCAGAGAAGAGCAACTAGGATGATTAAAGGTCTGGAGACTAAAATGCACGAAGAATGGTTGCAGGAACTGGGTACAGCTAATGCAGAGAAAAGTAGGACTAGCGGTGACAGGATAGCAGTACTCCAGTATTTGTGGGGCTACCACAAAGAAGAGGGGGCCAAATTATTCTCCAAAACGCCAGAGAACAGGACAAGAAAAAATGAATGGAAATTAATCAAGGAGAGAAGCAACCTGAAATTAAAGAGAAACTCCCTAACAGCAATGACAATTAAACAAAAACCGTCGTCTCAGAAGACCTTTAAATTTTCTAGAAAGCCCTAAGAGCAGGCCGTTCTCAGCTTGGGGGAGATAGGCTATTCCTTAGGAAGGAAATCTCTACCGGGATCTCCTCCTGTTCCATCATATTCCTTTGAAAGAGGGAGACCTTGAGTAAGCACTCTCTGGTCGTCTAGGGTTGGTTGGATGGGCAGCATTTATTTGGTCAAGGTGGTGTATCTAACTCAAAGCCATATAGCAACCAAGCATGCGTATTCCATACTGGTTGCCAATGCAGCAGTGATGTTATTTTGAGATTGGCCATTAAGCATGTGGGCCACACTATTTTGGACCAGCTGAAATTTCCAAGGGTTTTCAAGGGTAGCTGCGTGTAGCTAGAAGATGACAAGGTCAGGAATGATTGTCTTCCATTCCATCCTGTTTACCAGTGGGGTATTGAGCTGAAACTGGATCAGGGTTTTCCTGGCCACTAACAGCATCCCCCCAACAGAGGCTATGAATCCAGAAAATCCTCTTTAAGTGTTTGGGACAGGCATAGGAGGTATTATTTATGGACATTGACATCTGGTTTTAGTGGAAGACAATGCAAAGAATGTGGACTTCTTGGTTGTACCGGCTGAGTAGGCCCTTGAATTAGAATTGTGGATTTTGTGACATGAGGTACTCAGATATACCAACTCGCTCTGTTTTGAAATGTTTCATCTTGTAATAGGGAGTTCCATCTGCTAATCCTGCAGTCACGATGGAGAAGCTGGAGGATAAATTCCTCATCTCGTACTCTGTCTGTCTGTTTCTCTCTCTCTCTCTCTCTATCCTGACTCCTGTGTTTGTGAAGCTGACAAGATAAATAGCAAACCCAGTTGGCTGCCATTCTGTTTGGACTTCTGTTTTTGTTTTTAATCCAAGCCTTCCACCCGTATCCTCTCGCTGCGCTTTCCGGACTCGAAGCTGGTGGCAGTGGGTGGTTTTCTGCTGCTTCCATTCAAATTAACAGTGCCGGTTTCTAGCCTGCGAAACACTGGGGAGATGAAAGGGAATGTTTGATGGGCAGGTTGGTGCCATACCCTTGGGATGACCTCTTGGGAGGGAGGCCTGATTCTCTCTTGAGAGAAAGAAGGAAGAGCTGCATCTTCAAACACGGTAAAGATGTTTTTCTCCCACTTCTTCTTAAGATATTTAGAACAGATGCCTTTGAACTATAATCTCCCTTAGCGTTTCTCTCATCTGGAATGAGTTGCTTGCTTTACTTCCTCCCCCTTCCCACCTCCTCCCTCCCCCCCCATTAGTACAAAGATCAGATGGAGAGGAGGCAGGCCACTGAGAGGAAACGGTGGCCTTAACTGCACACAAAGCACCCCTCCTGGGGTTCCTGGCTTTTCACAGAATGGCAGGGAGGTGGGGAGGAGGGAATAGATTTATGCTCTGAGGTGCAGTTGGAAACCCTTGGGCTTTCCTCCTCTCCTTCTCCTCCCACTCTGGGGAAGGATGCTCTCAACTTGAGCCTGGGATAAGGAAGAGTTGTGCATGGCTAATATTGGAGCTATGGCCAGCCGGTTTCATCCAGGGGTGGGATTCTACCAGTTCGCACCTATTCACTACAACCGGTTGTTAACATTCTAAGCAGTTCGGAGAACCGGTTGTTAGAAGAAATTACTGGCCTAATCCTGTAAGGAAGGCAGGAAGGAAACATTCTGGTGTTGCTTACTGAAACTCTCTCTCCATTAACCCTTATTACATTCTTGGCAGGACTAGACTTCCTGTCTCTGGAACTTCTCTGGAGGCTTTTTTCCCCTCCTTTGCTGGTACTTTGCTTGTGTGGAGTGACCATTCAAAGTTACAGTGGCACTGAAAAAAGTGACTTATGACCATTTTTCACACTTACGACTGTTGCAGCATCCCCACAATCATGAGAGGCCAGGCGAGAAGATGCGTGCCTCGATGTGAGTGATATTGAGTTGGCCACATCCACCAAGTCACATGACCACCAAGCCACGCCCACCACCTAAGCCACGCTTAGGTCAAAAATGTTAAAATTTTTGAATCCCATCCCTGGTTTCATCCGAAAGTACTTGGATGGGAGCTCAGCCAGCAGGACAGAGCACGAGTCGCGCTCTTCCTGTCTCTTCGACAGCGTTTTCCTTAGAATCCATGATGGCGAACCTATGGCACGTGTGCCGGAAGTGGCATGCAGAGCCATTTCTGCTGGCATGTGAGAGGGTCACCCAGAAGAGCCACACTGCACTTGCGCGCGTGCCCCCCCCCGCCAACCAGCTGGTTGTCAGGTAGTTGCTGTGCATGTGCAGCAGGTGTTCAGTGCCACGCACAGAGGTTTGCATGCACAAGGGTGTTGGAGGGGGTCGCGCACGCATTGCATCATGGGTGCAGGCACGCGAGAGAGAGAGAGCGCACTATCGCCACGCGACGCGGAAAAGGGTAGCCATCACTGCCTTAGATGGTGGAGGAAGAGGCAACAGATTTGTTGGGGGGGGCACTGCCTTTCCCCACCCCCAGGGCTGAGTTTCCTCTTTTAATTCAGCAGCAGGAGAAGGCAGGTGGAATGGGAATCCTGTGGGGCTGGCATGGCAAATGGCAAGCAAGAGGAAAGGTTGGGGGAAGGAGGCTTTTCCTACTGAGCAGTAATTGGTCAAGGGCATGTAATTTCTGGGTTCAACTTGCTGGCTGTCACCTTCTCCTGGGCTCCTCGTGTATCTGCGCTTTTCTCTCTTCCTTCCTTCCTTCCTTCCTTCCTTCCTTCCTTCCTTCCTTCCTTTTTTCTCTTTTCTTTTCTTTTTTTTTCTCTCTTTCTCTTCTTCCCTTCTTTCTTCCTTCCTTCCTTTTTCTCTTTCTTATTCTCTTTTTCCTCTCTTTCTCTTCCTTCTTCCCTCCTTCCCTTCTTTCTTCTTTCCTTCTTTCCTTTTTCTCTTTCTTTTTCTCTTTTTCCTCTCTTTCTCTTCCTTCTTCCCTCCTTCCCTTCTTTCTTCCTTCCTTCCTTCCTTTTTCTCTTTCTTTTTCTCTTTTTCCTCTCTTTCTCTTCCTTCTTCCCCCTTCCCTTCTTTCTTCCTTCCTTCCTTTTTTTCTCTTTCTTTTTCTCTTTTTCCTCTCTTTCTCTTTCTTCTTCCCTCCTTCCCTTCTTTCTTTCTTCCTTTCTTCCTTCCTTCCTTCCTTTTTCTCTTTCTTTTTCTCTTTTTTCCTCTTTCTCTTCCTTCTTCCCTCCTTCCCTTCTTTCTTCCCTCCTTCCTCTTTCTCGTTCTTTTTCTCTTTTTCTTCTCTTTTTCTCTTCCTCCTTCCCTTCTTCCTTCCTTCCTTCCTTTTTTCTCTTTCTTTTTCTCTTTTTCCTCTTTCTCTTCCTTCTTCCCCCTTCCCTTCTTTCTTCCTTCCTTCCTTCCTTTTTCTCTTTCTTTTTCTCTTTTTCCTCTCTCTCTCTTCCTTCTTCCCTCCTTCCTTCTTTCTTCCTTCCTTCCTTCCTTTTTCTCTTTCTTTTTCTCTTTTTTCCTCTTTCTCTTCCTTCTTCCCTCCTTCCCTTCTTTCTTCCTTCCTTCCTCTTTCTCGTTCTTTTTCTCTTTTTTCCTCTCTTTCCTCCTTCCCTCCTTTCTTTCTTCCTTCCTTCATTTTTTCTCTTTCTTTTTCTCTCTTTCTTTTCTTTCTTTCTTTCTTTCTTTCTTTCTTTCTTTCTTTCTTTCTTTCTTTCTTTTTCCTTTTTTTTCTTTCCTTTTTCTTTCTTTCTTTTTCTTCCTTTTTTCTCTTTCTTTTTCTCTTTTTTTCTTCTCTTTCTCTTCCTTCTTCCTTCCTTCCTTTCTTTCTTTTTTAAAAAAGGACTTTTCCAGAACAAGCTTAACCCAGGCCCACCTGGAGAAGCTTTCATTTTCCACTTCCTGTGTCGCCTTTTGCTTGCAGCTTCTTCCTAATCCAAGCTGTAAAATCCAGCAGTGTTTGAGAGGGTGGGTGGGATAGCTCAAGTCATAGGCAAGGAATTCCAATGCATCTGAGCACAATGCGGATTCTCTTCCTCTTTGAACCCCTCTCAATTGTAGGGGTGGCATCGCAGGCAAAACCAACCAACCAATCAACCAACCAACCCACAAACAGGACAGTTTTCCTGGGGAATTTCAGCTTCTGCTTCTGGACCATCTCCTGATCATAAACTCCATTTCATTATGCATCAAAGTGCATAAAACAAAAGATGGAGAAACCACCTGCATCATGACAATTCTGTGCCTCTTCTTCCCCATAAGAGGTCTAGGAAATAACTATGAATAGTTAATCATCTTCTAAGCTATATCAGTGTCTCTATATTGCAGCTGTATTTTGTAAACTCATGCTTAAGACGGAGCTGTGAACCAAAACCCACCTACCCACATTTCAGGGGTTGAGACCTCATTAGGCAGTTTTAGAAAGCCAATATGTCTCAGTCCGTCCCATCCACCTGTCCCGTGAAATAATATATGTGTCAACTCATAAAACATTTCTATGTCCATTTTATAGTTGCCAACAGAAAGGGGGGGAGGAGTTTGAAAGAGCAGTGCAGGAGTTTGGAATCAAAAGTACATTCCATTCATATTTTTCAGAGATTGTAACTAGGCGACTGAAGTTTCTGCCCCGCAAATCTCTAATTGGAGAACATGATTGATGACTCTTGGCTATGGACATGTTTCGTTGGAGAATATGAATTATGATACACCCAGAGGGGTGGGGGAAAACCAGGGTCAAGGGTGACAGTGAATTACACGTCTCAGAGTCAGCTACATCCAGGTCATGCCGACACGTTAACTCCCAATAAATCCTTTGTAGTTTTGGAAGTTTGGCTCGAGACTCATGATTTAATTGGGGTAACTGCCGGAATCCTGACAATATGGTAGTGGCGCAGTGGTGTATGGTCAGCGTATAGATTTTATGTGAAGTTCTTTTCGACCCTCCTAAAATTGCCTTGTGTAAACAGCATTTCTTGATATTTTTACAGGTTGGTGACTCTGACAGAGAGGGAATCCCGGCTTCAGGAAGTGCGCTCAACGTTCTTGTCTACCTACAACAGCACCGTGGGGCTGAAATTGGTGTCGCCCAGCTCTTCGGGAGCCATCGGGGGCCTTCTGGAGCAATTTGTTCGGGGTGTAGGACTCAGAGGAAGCAGTGTCCTTTGACATTTCTTCTGCCCGCCTACCTCCCACGCTGAATGGGTTATGGTCTCATCCCACAAGTGACGGAACCTCAAAGCCATGTGACCCCAAGTGCCAGGTCCTGGTCTGTGTCAGAGCCCTTGGCTGCCAGATCATCTTCTAGACAGCTGCCAGACATCCAGCTATTCTGGGTCCATCTGACTGACTGTGGTTGCAGTCGGGGTTATTTCAAGCTGGGCTGATTTCCCCTGGAAACTAGGGGCCCCTCTCCTCAGTCTTTTAGGACTTGGCAAGCACTGACAAATCACCAGTAAAATGTGTCAAAACTTCCTCGTTCTGACTCTTGTGTGTATGTTTACCTTTACCTACTTCCTGTACTGAGTTTTGGCCTGGAATGGCTCTGAAGATTAAAAAAAGAATGCCACTTAGAATGTGAGTTCTTTGGGGTGAACCCGAGAGGCTGCTGGTGGAGGTTCAGGGGTTCATTTGGGCTCTTCTTCAGATCAACTGCAGGATTCTCTCCAATTCTAGGCAACCTATGAGTTCTGGCCCCCAAAAATCTAGATCACATCACCCCCCCACCCCACCCCCCAAAAAAACATTATTTTGATAATTCATAGTTCTGTACCTGTGAGTCAAGCTTGCCTATTTTGTTTAATTGTACAATTTCATTATTTGTCATCCCACTCACTGAAAAATCTGATTTAGCTGTTATTGCAGCTGCCGACATCTCGGCAGGCAATACCCATTTGCTTTTAAATAATGCTTTTTTTTTGTTTTGAGATTTTTTTCAGGAAGCATGTTCTCTAGTGCCTTTTCTGTACCACTGAAGAAATCAATTATATTTTAATGCTAGCCTAGACAACAGTGCTTCCCCCCCGCCTTGTCTCACATTTAAAAGGGGAAAAGTAAAATGTAAATGCTCTTTTTTTTTTTTTTTTCTTTTTGCTTCTGAGCATTGAACTGCCCTGGCATTTGATTGGAACTTTGGAGAAAAAGCTTGCTATAACAGTAGGATGTATCAATGTGTAAAGCAGCACTTTTTGATTGGAATAGTTCTCTGTATTTGCTATTTTTCAGAAGTTGCGGGATTGCAGTTTTCTTGCCTGTGCTGGCAGGAAATTATGGAGTTTGAAGTCCAACACATCTGAGATAGCTGGAGTAGATGACTTATAGGTATCTCTATCCATAGGGCCCTCAAGAGGTTTTAGACTGCAATTCCCAAAGTCACTTGCTATAGATCACGCAGAATGAGATTCATGGGAGAGCACCAGGTGGAGGCTGACAAAGCTACTGCCCGTGTTCTTCTTCTTCATACGTTGGAGCCACTGATGAAATCAGGTCACATTCTTTACTGATGACCCAATCAGTCTTTCCTTCCTCTGATTTAAATAGCATCGGTAATGAAGCCTATTAATGGCAGGAATTTTCTATGCTATATTTCCCCCTAAACTTTGATGTGAGATGATTGAGCAAAATCAGCGTGATGTTAAGCTGTTAAAAGAAAGGAAGAAAAAAAATCAAACATCACGCTGAAGCTGGAATTTGCTTCCTTGTACTCTTGATTTGCCGAAGAATTGCCATGCGTTTTATTGCAGGAGAAATTGGGTGCGTTTTCCCCACCTCTTAAGGGCGGGTAATTACCCACAGCAGAATTGGGACCTTGGAAAAGGAAAGGAAAGAAGAAAAGCTTGGCAGGGGTTCATAAAAAGGGGCTGCTGCAAAACGCTCTGTATCAAGCGTGTTATTTTTCATTTGTTGATGTACTGCTGTGACACTGAGATTTGGAATCCAGGACCAACATTCAATTCACGATTAGAACATGTTGGTATAAAACTGCACTTCTGTCTTTGAGCCAGCCCAGAGCCTTGCACGCATGCTATGGTGTTCAAGGGTGCACTCCTCAGCATAATTGAGAATGAGCTCCCTTGCCCTCGTGGCCTCAGACGAATTGCAATAAATCAGACAGTAATCCTAATGTGTTCCAGCATCCTGGCTGAGCAGGCAGCCTGCCCTTCCGAATAAACGAGAATTGCAGTTACCAAGGCAGAGCCTCCGTTTCCAAAACTCAGCCGCTCTCTGCTTCGGAGACACAGGAGGAGGAGCAGCTACAAAGTCTCTTCCCCAAGTTTATCGCAGTCGCCCAAGTGCAAGCTAGCTTGAATCCCTCGGCTAGGGTGAGACTTCCGATCCCCCAATCCCTTCTCCTACTCTCAACCTCCCGCTTTGATGGCTTTGGCCGAGTGTTCAGAGCCAGCGCTGCGCTGGGCTACTCTGATGAACAACGGCGGACCTTTCAGATTGGAAGTAGGGGGGAAACCAAGAAAGAAAGGGCAAGGAAGGCGAGCCTCGATCTCCTGCCCCTGCCACCTCCCCCACACCCCACTCTCCGTTCTCGTGGAGGCGGAGCTGCAAGGGCTTTGAGGAGGGAGGGGCCGCCCTTCTTCCTCCAGGCAAGAAGGACTTTCCGGCAAGCGGCAGCCGCCGATTTGGGTTCAGCACCTCGGACAGTTCCTTGGCGCGGCGGTGGGCGGGGTCGAGGCGGAAAGAAAGGGCGGGAGAGCCGTGGCCCTGCCCGGCTCTGGGTCCTCCTCCTCTTCCTCCTCCTCCCCCGATACGCAACACGTGCTGCCACCTGGCGCGGGAGCGGACGCGCCTAGACGGAGCAAGAAGCCGGAGCCGGCGATCGAAGGAGCCTCCTGCGCCTTCCCCACCCCATGGAGAGCGCCCCGCGTTCCCCCTAGCGCTTCTGGAGGCTGGCGGCGGAGATGGCGTCTCCGGGAGCCCTGGAGTCCGCTCCCTCCCGAGTGCCAGCCACCAAGGTGGAGCTCAGCGTATCCTGCAGGTGAGTGCGGAAGTGGCCGGAAGGAAAGCGAGTCCTCACCCCCACCCCCGACGACCCCCTGATCTGCTAGCTAGCCCCATCGCGGGAGGCTTGGCTAGATCTCTAGATTTCAACTCCCCTTCCTTGGGGGGGCGAATGGGATGGAGAGCTAAGCCTCTTCGCTGAGAAACCTGCATGAAGACTGTGCAAACTGCGGTCAGGAGCAACCCGGGGTGTTTTTTGTACAAAAGTGTATCCCGCTGGGTGTGTGGGATGTGGAACAGAGTGTGCAAGTAGGTCGTTAAACACTCGATACATTTCGTGATTGGGGAATGCGTCCAGTTGGGGTGTGACACTATTATATAGGTTGCTTTCTGTCCATTGGGGATATACAACCAGGGTTGTGAGTGCTGCACATCAACCAGAGTTTCTTTTATGTATATATGTATAATGCTTGGCGTCTTTTACGCTTGGCATTTCTGTGTGCATGTACAACATTTACTGTCACTCTCTTTTGCACTTATTCAGCCTTTTGTTCAGTTCCATGTACTTTTTCAATCCAGTGTTCATCTTCCATTTATACAGTAGTATGGGCAGCTACCCATTTTGCCTTTGTTTTTGGCCAGTTTGTGCGTATTTATGTTCGCTCGGTATTTAGGATTTAGATGTTTTCTTTCCACTAGTTGCCTTTCATGAATATCATTGCAGGCACTCATGTTTTTCATTTTGTATGGCTGCTTTATACAGATAAAATGTCATGCACTTGAATGATAGAGCTGGGATAAATTAATATTACAGTTTCCATCTTGTCCCTAACAAGAAGAATTGTTCTTTACTCACGAAGATCAAACCACAATCAGGGCTTCTTTGCTTTCTTACAAATTTCAAGCCTATTTTGTTTAAGTTCAGTCTGATATATTAATATATACAGGGTTTCTTTAAAAAAAGAATGTATCCTATACAGGGTTCCTTGTAAAGTTCTAAACTTGGTTCTTGAAGGCATGTCCAATAAGTTTGGCAAAATCCTGAAATTCCTTCACAGAAAAAAAAAAATTATGTTTCTACCCCTTCTGATTAAAAGTTTTAAAACATATGTTAGCTTTTGTGAGAAGCCCAGAAATTGGAAAAAAAAATAGAATTTCCAATAGTCAACACTTCAAAACATCAATATAGTGTTGCTTTTCATCTTTTTCTTTTTTGCTTTATGTGTAAACGCTGTTGCCTCCCAATATTCATGCTTAAATGCTGTTGCCTTTGAATCCATGTTTCAGTACCCATGAATAGAACCTATGAATGCCAGCTTGCACATTTGTTAGAAATTAAGCATGGAAATTATCTCTGGCGTTTATGGTTTCTTCATTTGGCCGACCCACCCAGCTCGGACTAGTTATCCCAGTAGCTCGATAGAGAGTTTTATTTGGGTAGCAAAAATCGATCTACTATCCCAAAGTCTCACCAGTTGGATTCACATAGTGCAACAAGGTCGCATAGCGTAATAAGGGACTGGGTTAGGGACTTCTATCCTCACTGTGAGTTGTGTTGGAGCGGGTGCACGAAGGGAGGCTCAGCCAATCTCATTGTACACATGTTGTACTCTGACAATAAAGTTAATAATGACATAATACGTCGGGGAGTTGTGACCGTGGGGTGTTGCGACACATATTTGAGGAGAAGACGGGCGAGAGTTGTGCCTTTTATTGGCCCTTGTGGGCTCCGAATGGTTAGGGAGCCGGGTATATAAGAAGATTGGGAAGGCTGATGGGGGAGCCTTAGCTGCAGGGAGTGAAGGCCTGTACCGCAGCAGTGCTGTAAGTGAATAGTTTCTGGCCCCTGGAGGCTGGGTTTAAAAATAGATCTGAATGGATAGAGAACAGAAGCCTTCAGCCAGGGAGGGGAGAGTAGGTCCCACCAACGATAAGCATCGTCCGTTTTGGTAGGGCAAGAGCAGGAACCTTTGTCCCCGTGAGGAGCAGAAAGCGTGTGTGGCTCTCGGTGCCACAAGGCCAAGGGGTGTCATTGTCACCTATGGCATGTCTGCCAGGGAGGAAGCATAAAGCAGAGAATACGGTGCCAGGGAAGTTAAGGGCACAGGACGTCTTATTAGTCAAGGGAGGTAAAAGTTAGCTTTGTATTTGGGAGCTGGGGATGGGTGACGGGCACTTGTCCTTCTGCTCTTGACTATCCCAAAGGCATTTTGTTTCGCCCTTCCCACTGCAGGCTGAATTCTAAGGGATCAATTCAGGCGCAACTATATTTTGTGTGTTTCAGCTGCAATGTTTTGGGGTTCCTGGGTTTCTCAAGGGGGGGAAAAAGGGGGTGCTTTCAGGAAAATGCAGCTAGTCCTCGACTTACACCAGTTCGTTTAGTGACTGTTCAAAGTCGCAACGGCACTGAAAAAAAGCGACTTATGCTTTTCACACTTATGACCGTTGTAGCACCCCATGGTCAGCTGATCAAAATCCAGACGCTGGGCAACTGGTTCATATTTATGACGGTTGCAGTCTCCCAAGATTATGGGATTTCCCCCTTTTGTGAGCCTCTGACAAGCAAAAGTCAACAGAGGAGCCAGATTCATTGAACAACCGAGTTACTAATTTAACAATTGCAGTAATTTACTTCACTGTGGCAAGAAAAAAATGGGGCAAAATTCACTTAACCAATGTCTCACCTAACAACATAAATGTTGGGCTCAATTGTGGTCGTAAGTCAAGGACTGCCTGGAATATGCATCACGGTGGGCAGCGGTTAGAGTGCAGTACTGCAGGCTGCTTCTGCCGACTGCCGGCTGACTGCAATTTGGCAGTTCAAATCTCGTCAGGTTCAAGGTTGACTCGGCCTTCCGTTCTTCTGAGGTGGGTAAAATGAAGATCCGGGATTGTTTGGGGGCCACAGGCTGACTCTGTAAATCACTTAGGGCTGTAAAAGCACTGTGAAGCAGTCTAAGTGCTATTGCTATTTGGACCAACCAAGTGGCAAAGGGAGATCTAAGGATGGCAAACAGAGAGAAGAAAACTTACCAAGGAGTCAGGTGAACCTGACCCCAAAGGTGGGTCTACTGTGCAATAGTACAGATAGTCAATTTACAACCATTTGTTTAATGCAGGGGTGTCCAACCTTGGCAACTTTAAGACTTGTGGACTTCAACTCCCAGAATTCCTCAGCCAGCATTGCTGGCTGAGGAATTCTGGGAGTTGAAGTCCACAAGTCTTAAAGTTGCCAAGGTTACCCTGGTTTAATGTCTATGGGGATTCTCAGTCATCCAGGTCATGGTTTCCCCAAAGGTACTTTTTTCAAAGAGGCAACTGGACTTCCTGTTTTTTCTTCGAAAATGTTTCTCTTCTCATCCAAGATGCTTCTTTAGCTCTGGATTCCGAACCCTTCCATTCCCCACCATCCAGTTGGAACTGAAGAAGCTTCTCGGATGAGAAGAGAAACGCCTTTCAAGAAAAAAAAAACCAAGAAAGTATAGTTATCTCTTGAAAAAAAAAAAAAGTATCTTTGGGGCAACCATTCCTTTAGCAACGGTTTGAGGTTTCGATGGCACTGAAAAAGTGACTTACGACAGGCTCACCAACTTGCAGCTGCCGCACATTCCCAGCGTCATGTCATCAAAATTCAGGTGCTTGGCAATTGGGATGCATTTATGACGGTGCAGCATTCTGGGGTCATGTCCTTCCTAGCCAGCTCCTGACATGTTAAAAGTCAACAGGGGAAGTTGGATTCACTGAACAACAACTGTAGTGATTTCCTCAACAACAATGGCAAGGAAAAAAAGTCGCGAAATCAGGCACGCCTCGCTTAACAACTTCCTTGCTTGGCACCGGAAATTCTGTTCCCCATTGTGGTCATAAGGTGTGGGCTACCTCTTCTGTACAATAGACCCATCCGTGAAGTCATATTCAAGTTCATGTTTAAATTTAGCTAAGTTTAGGTTAGTCTTCTCTAAAGGGGTGTCCTTTAGACAAGTTAATCCACGATTCCTGTTGTAGCAGCAGAGTCAGTGACCCTCAAACAAGCCCTAACAGCAGAAGAGAGACAAATTAAGCTGGAAGGCAGGGAAAATTCAGAAATCCTCCTTAACTATGAATCTTTATGGCAATCTTGCAGTGGTGGGATTCAAAAAGTTTTGCTACCGGTTCTGTAGGTGTGGCTTGGTGAGCGTGGCAGGGGAAGGATACTGCAAAATCCCCATTCCCTCCCCACCCCACTAACCTGCTTTCCAGCTCTGTTCTCCTGTGCCGGGCAACCAAAGAAGGCCCATCCGATCAGCTGGGACTCGGGAGGCGGAGCATAGATGGGGGCGGGGCTAGTCAGAGGTGGTATTTGCCAATTCTCTGAACTACTCAAAATGTCCGCTAGCAGTTCTCCAGAACTGGTCAGAACCTGCTGAATACCACCTCTGGTCCAGTCCAGTCCAGTTGCTACCTCTGGAGTGAAGATCAAAATGAATAGGCCACAGTTCCTGTCCTGACAAGAAAAGAGTCCTCTGAATGTTGTAATTTGGGGGAAAGGAACTCCCAGCACAGAAACTAAGATGAGACGAGCTGTTTTGCCCCCTTAGGAAGATAGCTTGGGAAGAAATGATGAAATTCACCTTTCCCTTTTTATTTTTATTTATTTATTATTAAATTTATTGCCTGCCCATCTTACCCCAGGGTAACCCTTCCCTGACTTTTAACATTCTCCCGTCATTGTGATTCCTCCCCAATCCTTGTTTGTTACTTTGGGGTCTTTTTCTTTTACATAATTTGCACATGAAATGCAAAGAAGCCTTTAAGTTTATTTTACATTCTGAGTTAGATACTTTTGGCCTGGAAGACTGAACTTTCATGTACATGTTGGCTTTTCATTTTGGGAAGACCCAGCTGATCAGCTGGGACTCGGGAGGCGGAGGAGGAGGAGGAGGAGGGCCCAGTCAGAGGTGGGATTGGCCGGTTCTCCAAACTACTCAAAATGTCCACTAGCGGTTCTCCAGAACTCGTCAGAACCTGCTGAACACCACCTCTGGTTTCACCACATTAGCTACAAGTTAAGAAGGATCCCTAAATTAGGTACAAGGTCTGTTTGGAGAAATGTTACTTTATCCCGAGTCCCAAGGTGTCCTTTCTCCTGACTCTGGAAAGGCCACGGCCACAACCACTCCTAGGCTTGAAATCCCCATCCAGGCCCTTCCAGCCTCCAGGCCCTGAGCCAGCATCGGAACAGCATCTCTTATTTGTTGCACTGTGTATATATAGCCAGAGCTGCTGTTTTTTTATTTTATTTTTCAATAAAATATGGAGAAATGGAGAAATGACAGGTAAGAACCTAGTGTTAGATTTTTAGGAGATATGTTCTAGAATCTAGATTACATTACTAATTTTTTAAAAAGAAGCTCAGAGGTAACCAGATACAGGTGTGTGTGTGTGTGTGTGTGTGTGTGTGTGTGTGTGTGTGTGTGTGTGTGTAAAAGGAACGTGAGCCACATTTTAGTGCTGATGCTCAAAGTAAATTCCTGAGCTCAACTTAATTACACACACACACACACACTCTTTTGCATTAGGCTCTGACCGGGGGAGCTCCAGTTAATGGTTTAAAAAAGAACAAATATTCTTACACTTTTGGCCTAGATATCATGAGGCCTAGCAACTTGTGCATGAAAATAATATCTTGCCTTTTGTTGGACCTCTAGTTCTAAGCAGCAATAAATAAAGGTCTACTTATTGGGCTTCTCCGTTTGTGTTGCCACTTGCATTGAAAAAAAAAGAAAGACGTTCCTAGTTGCTCATTATTTTATTTATGTATTATTTTATTTATATCCAGTCTTCGTTATTTTTGTTAAACAATTCAAGACGGCAAAAATATCTAATATTTCTTCCTCCTCCTATTTTCCCCACAACAACAACCCTGTGAGGTGAGTTGGGCTGCGAGAGAATGACTGGCCAAAGGTCACCCAGCCAGTTTTCATCCCTTAAGTCAGGACTGGAACTCACGCTCGCCCGGTTTCTAGCCTGGTGCTTTAACTACTAGAGCAAAATTGCCGTCTTATGGTCAGGCCAGGGAAGGTAGAAGTGATCTTCAAAATAAATAGAGCTTTGTTTGGGGAGCCCAGGGCTAGAAACAAAGATCAGGTGGAAGCTGCCACTAAGTGGTAACCCAGAATAGATGTGAGCATTTCACCAGCACTTACATCGCTGGCAGTTTAAAAGCTCCAACATGGTGGATTGGCTCTGTTCTCTTTTCTCCAGTACAAAGCTGCCACCGGCTGTAGATTTGATTACCTCCTTTAATGGCCTCTTAATCTAGACATGTTATAATCCTAACAGAAGGAATGTTTTGGCCAGAGAACAGAAGTAACTCAGAAGGATTAGGGCGGTTTTACTCTAGGGAAATTGATTGGAAGCAAGCAAATCCTGTGCTTCTTACACACGTATCCTTTCTGTTATTTGCACGCTGGTAATCTCTGCTTTCTTTCTTTCTACTCTTTGGCACCTTCACCTTCCCAGGAATCTGTTGGATATGGACACTTTCTCCAAGTCTGATCCTGGTAAGTAGGCTCTGAGATGGTAAATCTAGGAACAATAGTGGCATTGGCACAAAATGGTGGATATATAGTGGGAGCCCCACCCACCCAAGAATCAAAGGCTGGCAATCCTTTGACAGAGCCTTGACATTGTCCAGCTACCATTAAGAGACGAGAATAGAGTTCAGCCATATTGATTCCTATCAGCCCTTTGAGATAGGCCAGAAAATGGACTCCCCGAGTTTGACTGGGACTATATTTTACTGATATAAGCCACAAGAACAGAATCGTGAAAGTCTGCATTCTCCCTTCCCTCCCTATTACAGGTAGTCCTTGACTTATGACCACAATTGAGCCCAAAATCTCTGTTGCTTAGTGAGATAGTTGTTAGGAGAATTTTGCCTCGTTTTACGACCTTTCTTGCCACAGTTGTTAAACGAATCACTGCAGTTGTAATGCGATTGTTAAGTGACTTGACTTTGCTTTCCAGGAAGTTGAAAAAAGTGATCACGTGAGCCTAAGACACTGCAACTGTCATAAGTATGAGTCAGTTGGCAAGTGTCCGCATTTTGATCACCTGACCATGGCGAAACTCAATAGTCATAAGTATGAAAAACAGTCATAAAGTCACTTTTTTCAGTGCTCTTGTAACTTCGAACAGTCATTAAATGAATGGTTGTAAGTCAAGGACTACCTACATACCCCTGGCTGTTAGGTGAAGCTAATGTGAATTTTTTCCTAATGTTTTCTTTGTTTCCTGAGCTTAAAACATGTTTCTTGTAACCATCTCTGCAAAGTTTCCCCAAGATCCGTTTTTGTGGCTCCCTACATTTCCAAGACAGCCTTCCCAAACCCAACGCCCTTGAGATATGTTGGGATTCCAACTCCCATCATTTGGGGTAATTGGAATTTGAATTCAATGCTCTCAGAAAACTCCTGGTTGAAGAAAACTGACCTGGGGGGGGGTTGTTCTGTCAAGAGTTTGAAATTAACCAAGTTACCTCAGGAGTGTCAAAATTTGATTTCATTCAGGGCCGCATCAGATTTGTGTTTCATCTCAGGGGGACACGGTGGGTGTGGCTGGGATGGGTGTGACCAGCTCGGCTTCACTCATGTCAGGGGCGCCTTTGGTGGCCTGAGTGCTCTGCCCGTTAAAACGGGCTCCCGAACTCCGTTTCTGGCTGCAGCGGCACGTGGCCCTCCCAACCTCTGTTTTTGCTGACAGAAGCAGGAGGCTGTCACAGTCAAAAACGGAGCTCGGGAGCCTGTTTTCACTGGCAGAGGCACCGCGGGTCGGTCCTTTGCTGCTTCCAGGGCAGCCCTGGGGGCCAGATCTAAGCACCCACAGGCTGGATCTGGCCCCTGGGCCTTGAGTTTGACACCCCTGCCCTACACAATTGGTAGAATATTGGTAGCATCTCAGTCCCATCACAGGCAGCTGAAGGTGACACATTCGCTGAATTTTAGCCGTTTATTTTGGCTGTCTACTTGGAGGGTTGTCTATCGAACTGATCGTCTCTGGTCATCATCTCTTCTCAAATCCTGCAGAAGTATGATGATATATGTTGTGGCAAGGGAGGAAGAAAATTACAAGCTAAATTAAATGTATAATCACAGGGTTAGAAAGAAAGCAAAGCTGTTGGCAGATCTTTGGCGGGGAATAAATCATAGTGAATATTGAGAGGGCAGATTGTGTGTCTGAGAGGGAATAAATGGCTGAATGAATGAATAAATGAATGAGGATTATAGTGTTGCTGTGACTCAATATCAGAGCATATGCTTTGCATACAAAAGACCCCAAATTCAATGTTCCAAATGCATAATTACTGGAAATCCAGAAGAGCTGCTGTCAGTCAGTTTGGAATAGAAAATATTTTGAGTCTTGAAAGATGTGGTGGATGTGCTCACAATGGCTGTCTAGAGTAGAGTAGAGTAGAGTAGAATAGAATAGAGTAGAGTAGAATAGAATTAGAATAGAATAGAATAGAATAGAATAGAATAGAATAGAATAGAATAGAATAGAATAGAATAGAATAGAATAGAATAGAATAGGGAAAGAATAGAATTAGAATAGAATAGAATAGAATAGAATTCTTTATTTGGCCAAGTTTGATTAGATACACAAGGAATTGGTCTCCAGTGTAGAAGCTCTCAGTGTACATGCAAAGCATCAGAATACTAACCATCATCATCACAATAATACCAATAAGAGAGAGTAGTAAAAAAAAAAGAATTCAAATAACAATACTACTGCCATGCTACATGGGTAAATATACATGGACATTAGACAATACTGCATATTCGCAAAAGTGTGTTGGCTGCCTATATAAGGTTCAATTCAGTTGGGCAAACATTCTTCTGGGTATCTCACAGTCCAAGGTGACTCTGAGCATTTCAAACTTACAGCCTCACCTGTAGTGCGTAAGACTCTTGAGCGATACTTTGTGAAAATATTTTATTGGATTCCCCCTGTTTTATTCATGGATTTTTGAGGGGTCCAAGCATTACTGCCCATCTAACTGACCTTGACTTGTAGATTGTCACCACCCTATGGACATTTTAGCACCAAATTTAGTTTAATTTGGAAGTTTTACAGAAGCTCATTGCCAAAGCTTTAAGTTACTATAAGCCAAATTCCGCTCCAAGGGCTTTTCACCTTTACCCAGGCAACTAACTCCGCAGTCAGCAATTTTCTTGTCTTTGCCCGTCATTTTTCTTTTCATTAAAAATATATGTTCAGGAAGCAAGAAATAAAGAGCTGCACAATGGCAGGTGATTGCTAGCAAGAGAAGCAGAAAAATGGCCAGGCAGGTGCTTGACAAAGGCAATCACTTTTAGAAAATGAAGGTAATTCAAACGATCTGAATAGAGGAGTTAGCTGAAAATGCCTTCCTACAAATGGCAAAGCAACTAACAGTGCCATCATTGTTATGATCAGAGGGCAATCACGGTGCCCCAGGGCAATGAATTTATATCCTAGACCCAGGGTCTTCAAACTTGGCAAGTTTAAGACTTCTGGACTTCCACTCCCAGAATTCCTGAGCTAACATGACTGGAGGACGAATTCTGGGAGTTGAAGTTCCACAAGTCTTAAAGCGGTCAGGTTTGAAGACCCCTGTCCTAGACCCAGAGCCTCCGAGAGATGATTTTGGAATGAATCCCCTGAAGGTGGAAAGTTTGGAGAAATTTATGAGTGCATTGTTGGCATGCCAGTGGAGTGGTGCAGGTGGCGTAGAGGTAGAGCTCTCGCCTCCTAATCAGGAGGCTGTGAGTTCGATCCTAGGTAGAAGCAGATATTTCTCTCTCTGGGCACACTGAGAATATATCTGCTGAACAAAACTCCGCATTGGCAACAGGAAAGGCATCTGGCCATTAAAACACTCTGCCACCACCATTCAATTGCCCAGACTCCACCCCACAAGGGATTATGGGGTCGTTAAATAAAGATGACGATGCCAGTGGAAATTGTATTCAGAATTAACATTTTTAAGCTTGACTGAATATGAGACTCCATTGACTCATCCATCTTACAGAACATACGTAGAATAACAGTACTGGAAGGGGATTTTGAGGTCATCTAGTCCAGCCTCCTGCTTGAGCAGGAGACTCTAGACTATATTATTTCAGCCAAATAGCTGTCCAAGTCTCTTCTTGAAAGCCTCCAGTGATGGCGCACCCTCAACTTTTGAAGGCAAGACATTCCACTGGTTGATTATTGTCATTGTTACATAATTTGTCCTTAGTTCTAGGTTGCTTCTCTCCTAGTTTCCATCCATTATTGCTTGCATTGCTTTGGAAAATAGTTTGCCCCCCCCCCCCCAACTAATCTTTGTGACAACCCTTCAAATATCTCCTCAATTTTTTAAAAAAAAATCAGTTCCTCAAAAACCTTGGAGTCAAATGATAGAGGTGGCAGCTCTAGGAGCAAGTTATTATTATTTTTATTTATTTACCAACAGCATTCATGTGAACAGATGTTACATGCAACAAGGGTGAGCTTTGTCTCATAAGGACGCAATTATTCTCACATCTTGCTTATTCTCTTCGAATCCTTGGCATCCTCTACACGTCAGCTGTCCTTCTGAATGGATCAGCGCTGCCTCCAGATTGGATTTTGGGGGAACGAGGAAAAGGGCATTCCAGTCAGTGAGCCAGGCCATCCCATTCCCATCTCCAGGTTCTCACTTTCCTGCTCGGTTTTTCAGTAAGAAAAGAACAAATGGCAATTGCGTGGGACTAAGGAGATTACCTTGGCTCCAGGAGGGGAAAGAGGGAATATGGGGGCAGGAATTGTCAATCTTCTCAGATAGACCAGACAGGAAAAAACGATTGGGCTAGCTAATTCTACTCTACTTTAAGCCTACCTTAACAGAACAAGTAGAAACTTCTCGCCACCCTCTTTTACAGCCTGAGAAACTAGGTGGTGTCTCTGTTTGAGCTTCTTTTCCCATCTTTTATGCAGCTGCAGACTATGCCCCCTCTTATCTGACCGTTCCCTAGGCAGCATCTCTTCACCCAATCTCTCAAGGTCTTGCTCATAAACTTTTACAGGAACTCCCACGAATGCAGAACTATCAATTCTGCACCTGCTTTACAGCAGGTAGCAAATATCTTGCAACAGTTCAGTAGCTTCCTCTTGTAAAAGCCGCTGCTGTTTAAGATGTTGCAGCCACTGGCAGCTGGGCACATTTTGGAGATCAAACACAAAGGCTGTATGACTCTGAAAAAGTGTATCTGCAGCATTTCCTGGGAAGAACAGTTGAGATGGAACTCAAATTGGACGAAGATCACCAGGGTCATGGAAAGCGAAATGTCAGGATTCCGGGGATTGCCCTAATTAAATCATGAGCCTCAAGCCAAGCTTCAAAAGAATCCAGAAGATGTATTAGGAGCAACATGTCCAGCGTGTTGCAACTGTGCAACTCTGGCATGCATAATTTACAGTCAACTGTGACCCTCTTTCCCCCCTCCCCCCTGAGTGTATCTTAAATCAGATTGTCCAATAAAACACGTTCACAGGCTGGGTGTCATCAATCACATTCTCCAATTAAGGATTTTCACGGGCAGAAGATCCAGTAGCTTAGTTACAATCTTTGTAAAATAAGTGTGGAATGTACTTCTGGTTTTAAACTGCCGCCCTGCACCTTCAGATTTCCTCCCCTCCCTCATTTATGGCAACTCTAAAACAGGCATAGGGATGCTTTACGAGTTGACACTAAAGTTATAACATAGATTCCAAATCAGGGCAATGCGAAAGGGCACAGAAGAGTCCTTTATGATCGCGAAGCAGCTTTTCCCCACAAAGAGCCTTTCAGATGTGTGAGGCTACAATGACCAAGGTGCATACCATCTCTGAAGGATGCCCAGCTGAAGGAGGCTGTTCTAGGGTGGAAGATCTAACTCTAATGTTGAAGTCTTCCCTTCTTTCCAAAAGCTGTTCTTTCAGGTTTGTTGGTAGCCACCTTAACAAAACAACAAAAATGAAACATGCTCCATGCATGGAGGAAAGTTGCTATCACCAGGGTGAAAACCCCCATTAAAATGAAGGACTAGTTCAAATGTGAGCACCATCGTTGGATTACACGCGCCTTTAGCCTCTTCTCTTTCCATTACATTGAGGATCCTGAGTCTCTGCTGCATCGCTTTGACTCCTGATTTACTCTGGGATAGGAAAACGTGGTGAAGTCCTGGATCTCTTCCATATTATATGCTGTTAAAACATAGACCATAGAATACCAAAGTTGGAAGAGACCTTAGAGGCCTTCTAATCCAACCCGCTACTCAAGCAGGAGATCCTATATCATTTATTTCAAATGACTGTCCAATCTCTTCTTTAAAAACTCCAATGATGGAGCACCGACAACTTCTAGAGGCAAGTGGTTCCACTGATTAATTGTTCTCACTGTCAGGAAATCCCTGCTCAGTTCCAGGTTCGATCTCTCTTTCATGATCTTCCACTCATTCCTTCTTGACCTGCCCTCTGCCCTCAGGGCTCTAGGGCTCTAGCACTTTACCGAAAAGCTCACCCCCCCCCCTCGGGCCGCCGCATCTTTTGAAAGTCCCCGGAGCCCGAAAAGCACGCCTTACAAAAGGGGCGCCAGCCCAGCGGCCCGGTAAGGCGTTCCCCACGGCGGACTTGAACCCAACTCCAACCTTGGCCACTTTAAGACTTGGGGACTTCAACTCCCAAAATTCCTCAGCCAGCAAAGCTCTAGAGAAGTTGATCTTCTCTTTTCTGTGACAGATCCTCAAAGACTAGAAGACTGAGGTCGTACCACCCCTAGTCCTTCTCTTCATTAGACTACACATACCTATCGATAGTTCCTGCTATCTGACCAAATCATCTGCCTTTAGGGATGTTTTCTTAACCCCAAGTGAAGAGAATGCCCTAGGCTCACCCACACAAGTTGCTATTGGCCACATTTTTGGCTTCTTCCAATTGCCCATTGGGGTCCAGAGAGGTCTGTTAACTTAATTGCGGGGCATTGTGGAAGGTCCTGGGGAGCACAGCAAAGATGAAGACTTGATTTCCCCCCCCCCCTTCCCAGACTATAATATAGTCAAATCTGTTCCAAACAAGTTTACTGCTACACCCAGAGAGATATGCCAGAACCAGCTTCTTGGATGAGAAGCAAAACTACTACTACTACTATTACTACTACTACTACCACTACTACTTCTTCTTCCTCCTCCTCCTCTTCTTCCTCTTCCCCTTCCCCTTCCCCTTCTTCTCCTTCTCCTTCTCCTTCTTCTTCCCAGTTGCCTTTTGAAAAAGCATGATGGCTGAGAACTTCCACAGACATTTTGCCAAGAATAGTACATTTGCTGTCTCCCATCTTATCGCCAAATCTCCCAGCCTTTTCACATTTTACAAAAGGGCTCAATTGTGCTGTAAAACTCCCCGAGGCAAGCAAATGTGCGCAAGAAACAGCTTCACTCATTTTTTTTTAAATTCACATCTGGTTAATGTTCCTTGGAAAGGGTCTTTTTGCTGTGTTTTCATCCATATTTTAATTTTCAGTTATTGGATTGCATTTGGTTTTTTTTTGGTGTTAAGACACTTGACACATTTTTTTTGTAATGGTATAGGACAGGGGTGTCAAACTCATGTCGTCGTTGTTACATGACCTATCGATAGGGGTGGGATTCAAATTTTTTAACAACCGGTTCTGTGGGCGTGGCTTAGGTGGTGGGCATGGCTTGGTGGTCATGTGACTGGCTGGGCACGTATCTCCTTGCCTGGCCTCTCATTACTATGGGGATGCTGCAACAGTCGTAAGTGTGAAAAACGGTCATAAGTCACTTTTTTCAGTGCCATTGTAACTTTGAATGGTCATTCCACACAAGCAAAGTACCAGCAAAGGAGGGGAAAAAAGCCTCCAGAGACGTTCCTGAGACAGGAAGTCTAGTCCTGCCAAGAATGTAACAAGGGTTAAAGGAGAGGCAGTTTCTGTAAGCAACACCAGAATGTTTCCTTCCTGCCTTCCTTACAGGATTAGGCCAGTAATTTCTTCTAACAATCGGTTCTCCAAACTGCTTAGAATGTTAACAACCGGTTCTAGCGAATAGGTGCGAACTGGTAGAATCCCACCCCTGCCTATCGAAACTTTCCCCCCCTTCGCTAAACCAGGGGTGGGCGTGGCCAGCACATGATGCATCCGGCCCTCGGGCCTTGAGTTTGACACCACACACACACACACACACACACACACACACACACACACACACACACTGGTGTAGGAAGTTTAATATTAAGGGTAGCTTTATACCTCCTTACCTGGAAATCATGGGGCTTATTCAGAGTTCTGCCTATTAGAGAAGGATTTAAAGAGTTACAAGCAAGTGAAACACAGTGTTAAGGGTTTTGGTTTTGTTTTGTTTTTTGCATACTGGCAACTGGTGCCATGAAAGCTTGAGAATATCTTTGTCAATGAAACTTTTAGTTGTTATTTGACCAATATATGGGATCTTTGGTGCTCTCTGAGCTTGTTGGTTTTCTCGCAGATGTTTCATTACCAAACCAGGTAACGTTATCCATACTGCAAGGAGTGGAGTTTGTTCTTGTTTTTATCTACTAGCGACTTGCTCCATTAGTGTTGGCGAGGGTGTTCGTTGATTAGGGTGTTGTTCAAGGAACCACCAAGAACACTCCTACCAACACTGACAGGCCAAGTCACTATAATATAAAAAGAGCAAACCCCTCTCCCTTCTAGCACTCATGATGTTACCTAGTTTGGTAATGAAATGTCTGAGTGTAAAACCACCAAGCTTTGAGAGCCCCAAGGACCCCACAGTTCAACCCTGAACTCCAAATATTGCCTTTCTTGGGACCTGGTATTTATAGAGCGGGTGTGTGTGTGTGTGTAATACCCAGGGATGCTGATTAAAGCTATCAGCGTAGTTGTCGTTCTGCTGGACTCTATGACAGACCATTTTTAAAAGGTGAATTTAGGTCAGGGAAGTTTAATGCATTTGCTCTCTGTTAGAATCCTGAATAGTAATGCCGGAGGAGGGAGAATCTGATATAACATAAATGAGTTGTGAAATGAAATGATGCCAGGATTTTTTTTTTTTTTTTTTTCAGAAAAAGCAAAACTATCGCTTTAGGGGAAATAGGTCTGAGAAATCCCTTTCAAGTAGAAATGTTATTTTTCCAAGAATAATTGGTTTGATCTGCTGAAATACTGAGTCAAGTTACAAATTTCTTGACACGCCTAAGAAAGCGTTGGATGAAATATTCGGTTTTGCTTTGATATGAATCACAATTGATGTACAAATCCAGGCTACGTTTAGTATCTTTTAGATCAGGGAGGCACATTGCTGGATTGTATCTAGACACATTCCTAATAAAACATCTTGGCAGACAACAGTGGAATAGAGTTGGAACTGACTATGTCATGGCTTGAAATGTGTGTTCTGCTAAAGCAAGCACAAGTTTAAATCAGGATCGAGCTGGAAGGGCCTTTAGAGGTCTTCTAGTCCAGCCCCCTGATCAAGCAGGAGATCTTATACCATTTCAGACAAGTGGCTATCCAGTCTCTTCTTTAAAAATTCCAGTAATGAAGCACCCACAACTTTGGAAGGCAAGCTGTTCCACTGGTTAACTTAAAGAAACTTCTCTTTTCTTTAAGAAACCCCTGTGATGAAGATGCAAGTAACTATGGACAATTGATTAACAATCCTTGCATTGGTTAATAATCAGTGGGATTGCACCTATTATAAAATAATAGAAGAGTAGAAGAGGCACCTATTAAGTTTGCTTCCTTTTGCCACAGCTGTTCTATTTCTGTTATTACTATTATTCGTGCAAGACTATTCCTTCAACCAGCATAACAGGATCTGTCCAATAAGAGTAATTTGGGGGAAACTTTTGGTCGTCCCCCACTACCAAGAGATTATAGAATTACGGCTAGAGGATGCCTCTCCATTATGGCCCCTTGTTATAAAATACTTTTATCACCAGAAATCATATTTGTTCCAACCTTCTTGGTCTTTCAGAAGCAAGACGAATCCGAGCTTTTCCAGTAATTCTTTTCAATGTTTAAGATAACACTATAGAACTGTTTATGTGCTCTCATTTTAAGATAATTTTAAACATCTGTTAGA
The DNA here is from genome assembly GCF_049901735.1 of Notechis scutatus. Lineage (NCBI taxonomy): Eukaryota > Metazoa > Chordata > Lepidosauria > Squamata > Elapidae > Notechis > Notechis scutatus. The sequence continues at coordinate 23,670,371 of NC_142010.1, read as the reverse complement.
TGGTTATAACCAATTCTATAATTATGGGATAATTATTTCTATTCCACTATATCTATTGCACATTATTATGAATGTTTCCCCTTGTAAATAGCCAAGAGTCATAAGATTGTGGTAGTGGATATATCTAATAAGTAAAATAAATCTCACGAGTGCTAGCCAATCAGTACCATGTACTTAGGGAACATTTAACACTGCTTATTACTGAATTAAATCATTGGTTTTTGGCTCGATGTTATCTAAGCTGACTGGCAGCAGCTCATTTGCTTTTAAAAATAGGTTTCTCCAGCCTTAGAAATGTTTCAGTCTGGAATCTTTTCATGTTGTTTACTACTAAATAGCACTCTTTTCCCGTCTATATGATGCAAACTTACAGAGATCTTGACTCAGAGTGGAAAACATTATGTGTGAACTTAATTAATGTTAAACGCTGGAGAGAAACAGCACATGTTTTGACTATTACAAAAGAAAAAAAGAAATAACAGACTGGATGGTGTTTTACAGCAAGAATCACAGAAAACTGAGAGGGAAAAAAAATTAAACTTTTCTTCCTCCTTTTTCCACTCCAAATTCCCTTCTCCAAAATGGCACTTTTAATAGAACTAGCAGGCTGCATCAGCGAAGGCGGGGTATTGAGGCACCCAAAGGTGCATATTGTGAGTGTGATGTGAAAGGAATGGGTTTATTTGCATGTGTAAAATTAAAAACGTGTAGCAACAGGGACCACGTCAAGCAAGGCATATACAACTTCCACTGAATGTTCTCCTTGTTTTTACAGTGGTGATTGTTTACATCCAGGAAACTGCAGACAAAGAATGGCGAGAGGTGAGCTGTTGCATTCCCCGCACCCATCTGACATGGTTGCATGTGTTTTATCCAGCTGTTGTTGACCAAAACCTTTCTGGCATATCTTATTGATAAGACTCCCGAGTTCTGATTGGGTGGATCATTGCCAGGACCTCTCTACCCAGGACCTTTCTATGGTCTACTAATCTTCCTTCCAGCCCACCTAGCAATTCTAGCCCATCGCCCGCCATATTTAGGAGGTTCTGAGGTTAAAACCTGGAGATCTGGTTTCATTATTTAAAAAAAAAAGAAACAAAAACCACGAATTCAGTGTCAGGACATTTTTCCATCCTATCAGTCCCTGCAATCTAAATGAGCAAGTCAAGAACAAAATGTCAGGTACCTACTGACAAAGCTGGGTGGGAAAATATATAACTTATAAAACACAACATCCGAAAGCAGTCTGACAGAACTGCTGGTTTTAAATTGCCTGCTGAACTGGGAGATGAGACCAACGTGTGCCTTCTTCGCCATCGAGCAGATAATTCTTTTTTTACAGCTTTGCCTAGCAGATGATTTCCTTGGCTCCTAGCGGATAAATACTGCTCCCGGGACAGGAGCAGCTATCGCTTCTGCAAATCACAGCCTTGGCTCCCTGTGGGCCACGTGGCCACAGTCTCGTCAAAAGCCTTATCATCCCTGTCTGTGTTATACAGAGCCTTCCAGGACATATGTCCTCTTCCTCTCTCTCTCTTCCTCTTCTCTGGTGATTAATGTTTTGGGGCCTTAATCCTTGGATTAGGAGGATGGGGAAGGAAACCGGTCCACCCTTCATGCAACCAGAAATGAGAAAAGGCCCCTTGCGTGAGAAAAAGGAAGCCAACTGAATCCTATTTGAGCACGGGAGATGGGATAGGATGCTCCACTGCAACTGAAGAGGATGGGCAAGTTGAAGGCCAGCATCTAGCTGTCCCTCTCCATTTCCCAGCCTCTTCTGACTATGGCGGCCGATTGTCTTAACTGTGGGGTTTACCTAGCCTGTAATTGGGGGGGCGGGGGGGTGGGTATGGATAAAGAGCTGTTTCCTTATTAACCACCTGCCCTTTGCCTTTCTGCTCCCCAGTTTGGCCGCACAGAGGTGATCGATAACACACTGAACCCTGATTTTGTTCGCAAGTTTGTACTTGACTATTATTTTGAGGAAAAGCAGAACCTGCGATTTGATGTGTGAGTTGCTTCTACTCCATTTCTCCATCCTCCCATCCTCCCCACCTCCTTGTTTTCTTTTTATTTATTTTTCTTGGATTGTCTCCTGCACAGATTACTAGACCTTGTTGCTCCTATCTCTGGCAGCAGCTAAATTTTGGGAAGCACCAAAAAGGCCAAAGGATAATGCTTTTTTTTTTTTCTTATATTTTTCCAGTTACAATGTGGATTCCAAGACGTGCAACCTGCCCAAGAGTGTAAGTATAATGATTGCTTGTCCTACACTTCAAACTGGACGTTCACGGGGGAATTTCCTATACTGTACATCTATGTGGGGTTGTTTTTTTCAGTTGGGATCTATGTTAACTAATTAGTGGAAATTAGGGAAGAAAGTCAACAGCAGTTGTAGGAAGGAAGAAAAGAATTGTGTTGTCTTTTTAAAACATATTCATTAAACAGACAACTGGTATGTGCTTCTAGAACAGTGATTACAAATCTATCACACACACACACACACACACACACACATGCAAACACATCTTCTAACTCACCAACTGGTAGGCACAAGCAAAGAGTTCCAGACATGAAAGCTACAAGTTAGCTACTTTATTGCACTCCACCTATAGTACAAGAATCTCCCTCAGTCTGCTTGCCTTCCCATGGGAAGAAACAGATAACATTCTATGTAACTTAAGGGTGCTCAGCCCTAAGTCTCTTGAGTCTGCACAAAGACTCAAGGTTAGCTCCCTGTTTGACCTCCTTGTCTAAGATGGCTGTTTCCCAACACCCAGAAAGTTCAGTCATTTTGATGTCAAATTTCAACCATGTACATTCTGATCCGCCTTTTTTTAAAAAGAGTTGGGTGTGGTTTTAAGGATAAACACGCAGTTCTTCATCACTGGGATTAAACATGGAGCAGTTCTTCATCCACATCCCTTCTGCTCCCGGGCCTACCCTTAATATTTCTAAACGAAATATTTCTAATATGAAATATAAATGAAAAACTGTGCCATCAGTTTTTGGCCATGCCCTTTCTGGTAATGCCAGGCCCCTTCTGCCACTTCTCCGGAAGATTCAGAACCTGCGGTGACAAAGGACAAAGAAATACAAAGAATACATGGAGAAGAATCAGACCAGGGGTTGTAGTAGTGAAATTAATTTTTGAATTTATATTTTTAATCTCACAACTGGGCAAGCATGAGAACCTTAACCCCAGGCTTGGGAGTTGCAAATTAAAAGGACAGGATTTCACATAGTACATTTCAGCTTCTCTTTCTAAACTCCATCCTTTTCCAGTTACTTCTTATGGTTGTCTCCACTGACAGTTTCTTAAACCACTTTTTTCATGACCCTCAAATCTTGCACTGTTCTCTTTTTTCTAAGAAAATTCGTAGTCCTTAGTATCAAGCTATAACTTACCTAAAATGAATGGAATGAATGAATGAATCTCACATTTTCCTCCTCTTGACCTCCTGCCTCTCCCTCCCCTCTGTTGTTTCCCTTTAGACCTAAGCCCACGGGGAAGGCCCCTCTTCCTTTGTGCACGTCACATACCTAGATAAATAATGAACACCATTGATGGATCTTTGCTCTGCTGTAGGACATTATACTGACCTGTTAAACCAGAAGAGAGCTTTCTCAGCTGAGGTGGGATGAGAAGCCACTAACTCCACTGTCCTTTTTTTTACATGCTGCTTTATCCAACCCGACCTATAGAAGGTAAGTTGTGTCTAGCCCTCTAGGGATCAAGTGGCGCTCGCTTGTTTGGACCAGACCCAACTGTAGAGCAAAGGGGAGAAGATTAAACCATTCTAAGGGGGTATGGGGGTCTGTTCAAAGGTTAGATTTTCACAGCCCATTTAGCCAGGTCAAATCGTGGTAGATGCATGATAGGCTTGGTCCACATGGAACTGGGGTTCGGATTTTTCTTGCGACTTAATGTGCTGCACTAACCCAGAAGATGGCAGGCTTGCATATGTAGTCTGAATTCGGACAAATAGTACATGACAGAGGTCGTCAACCAGTGGGTCGCGGCCGTGGCCCACTGGTGGGCTGTGAGAAAATTTTGGTGGGCCGCAGAGAAATCTCACTTCCAGAGCACACACCCCCCCAAAGCAATTAATCCAGGCTGCGCAGAAACACAAGGCTGCGCCACCCACATGGCCTCCGGGAACCCTCCCCACCCACTCACTCCTTATCCGGCAAACTTGCCTGCTAAATTGCTATTTTTCCTTTTTCCGACCATCAGCTGTTTTGCTGTGCTGGGAGATTTAGATTATCTAGGAAGCAGGAAATGATTGGATTTCTTGCTTTCTAGCTAGTCTTTAGATCTTCAGCTCCACTTTTAAGCACAGCCGATCCTCCCTTAGGACTGATGGTTCTATTATTCAGTGCAGACTCACGGTAAGCAAATTTGAGAGACTGAGCTAGCCGATGGCAGATAGAATGATTCTGTGAGCAACTAAATCTGCCTGCTTTGCCTGATTTTGGGTAAAAGTTGTTCTCTTTTTAAATAAAAATTCAATATTTACATACATGGAGTGTTGTGAGTTAATTTTGTGAGTTTGCTTGCAAGCAAATTTTATGTGACAGACTGAGCTAGCCAATGGCAGATAGATAGATTTCTGAATGAATCTGTGATTCTGTGAGCAACTCAACATGCCTGCCTGCTTTGCCTGATTTGGGGTAAAAGTTGCTCTTTTTTGTAAAAAAATCAATATTTATATAAATATTTATAATGTTTACATACAAGCCATGTCCAGCCAGTCACATGACCACCAAGCCACACCCACAAATTAGGCCATGCCCACAGGACCAGTTAGTGGTCCCTGGGATTTAAAATTATGAGTTTGGTGGTCCTTGAGGTCCAAAAGGTTGGCGACCCCTGGTACATGAAGCCATTCCAAGCAAGCCCCCATTGAAATGGAAAGAGGCAGAGTGTCACTTTTGATTTGGCTTCCTAAATATTGGATGACCTCCTCCCTGCTATCTTGGAGGTATGCTCAGTTTGGGCGGGTAACGCCACGTCTTCAGCCAATGCTGTCTCTGCTCATCCTGAAGCTTTTGGAGAACCTAAACCCCATCCAGGACAATCATATTGCAGTCAATGCAGCACGCCGGAGATATCACCATGCCCAGCTGAACAATGGATGACCAAATCTTTGACTTGGTGGAAAGCTACCCTTTCCTTTCCTTTCCTTTCCTTTCCTTTCCTTTCCTTTCCTTTCCTTTCCTTTCCTTTCCTTCTTTCCTTTTCCTCCCCAACCCTTCTCTCTCTCACATCCCCTCTCCCCCTCCTCTCCTTCCCCCTCTTCTTTCCCTTCCCTTCCCCTCACCTCTCTCCTCCTTTCCCTCCTTTTCTGCTTCTCTCTCCTCTTCCCCTCCCCCTCTCCCCTCCTTTCCCTCCCCCTCCTCTCCTGCTCCCCGCTCCCCTTTCCTCCCCCCTCCTCTCCTTTCTCTCCTCTCCCCTTCCCCCCCTCTCCCTCTCCTCTCCTTTCCCCCTGCTAATTCATGTCTCAGGATTCACCTCTCCTCCTTGGTCTCATCCACAGGACTTCTTAGGACAGGCCTTTGTAGCCTTGGGGGAGATCATCGGTTCCCAAAGAGGTCGCCTGGAACGGAACCTGACGTAAGTCATGGGAAGGGGGTATCTAGCAAGTTTTTTGGGGGGAAACCTGGATGGTGGTGATCTGGAGGCATTTCTGTTCCAATACTGTGTGAATGCATTAGGGCCAGGAAGTTAAAATTAAAATTATGAGTTTGGGAAGAAGAGCTTTGGAGGACAAAAATCATAAGGCCATTGACCCGCTGTCTCACAAATTATCACCAACCTAATATTTGGCCTTGTGATTTGTTCTGGCACTCTGCTATCAATAGACACTTAGCCATAAATAACATCTACATACTGTTGAAAAGAGATAACCAATAAGCCAAAAAGGCAGCAAAAAAACCAAACATCTCTCCATCAGCAATCAAACACCCAGATGAGCATTGATTAACACCAAGATTAACATTAGAGTAATAATCGAGAAGTAAACAATACCCCAATCAAAGTACTGCCAAACAAGCCAACAGTAAAGAGATCATCCAAAAAAATCACCAAGACCACTCCCACTAACACTGACAGAGTATCCCTCTAGGTCTAGAATATCAATTGAGTGCAAACCCCACTCCCTACTAGCACTGATGATGTTACCTAGTTCGGGAAATGAAACGTCGTCAAGAAAACAACCAATCTCAGAGAAAACGAAGGATCACTTGGGAAACTAGAGCAGCAACTGGTGATATTGTCACCATAACAGCTTTCAGTGACACCGTGTCCACTGAGCAAGGGGTTGTGCTGGGTGGCTGCTGTCCTTCCCAATTGTGATTCTATAAGTCATAGTACTACAAGTAATCCTCAACGTGGAACCGGTTGAAGTTATGATGGACTTCAGAAATGATACCTAGGAGCCAGATTCAGATTCAAAGTTCTGATGGCTGGGCTTTGTCTCAATAAATGGCCCACTTTATGGCCATTTGAAGTGGCCCATAGTCACATGACTCTGATTTACAATGGGTTTGTTTTTCTTGCCGGAAACTGGAGTTTATTTCCAGTTTCCAGCAAAAAAAAAAAAAAGTCCACTGTGGACAATAGGTTCACTTAATGACCACCATAAAAAAAGATGTAAAATCAAGTCAGTCATCTGATGACCTGCTTAACAAACTGCATGACTTACAACAATAATCCCAGTTTCATTTATGGTCATAAATTGAGGAAGACCTGAATTAGGATTTGAACAGTTTGTATGTCCTTTTGTCTCTGATGATTTAATACAGTTAAACAGCCTTTTTCTCCAAAGGAGAGAGAGAGAGAGAGAGAGAGAGAGAAAGGAAGGAAGGAAGGAAGGAAGGAAAGAAAGAAAGAAAGAAAGAAAGAAAGAAAGAAAGAAAGAAAGGAAGGAAGGAAGGAAAGAAAGAAAGAAAGAAAGAAAGAAAGGAAGGAAGGAAGGAAGGAAGGAAGGAAAGAAAGAAAGAAAGAAAGAAAGAAAGAAAGAAAGAAAGAAGGAAGGAAGGAAGGAAGGAAGGAAGGAAGGAAGGAAGGAAGGAAGGAAGAAAGAAAGAAAGAAAGAAAGAAAGAAAGAAAGAAAGAAAGAAAGAAAGAAAGAAAGAAAGAAAGAAAGAAAGAAAGAAAGAAAGAAAGAAAGATGAAGCAGTGTCTTCATCTTTCCAGGATGTTGGAACCGCCTCAAAATTCTGGGATTTGGCTAAGATTTCTCAGAACCTCAACAGATTTGGAAATCTGCAAGTTGTAGAAACCAGAAACAAGCAATTTCCAGTCCCCGAAGGTCACTGGCTCCGCTCTTATTTGTTCCATCCAGGTTACAGCAAAGATCTGAGGACCTCAGGAAGAGAAACACTTTAAAAAACAACAGCCATGTAATTGCTTAATCAGTTCAGCTCTTCTGATTAAAATATCTCATTAGTTGGCAGCCTGAATAAAAAGGAACTCAGCTCTCGGGTGTGGGAGGGCAGCCAAGTGTGCGGGGGTGAGGGGAGGAGGGGAAGACTTTGCAGAAATAGTCCAGCTTTGATACAGATGCATTAGCAAAACGGAAGGAGCAGGGTGGTCTGGCCATTCTGAGCCCTGCGTGCGAAGGATTGTGTTTGGAGCTGTTTCAGAACAGATGTTATTGGTTGAAGGCCCTCAGTCCTTCAGCTTTGGTGGGGGGGGAACTTGTAGGAACTTCTGGGGTTTTCCAGCTGGCAGCAAGGACAAAACTGGAGGTCCTGGGGACCTGCTTCTCTGTCAGAGACTAATTCCTTCTGACAGAGTCTGCTGCTGCCCCCTTAAAATGGTTGTGATGCACAGCAGCCGCCTTGTGTGGTGGAATGGAGTCTGGATTCCCAGGAGGGCAAAGAAGCAGCAAGCTTGGAAAGTTTGGTTGGCAGGAAGCGGGGTTGAAAGTAGCAGTTCCCATCTCAGGGTTCCAAGTAATACACCCATAGCAAACAGAACTCCGAGGCAAGCGGTTTCCTCAAAGAGCAAGTTTATTGGATATATCATATTGGCACAAGCTGGTGAAAAACGACTCTAAAGGTTCCCGCGGTTTTCCCCTAATTAAAAGTAAACATTTCCCCCCTTTTCCCAAATTATCAGTCACATGGTCCAATCAAGGTGCTGTCCGGTTGCTTGGAAACTTCACTCCTCCTCTTCTCAGCCACCTGCGGGAATGTCCTTGGTTCACATGAGAAACCATTTTGTTTTGGCTACAAAACCCCAGCTATCTCTATTCCCCCCTCCCTGCCCCTCAGCACCATTGTGGCAGCACTGAAGCCTCCAAGATGGCCTCTGTCAGGCTAGCTTCAGAGCTGACATCCCAGAGTGCATCTACAGCTCTGCAAATAGTTGCTTTAGTCTGGCAAGATTCTGTCTGTAGGGGAAGAACAATCAAAGCAACTGAGGTAATTCCACCTGCCATTTTTGGGACCTGACACCTTGCTATGGTGGGAATTAGGAAGCAGGCCCCCTGATTGCTCCTTCACTCTGATCTCCAGTACATCACTTCCAACTGAGGGGAATCTATTCCTATGCTGTTTAGTTGGCATTTATGTTTTCTAGCTGAAGGAAGCTATTCAGGGTAACCATCTGTGCCAGACAAATAAGAATCACATCGCTGTAATATAATGGGGGGAGGGGAGTGCAATTCCCTTCAATATTATTATCCCACCCAATGGCCTCTTGCACTTTAGGTATTTAATTTTTGTTTATTGCTAGTCTTCTCTGCTCAGCTAACTTTGGATTCAGGGCCCAGTAATTTCTGATAGCCATACTATAAAGCAAGGGAGCTGCTATATGGCTGTTATCGTTATTAGCACATCATTCTAACAAGAAAATGGGGAATATAAAAGACGATGGTGACGTTGATGGATAACCACAGGCTTTTCTTCCTTTTCTTACGTTTTACACAGAGAAGGAAGCCTGCTGGTGGCTTCACATAACTCTTTTGTTTTATTTTCCAATAGAAGGTGATAGGAAGTCTATTGTTTGCCACCTAATCTAAGCAGCAGAATTTTAGGGTCCTGTGGAGGCTGCAGAATTTTAGGGTCCTGTGGAGGCTGCCACCTAATCTAAGCAGCAGAATTTTAGGGTCCTGTGGAGGCTGCAGAAAAGAGGCCGCAGGTTACCCACCCACCCCTCTTATAAAGCAATGCCCGCAATACATTATTGGGTAGTTGAAGTCACAAATTTTTTTTCCCCATCATTACTGTTAATCTTGCTTTTAATCATTCTCAAGCTTTGTTTATGTGGATTACGGTTAATCTATAATATACTCGATCATCTGTCTATCTATCTATCTATCTATGTGCCTTTCTATATCTGGCTATTTGGCTATCATCTATCTATATATCTATCTGTCTATCATCTATCTATATCTGTATATCTTTCTATCTATATCTGTCTGTCTAGCTATATATCTATCTATCTCTATCTCTATCATCTGTCTATCTCAATATATATCTGTCTATCTATCATCTATCTATCTATCTATCTATCTATCTATCTATCTATCTATCTATCATCTATGTGCCTTTCTATATCTGGCTATTTGGCTATCATCTATCTATCTGTCTATCTGTCTATCATCTATCATCTATCTATATCTGTATATCTTTCTATCTATATCTGTCTGTCTAACTATATATCTATCTATCTCTATCTCTATCATCTGTCTATCTCAATATATATCTGTCTATCTATCATCCATCTATCTATCCATCTATCTATCTATCTATCTATCTATCTATCTATCTATCTATCTATCTATCTATCTATCTATCTATCTGGCTAGCTGTCTCTATCTATCCCTAGCTCTGGCTCTGGCTGTAGTTCTGTCTCTGTCTCTATCTCTGTCTCTATCTATCTTCTATCTATATCTATATCTGGCTGGCTATCTGCCTGCCTGCCTATCATCTATTTATCATCTATCTGTCACCTATCTATCTCTCTATGTCTGTCTGTCTAGCTAGCTAGCTTAGCTATCTATCTCTATCATCTGTCTATCTATCTATCTATCTATCTATCTATCTATCTATCTATCTATCTATCTATCATCTATCTATCTATCTACCTACCTATCTATCTATCTACCTATCTACGGTATCTAGCTAGCTAGCTATCTCTCTTGGGTGCCACCATAATCCTCAGCTGCACGGCACATGAAATTATTTGGAGCTAAAGCTCAACACATATGAGAGGATCAGGTTTGGGGACATAGTTTCACTATGAAACCTTAACTTGGTGCCTGTGCATGGCTGCCAACTTCCTCCCGAACACGTATTGGTGATAGCATTTCACCTTTCTCATTTGTGTCCCTGCCCCCACATCTATCCTACGTTGCCATACTGCTTCCATTACTGCCAGCACGAGCAGCTCCTTTGCAGCAGCAAGAAAGGACTGCTCCCACCCTAACCTTGAGTTTGGATCTCTCCATCACCTTTAGGGGAGTTCCAGGAAAGAAATGTGGTGCCATAGTGCTGTCTGCCGAAGAGCTCAGCAATTGTCGGGTGAGTGGCTTGTTCTCTCCCTCTCATCTTGGGGGGGAAAGTGGGAACCCCTTTCCTTCCTCCACTTCATGCGTAGTGGGACATGAGCAAAATGAGTGGGGCAGCCTCTCTAGGATGAGCTACTAATAAAGGAGAATATTTGTAGCTCAGGCTTGAACTGAGGAGTCCTTGGTGCTCTCTGAGCTTGGTTGCTTCCTTGCAGATGTTTCATTTCCCAGACGAGGTAATAGAATAGAATAGAATAGAATAGAATAGAATAGAATAGAATAGAATAGAATAGAATAGGGAAAGAATAGGATAGAATAGAATAGAATAGGGAAAGAATAGAATAGAATAGAATAGAATAGAATAGAATAGAATAGAATAGAATAGAATAGAATAGAATAGGGGAAAAGAATGGAATAGAATGGAATGGCATAGAATAAGGGAATAGAATAGAATAGAATAGAATAGAATAGAATAGAATAGAATAGAGAAAGAATAGAATAGAATAGAATAGAATAGAATAGAATAGAATAGAATAGAATAGAATAGGGAAAGAATAGAATAGGGAAAGAATGGAATGGAATAGAATAGAATAGAATAGAATAGAATAGAATAGAATAGGGAAAGAATGGAATGGAATAGAATAGAATAGAATAGAATAGAATAGAATAGAATAGAATAGAGAAAGAATGGAATGGAATAGAATGGAATGGAATAGAATAGAATAGAATAGAATAGAATAGGGAAAGAATGGACTGGACTGGACTGGACTGGACTGGACTAGAATAGAATGGAATGGAATGGAATGGAATAGAATAGAATAGAATAGAATAGAATAGAATAGAATAGAATAGAATAGAATAGAATAGAATTCTTTTATTGCCCAAGTGTGATTGGATACACAAAGAATTTGTCTTGGTGCAAATGCTCTCGGTGTACATAAAAGAAAAGATACATTCATCAAGAGTCAAGAGTCATCAGGTACAACACTTAATAGTAGTCATAGGGTACAATAAGCAATCAAATCATACTAGGAAACAGTCAATATAAATCGTAAGGATACAAGCGACAAAGTTACAGTCCTACAGTCACAAGTGGGAGGGGATGGGCGATAAGGAGTGATGAGAAGATTAACAGTAATAGCAGTGCAGACTTTGTAAATAGCTGAACAGTGTTGAGGGAATTATTTGTTTAGCAGAGTGATGGCTTTCGGGGGAAAAACTGTTCTTGTGTCTATTTGTTCTGGTGTGCAGTGCTCTATAGCGTCGTTTTGAGGGAAGGAGTTGAAACAGTTTATGTCCGGGATGTGTGGGGTCTGTAAACATTTTCACAGCCTTCTTTATCCCTGCTAGCACTGATGATGTTACCTAGTATTGAGTAATGAAATGTCTTTAATGTCTTCATGAAAATATCCAGGTTAGAGAGCAACCAAGGTGAACTCCTTTACACCAATATCCAATTAGAACAGATACAAACAACCTTTGCCGAATCTAAGGCCACACTTGACTTTTGAATGGCATGCTGTGAATTGCCAGAAAAGAGTGGAGGAAAGTATCCAACCATAACTCTCACTATTCATGTAACTCAGTCATCCGATAGTCTAGGTATCTAAAATAAAAGGGCCAATTTTTAAAATGGCCAGATTTTGGTGTTCTCTCTTCAAATCTCATGACATTTCAACATTCTTAGCCAAAATCTTTCAGGGAAAAGCCGCAATCTTAATAAGGCTTAGCAATTTTTAAAGCATTTAAATTAAACTTGAACGAATTGTGCCATGTACTTGTACCATGATGCAGAATGGCAGAATAATGGAAGGGATCAGTGAGGTCTTCTAGACCAACCCCCTCTGCTCAAGCAGGAGACTCTATACTAGGGGTCTTCAAACTTGACAGCTTTAAGACTTGTGGACTTCAACTCCCAGAATTCCTCCTCCGGTCATGTTAGCTCAGGAATTCTGGGAGTTGAAGTCCACAAGTCTTAAACTTGCCAAGTTTGAAGACCCTTGCCCTATACCATTTCAGATAAATGGCTGTCCAGTCTCTTAAAAACTTCCAGTGTTGGACCATTTACAACTTCTGGAGGCAAATCATTCCACTGATTAATTGTTCTCACTGTCAGGAAATATCTCCTTAGTTCTCTCTCGTTGATTAATTTCCATCCATTGCTTCTTGTCCCACCTTCAAAGTGTTTTGGAGAATAGGTTGACACCCCTCTTCTTTGTGGCAGCCCCAGAATAACAAAACCTTTGTTTAATATGTCCTGTATGCCTCAAATTACATTGCCACCTTTTGACAGCAAGCCCATCAGAGGCTATAGCAGGGGTGGGCAAACTTTTTGGCTCGGGGCCTCATTGACTTTTAAAATTTGACAGACGGGCCACCACCTGGTGTCGAAATGCCTGTCATTACAAGTCAAAATCAAATGAATGCAATCATTCAATCATTCACATCAAACCTTAATTCTGTACCAATCTTGGCGGGCGATTAAAAAGACCAACGGGCCGGATGTGGCCAGCGGCCGTAGTTTGCCCACCCTGGGCTATAGTATAGGTTCAAGATAGAGATCAAATGTGGGGACAGTTAATTTTATGCCATTGTGGTAAGGTATATATTTCCCTGCCCTCAGTTCTGCTATGCTTCCTGCTGCCTCAATATGACTGTGTGTGAGGGAGAGAGGGGGGGGAAGAGAGAGAGAGAGAGAGAGAGAGGGAGGGAGGGAGGGAGGGAGGGAGGGAGAAAGAGAGAGAGAGAGAGAGAGAGAGAGAGAGAAAGAGAGAGAGAGATGGATGGATGGATGAGTGGAGAACACGCTCTTCAAGTACAGAAAAGTATGGAAGAGCTCATCTGTGGATGAGAATGTTTTCAATTCATCCATTCCTGACAAATGTCAGCACTGGAAATCAGCCACTTGAACTACTTATCTTAAAAGGGCCATTAAGAGATTTTGCCAGTAGCAGTTTTGAATGGAAGTTGATTCTCAGAGGTATAATAGCCCCCAGAAAACCCTGGACTGACTCTAAAAACAGCCAAGGCCAGAGATCCTGGAAACCATCTGTAAGCTATTCATGTTCCTTGGGGAAGAACATGAACAAATCATACATGAGGACAGTTTTTTAGAAAATGGAATCAAATCAGAAATGGCTCTTTTGTGTTTATATTTTTGACTGTCCGTCGGTAAAAAAAAAAAAAAAAAGTTTGAAGCAGTGGGCCTATTATGTTTCTTATGAGTAGTTTTCTACTCCCATAGTTGATTATTTCTGATGACCTCTTCCTTGCTCTGCTTCCCTTTCTGATGTAGCCTTTTCCTTCCAGGACATTATCACCATGCAATTGTGTGCCAACAAGCTGGACAAGAAGGATTTCTTTGGCAAATCAGATCCCTTCCTTGTTTTCTACCGCAGCAACGAAGACGGCACGTACGCAAGAGAACTCCCTTTCGAGGCAACCAACTTCCCAGGCCCAATTCTGGGCTGTTACTTTAATGGCATGTAGCTGCCTTGATAGTGTCATTAGGCCCTGAATTGTTCACACACACACACACATACACACACCTGCTTCCAAGAGACACTAGGCTTGCTTTTCTACTCCTCTTTTCTCTAGCCATTCTTTTTGCTAGTTAAAAAGAGATGAGAAGGATGAGTGGACATTGATTCTCAGGTGTGATCCCAACCCACATCAATAACCTCAATTTTTTTCCACACCAGTTTTCACCAGGGGTGAAAATTGCCCGGCTCTATAAAACCGGTAGCTCTGAAGAGTAGCAGACACCGAACCAGTTCTGTGTTTGCTCCTGTTTGGCCCACCCGCCCACCTGGCCTCTTACCTGAGCTTTATTTCCTGCTTTTTCAACCTCAGCTGTTTTGCGCAGCACAGCTGAGGTTGAAAAAGCAGGAAAGAAGAGGATTTTCAAACACTGCGCACCTGCGTGCTGTGCTTTTCAGCTGTCACAGGCAGCACAGCTTAAGGTTTTTTTACATGCGTGCGCGCACAAAACGTAGTCACCGAACTAGTAGTAAGACCAGTTGAATCCCACCCCTGGTTTTCACTCACCTTTTTTATTCTGAGATGGGAGAATTAAGATTTGAGAAAAGGTACTATTTATTTTACACGCCCCTAGCATGAAGGAATATAATGACTATTCCCTGTCGTCATATGAGCAGAAAATAATGGCGTGTGTAGGGGGTAGCTTAAGCCGAGCTAATATGGCTCCCTTGATCAGCAGCTGAGGTATATTTTTTGCCCTTTACCCCCCTCCCTGATACTCTATAGCAGGGCTGTCCAACCTTGGCCCCTTGAAGCCTGGCGGACTTCAACTCCCAGAATTCCCCAGCCAGCTTTGCTGGCTGGGGAATTCTGGGAGTTGAAGTCCGCCAGGCTTCAAGGGGCCAAGGTTGGACAGCCCTGCTCTATAGGATGCCATCTCAGTTTTCTTTCTTGTCCTTTCTAAACGTCAGCTTGTATATTCATGGTCCCCAAAAGAAGATTTCTTTATTTTATCCCCCCAACCCATTTTAACCTTCCCCCCCCTCCCCCGCCACTGTATTTGGGGTGGAGGAAGAGATACTGAGGGAAGAAAGGGATTTGCTTTTCAGTGCATGTGTTCTGGGGCTGTGCAGGATGGTTACACGAGTGATTGCAGCGGGTGAGTCCTTTTCCTCAGCGTGCTTAGAGTGGAAGAATCAGAGTTTTCCATATGTGGTGAAAATCAGCTACATTATGGCCTTGCTTCAGTCCTTCAGTGGTAGAGCCAGAGAAGGCTACCCTGGTTGCTTAGCAACGGTAGCACTCAATGTCCATTTCTAGCTTGGCTCAGAAGTGGTTGGAGAGCACATTCCACATTTTGTTCTCCGTCACATCGAGCTGATCTCCATCCTTCCCCAACGAGTGGATGTTCCAATAAAGGATGTTGGGGAAGAAGGCCAACAGGCACGGTGTGCGGTGCCTGGGTTTGGGAGGCACAGATGGAAGGGGGAAATTGAGATGCTGCGGCTCAAGAGCTTCTGCTGAAATTCCCTCTCCAATTTTTGTGGCTTCGGAAACCCAAAGGAGCCTGTGCCAGAGGGCTCTTCTTGCGGATGGACAGCACACCTGGTTTCTGGATGGATCAGCTTTCTTTAATCTGGCGGCCTGTGGATGTTCTAGGCCAGGGGCCTCCAACCTTGGCAACTTTAAAACTCCTGGACTTCAATTCCCAGAATTCCTCAGCCAGTGGTCTTATGGAATTCTGGGAATTGAAGTCCAGGAGTTTTAAAGTTGCCAAGTGTGGCGACCCCGTTCAAGACTACAATTTTCATCCTCTTGAGCATGATGAACTGTATTCTCAACTGCATTGCAATCCAACACCTCTGGAGGCTGTATTATGTTACTCCACACCACCTCAAAGCCCATTAGCCCTCCTTTCGTGTTTGCTCTTTCCCTCTTTTGCCATGACTCCTCTCTGGTTCCAGGTTCACCATCTGCCACAAGACAGAGGTGGTGAAGAACAATCTGAATCCCGTGTGGCAACCGTTTTCAATTCCTGTCCGCTCTTTGTGCAATGGAGACTATGACAGGTTAGGGTTTATATCTATACTTTGGGCCTAAAGGCTGGCAAAGGACAGAGCACCCAAAATATTAAGAGGAGGAGAAATTTGATTTCTATTTTTTATGCTGTTTCCAGGTCAAAAAGGTTCAAGGCTGTTTAAAAACCATTGAAGTACAGGTAGTCCTCAATGAGCCCTAGATTTATGTTGTTAAGTGAGAAATTTATTGTGAGCTTTGACCCGTTTTGCGACTTTTTGGGGGGGCCATGTTAAGTGAATTGCTGCAGTTGCTAAATTAGTCGCACGGTTGTTAAATGAATCTGGCTTCCCCATTGACTTTGCTTGTCAGAAGGTCGCAAAAGGGGATCACGTGAGCCCCTGGGACACTGCAACCGTCATAAATATGAACCAGCTGCCAAGCATCTCAATTTTGATCAGGTGATCATGGGGATGCTACAAAAGTCGTAAGTGTGAAAAATGGTCGTATAAGTCAGTTTTTTCAGTGATGTTGCAACTTCGAACCATCACTAAACGAAGTGTCGAGGACTACCTGTACCTCAGCTGGGAAAAGGGTATCCAGGTTCCCATAGGTATCTATCAAAAGCAAGCAGTATAAAGGACTACATAGTTCAGGGGTGTCAAACTCAAGGCTTGCAGGCCGGATGTGGCCCACTATTAGTGGTGGGATTCAAAAAATTTTACTACCGGTTCTGCGGGCGTGGCTTGGTGGGTGTGGCAGGGGAAGGATACTGTAAAATCCCCATTCCCTCCCCACCCCATGAACCTGCTTTCCAGCTCCATTCTCCTGTGCAGGGCAACCAAAGAAGACCCAGCCAATCAGCTGGGACTCGGGAGGCAGAGCATAGATGAGGGTGGGGCCAGTCAGAAGTGGTCTTTGCCGGTTCTCCGAACTACTCAAAGTTTCCGCCGGTTCTCCAGAACTGGTCAGAACCTCTTGAATACCACCTCTGCCATGATGTGATCGGATCCAGCCTGCAGGGCCATCCTGGTCTAGCCAATGCAAAAAGCAAAGATCAGGCAGGCCAGCCTGGATTCAGCCCGGTCTACCCAATGCAAAGAGGAAACATGCCAGCGGCTTGGGGAGTGGTGTCAAACTAGCCACGCCCACCCTGTCGGCCACGCCCGCCCACTCACCCACCCACTCTCAAAGTCAACCACAGCCCTGATGCAGCCCTCAATGAAATTGAGTTTAACACCCACCCCTGATATAGGTGAAAAACATATACATTTTTAGTGGCATAAGGAAGAACTGATATTGCCTGGCCTATTTCCCAGGAGTGAAGGAATGATCCAGATTCTAGAAGATATTATTTGTTTGTTTGTTTGTTTATTTACTTACATACATTTATTTATTTATTTACATTTATTTATATATCAAACTTCTTAACCCCTCATGGGGGGTGTGTGTCTCTGGGCGTTGTATAGGTAGTCCTCGACTTACGACCACAATGGAGGCCAAAATTTCTGTTGCTAAAGCAAAACACATGTTCAATGAGTTTTGTCCTATTCTATGACCTTTATCACTTTCTTGTCACAGTTGTTAAGTGAACCTTGGGGACGCTGCACCAATTGTAAGTGTGAAAAATGGTCCTAAATAAGTCATTTTTTTCAGTGCCACTGTAATTTTGAACCATCACTCAACAAACTATTGTAAGTCGAGAATTATCTATATAGATGGAACATACATACATTTTTAATGGTATCAGGAAGATGTATATTTCCTGGCATGTTTTTCAGGAGTGAAAAGAAAGTTCTACATATTATGGACTGGCACTTAAAGGAATTTAACGAGTATGGACATAAACTCTACAGCAGAGGTCTCCAAACTTGGCAACTTTAAGACTTGTAGATTTCAACTCCCAGAATTCTCCTGGGGACCCCTGCTCTACAGCATATGCCCTATCCCCTTTTTCATTTGGTCTCTTGCTTTCCTAAGCTGAAACCCTCGTTTGGGAACTCACCTTCTCTTGTTACTTGTTACCTCCGTTCTAGGACTGTGAAAATCGACGTCTATGACTGGGACCAGGATGGCAGGTGAGAATACAGACCAGTTTTTATAAACCACCTTCCCCAACCTGGATTCCCCAGAAGTATTAATTTAGGGGGTCTTTGGTGCTCTCTGAGCTTGGTTGTTTTCTTGCAGACGTTGCATTACCCAAACTAGGTAATATCATCTGTGCAAGTCTAGTCTAGCCCTGATGATGTTACCTAGTTGGGTAAGGAAACGTCTGCAAGAAAACAACCAAGCTCAGACAGTACCAAGGAACCCACATTTCAGCCCAGAGCTACAAATATTCTCCTTTAGTGTGAAATTACAATTCTTATCAATTCATCCAACATGAAATTGTAGCCCAATTCTTTTGAGGGCATCATGATGGGGGAAAGTTGTTATAATCCTTTCTCTTATTCCAGAGATTCAAGAAACAATTATCTGGGTATTGTATGCTAATCACAGATGGCATTACAGCTAAAAATGAGTGAGGGCCTCTTACTTTCTGATGCTCCCTTTCTCTTTTTATCCTTTTCACTCTGCACACAACCAGCTGCCAGCAAAAGGACAATTAATGTTTTTGTAGATATTATTTGCCAATATTATTTGAAGTGGAGCCAAAAGTCAAATTTCTTGTGACTTGTCTTACTTTAATTGAATAGCGCAATTCCATTTGTGCTTATTTAGATGTAAATCTAAATAAGTGTTTGTATAGGATTGAACCCTTGGCTTGAACAGAACAAATTTAAAGCATTATTTCCTTTCTTTTCAAAATTATTTGTTCCTAATCCGAAGCTAAGATTGGCAGAAAGAATTGCCAGGATTTTCTGAAGCCTTCTTAGCTAGAACAGAGCTCATAGCAAACTTCGGCTAATTTTATGAGGCTGATTTGGTAATTTTGTGAATGGGAGATTATCAAGAGCCTGTATGTAGATTAGGAAGTTAAAATAAAAGATGACAATTGGAAAAGGATTTTCTTTCTGTTGACAAGAAAATTACATGCGATTAGAAAAAAGTGGATCAGATTTGGACAGGACTTGGGTGGGATATTTTGAGTAGTTCAGAGAACTGGCAAATACCACCTCTGACTGGAGATTTTACAGTATCCTTCCCCTGCCATGCCCACAGTGGTGGGTTCAATTTTTTTTACTACCGTGGCAGGGGAAGGATACTGTAAAATCGCCAGTCAGAGGTGGTATTTGCTGGTTCTCCGAACTACTCAAAATGTCCACTACCGGTTCTCCCGAACTGGTCAGAACCTGTTGAATACCACCTCTGCATGCCCACCAAACCATGCCCACAGAACCAGTAGTACAAAAAAATTGAATCCCACCACTGTCAACATGGCTGTAGAAAGTCAAAATAACATGCCAAAAGAAGGTACAGGTAGTCTTCACTTACCAACTGCCTCATTTAATGGCTGAAGTTGCAAATATAGAAATAAAACAGCTTTGCAACCAGTCATTGCATTTATGGCTGTTGCAGCATCCCTTGGTCAAATGATCATCACTCTGGCACTTTTCAACTGGCAGACATTTACAGTTGTGTGGCCATTCATTTTTAGTATTTATTTGATTTGTCAATCGCTTACAAGATGCAGGTATAAGAATAAATATAGTTTTGAATACATGAGAAAAATAAAAAAACAATAGGACAGGGACGGTAGGCACGATTGGTGTGCTTATGCACGCCCCCTACAGGCCTCTTAGGAAGGGGGTGAGGTCAAAAGGAGACAGTCTAAGTTTAAAGTTTTTGGGGTTTGGGGAAGAAACCACAGAGTCAGGTAGAGTATTCCAAACATTGACCACTCTGTTGCTGAAGTTGTATTTTCTGCAATCAAGTTTGGTGTGGTTAGCCTTGAGTTTGTATCTATTGTGTGCTCTTGTGTTGTTATGGTTGAAGCTGAAGGATTCATTGACAGGTAGGACATTACAATGTATGATTTTATATACTATATTTAGATCTGACTGGAGGTGGCGTAGTTCTAGGTTTTCTATGTCTAGAGTTTCAAGTCTGGTGGCATAAGGTATTCTACAACGAGTAGAGGAGCGGAGAACTCTTCTTGTGAAATATTTCTGGACTTTTTCAATTGTGTTAATATCAGATACATGATATGGGTTCCAGACTGATGAGCTGTATTCAAGTATAGGTCTAGCAAATGTTTTGTATGCCCTAGTTAGTAGTGTGATATTACCAGAGAAGAAGCTATGTAGGATTAGATTAACAACTCTTAATGCCTTTTTGGCTATATAGTTACCGTGGGCTCTAGCACTTAGATCATTTGAGATGAGTACTCCAAGGTCCTTGACAAAGTTTGGATCCTCAACAAGGTCTTGACTATTTAACTTGTATTTTATTTTCTGATTTTTTTCTGCCAATATGTAAGACAAAGCATTTATTTGTTGAGATTTGGCAACTTCGCCATTTGATTGACCGTTGGCCATTCTGATACATAGTCAAGATCTTTTTGAAGAGTAGCAGTGTTGTCTGTGGTGTTCAATAGCTTTACATCATCAGCAAAGAGAACGCAGTTGCTCTTAATATGATCACAGAGGTCATTTATGTAGAGTATGAAAAGAGTTGGTCCTAAAACACTGCCTTGGGGGACACCACTGTTGACAGGTACAGAATTTGATAGGACGCTCCCAATTTTGACCATTTGTTGTCTGTTTGACAGGAATGCTTCTATCCAGTTATATAGATGTCCAGAGATACCATAAGATTTTAGTTTTAGTAGTAGTTTGTCGTGTACCACTGAATCAAAGGCTTTACAGAAGTCTATGTAGATTGCGTCTATTGTTTTGCCCTGATCGAGTTGTGTAGTCCATATGTTTTTGCAGTGTAAGAGTTGCAGATTGCAGGATAGTTTTTTTCTGAAACCAAATTGTTTATTAGAGGGTAGGTTGTTTGTCTCTAAGTGGAAGATAATGGATTGGTTAATAATTGATTCCATGACTTTACAGGTGACGCAGCATAAAGAGATTGGTCTGTAATTTTCAACTAGGCTGGGGTCTCCCTTTTTGAAGATGGGGATGACCGTGGCTTGTGACCATAGTTTTGGCAAGGAGCTGGTCCTGAAAGATTTTTCAAAGATTATGCTTAGAGGTTTGGCTATGGCAGCGGATAGCTTTTTTAAGAAGTAGGCACATATTCTGTCCGGTCCAATAGATAGGGATGGTTTTAGATTGCGCAGTGCTTTTTCAACAATGTCTTCTGTAAAATCGATATGTATTAGATCATTGTAATTGTCTGTGGTTCGACTAGGAACTTCACCATTGGTGGGTGCTTCACCATTGGCTTCTGGCAAGCAGAGTTAATGAAATACGTGTAAGTAAAATCTCAAGGCACCGGTCACGTGATCGCTCACTTAATGACCAAATGGGAAATATTGGAAGCCCATTTTGATCATGTGATTTTCCACTTAGCAACCAAGAGAGTTGTTGATCCTAATTGTGGTTGCCAGGTGAAGACTAGCTATAATGGGAACTGATCCTGTATTGTTATAAAAAAAAATTGAATAGCCGTGGCCCTGAAGTTACCTCAGAGGTCGCACCGTACGCTTCAGACAATCCATATTTATCTCTTGTCCTCCCTCTCACAATCCCTGGTTTGAGCAACCCCTGTTTGTTTGATGCTGGGATCAGTGAATGCTTGATTACAGATGATGATGATGATGATTACAGGTTATCAGAGTTGGAAGGGACCTTGTAGGTCATCTAGTCCAACCCCCGCCCAAGCGGGAGACCCTACACCATTTCTGACAGATGGGAGTCCAATCTCTTCTTGAAAGTCTCAAGTGATGAAGCTCCCACAACTGCCAACTGTTCCATTGGTTGATTGATTCATTCATTCATTGAATGCTGCATGATAAGGTGGTAACACGAGTGATGGTCCTATGGGCAGCCGATGGGAGAGGCCCTTTTTCAGTGCTGTACAAAGAAAAATCAGTTATGGATGAAATCTGAAGAGAGCAGAGAAAGAGAAAGCAGGCTTTTGCTCTGCAAACTCTGTGCTTTGGTTATTTCCTTCTTACCGAATTTGGGCTTTTGGACTCAAATGCAAAGCCCTCAAAATCCACTCCCACCCTTTCCCCCCACACCTGAAGTTTAAGCAGTACAAGTCCCTCTACCATCTCCATCTGCTCCATTACCCACTGTGGGGCAAAGAGGATTAAGAGAATTGGGTGGGTGGAGTCATTAAATATCCTCGGTTCTTCACAGCAAGAGGTGGGATATTCAAAAGACCCGGTTATTCATACACTCACTCAATCCAGGTTTAAGCTACCTCAACGGCGAAGCGTTAATGCGACTTCTTTCTTATTGTCTCGGCAGCCATGATTTCATCGGAGAATTTGCCACAAGCTATCGGGAACTCTCTCGCGCCCAAAACCAGTTCACAGTCTATGAGGTAAGACTTTCTCCTGGCACAAAACACAGATTGTTTTGAACAATATCCGTGGGTTTTTTTGTTTTGTTTTGCAGTGCTTGTACTTCTCGGAGCCAACAAATTACATTTCTGCTGAGAAATCTGGACACCTGAGGACAATGGGCTTAAAAACAATGCACACAAACATGTTTCTAGTCCTCAATGAGGTAGAGCAGTGGCGGCTAACCTTTTGGGGCTCCTGTGCCAAAAATTGTGCGGGCGCTTGCATGCTTGCACTCGCGTGCCAGCAGCACCCAGAAAGCAATGCACAAAACAACGGAAGTGATGAAACAGGGCTAGATTTTGGCCTACAAAGCTTGTGGAAGCCTGACAGAGGCCTTCCTCAAGCCTTTGGGAGGACGAAATACGCCTCAAACACACCGAAAATCAGCTGTGAGGCGCGCACATGCGCAGTGAGGTAAGTTTGCCTGCAGCTCACATGCTGGCACAAATGGCTTTGCGTGCCACCTGTGGCACGTGCCATAGGTTCGCCATCCCGGGGGTAGAGCAACCCAGTGACATCAGTTAACAATTGGTGAAAGATCTGGATCCAGAAGGGGATTGTTTTGGGTTTCTGCTTCTTGGACCCTCTTGTGCTTGGGCTCTAATGAATTTTGCTAGCATTAGTCCTGTCTCAACATCACAATCCAGCAGCCTTTTGATTTTGTTTGTTTGTTAACTTATATCCCATGCAGGTAGCCCTTGACTTAAAACTGTTCATTTAGCATCTGTTCCAACAGCACTGAAAAAAGTGACTCAGGACTGTTTTTCACACTTATGACCATTGCAGTATCCCCACGGTCACATGATTAACACTCGGATGCCTGACAAAGGACTCCTATTTATGATGGCTCTAAGGGTCCCGGGGTCATCTTTTTGTGACTTTCTGACAAGCAAAATCAAGGGAGAAGCCAGATTCACTTTAACAACCAGGGTTCCTAATTTTTACAATTGCAGTGATGCGTTTAACAAATGTGGCAAGAAAAATTGTTAAATGGGGGCAAAACTCACTTAGCAAATGTTTCACTTAGCATAAATGCTGGGCTAAGTCGAGGGCTACCTATTGTGGTTCGCCAGCAGCAGGTGTGGATGACTGAGGTCTCGGAGAGCGAGGACTCAGATGAGGGGCCTGCATGTGATGTAGGGATGGGGCCAGGACCATCAGGGAGTGGTTCGCCAGCAGCAATCAGGTGGATGTTCCCGAGAAGCCTGTGCTGGGTGTGAGTGAGAGTAAGATGATTCATGGAAGAGCAGCACAGGTGACTCGGGAGTAAGAATTGTAATTAATGGCCCCTCCCTCTAGGGAATATAAGTCTGGTTTCAGATGGCTTTTTGCCTTTGCAAAAGGCAAAAGTTCAAAGGAGTTAGTGTGATGATTACAGACTCTGATTTATTGGACTAGTTGGCTGCAAACCATCTGTTATCTACAAAGAGGGTTATTTGTGGAATAAAGCCGTGAACATTTCAGTTTTGGAGTTTATCTGTGTTTGCTTTCGGAAACTTCGGCTGGGACAGAATACATCAGGGAATGGAGTGCTGCCTTCGGAGATTGTGGAGGCTGGCAGCAGTGATGAAGAGGACACTGAGGAGCCTGTGCCCAGGCTTTCAAAGGAAAGAGCAGCTGCAGCAGCACGGGTGACTCGGGAGTAAGGCTGCAAGGTAATGGCCCCTCCCTTAAGAGATAAAAGCCAGCCTGAGAGACCGGTATTCTTTGCAGGAAGCAAAGAAGTTCTTGCACTTCAAGCCTTGCGGAAGTTCGGACTATCTGGGTTTGCGTTTGAAGACTTTTTGTTTGGAATATTTCTTGACAACTTATCTAGTGCTTTTGGCAGCCTTGCACAACCTTGGCAAGGCTCATTCTTATCAGAGACAATTCGTTTTAATAGCCTTTTAACCGTGAATTAACAGAATACGCAGAGAAGCATTGAAAGGTTTTGCTTTTATCTCTGTTTGGTGTTTGTTTACTTGGAACAAGATTTGGGTCTGAACACTTACCTGTATTTCCTTCAGAGGTCCAAGGCAGCATTGTCAGCTGCAATTGTCCAAATGCTGAGATGATAATATTCTGATGGCAGGTTACCCATTTCTAGTGCAACCCGGACGTATGAAGTACAATTCTTTCAATGTTTAACTCCTGATGTTTGGTGACCGGGGCTTGTGGGTTTTGTAGTGCAGAGGAAGGTAGGTTATCCAATGCAGTTATTTCCATGACACGGGCTTCATTTGTGATCCAGCTTCTGCTGTGATGAGGGAGTGTTCAAAGACAGTGATTAAACACAATGTATCTACTACAGAGGAACCCTGGTTGAGACCAGCATTGCCATATTAAAAGGATGGGAGAGAAGGTGGAAAAGATCCTTAAGGAAGAACAGGAGCTGTTGCTATCAGAGTGCTGTGGCCCGCCAGCTGGCAGACTCAGACAGTGAGGAGGTTGGGGAGGAACATGGGCCAGTCCTGGAGTCTGGGGAAGGCTCTGACGAGGGCTCTGTGTCCGAGACAGAGATGGGGCCAGGGCTGTCTGACAGTTATCAGCTGCCTTCGGAGTCGGACATCAATGAGGCAGAAGAACAGCTGGAGCCTGTTCCCAGTGTGCACATGCACAGAGCTGCCAGGAGAAGGGAACAGTTAAGGAACAAGGGTCGACTCGGGAAGACTGAGGTGGACAGTAAATGGCCCCTCCCACAGGGGATAAAGAGGAGTGAAAGGGGAGTGGTGTTTGCAGGAGACAATTAGTTCAATTCATTAGAGTGAAGATCTGCTCCTGACTCCTTGCCAAGTAATTGCTGCTACAGTGTGGCGTTTGGAAGATATCGGCCTGGCAACTCTCCAAGCCTGATGAAGGTCTGTAGTTGTAAAATCTCTTGAAAGTCTGTTGGCCAGGACTTTGCTGGATGTGAATGAGCGGAGTTCACTTTAGCCTAAATAAAAGGGACGAGGAGTCTGCTTCATGATTTTGGGAAGCCTAGGTCAGAACACAGACGAGATGTATACAGGTCCTTGACTTACGACCTCAATGGAGCCCAACATTTCTATTGCTAAGCAAAGCAGTTGCTAAATGAGTTTTGCCCCATTTTATCTTTCTTGCCACCCCACCGTTGTTAAGTGAATCACTGCAGTTGTTAAGTTAGCAAGACGGTTGTGAAGTGAATCTGGCCTCCCCGTTGACTTTGCTTGTCAGAAGGTCACAAAAGGTGGTCACACGACCCCAGGACACTGCAAATGTCATAAATAATTTTCCATTCCAAATTAGAAGATCTTTTTATTAATGGAATATATGGGAGAGGAAAGTGTAGAAATCAGCGTGACACATAGTGAAGAAAATAACAATGCTTAGGTCCTACTTCATTATTCAGGACTTACATATAGGAATCAGGTGGACAACTGACATAACTGGTGGATTAGGTATGGGTATGTCCAGTATCTTAGATAATGATGATGTTGGAAATAAAGCCAACAAAAAAAAAACCTTGGATTGTTGAAAACAAAGAGGATTTATTAAAAAGAAATAACAAGACAGTTTGCTAAGTGTCGGTGGTCTTTAGAACCTCAACAAGCAGGTTCAGAATCAAAAGCCACATCTTTAGAACCTCAAATCATACTTTATATACAGTTTTATCTTGTCACCCAAGTTTCCTCCTTCTTGAGACTTATTCCCTCCCAAGTTCAAGTTCATTGGATTTGCCCTCAGGTGTTGCAACTAATCCCAGAATGTCTCCAGGGAGAATTCTCCTTCTGTTAAGTTCTCATCCGTACCCCTCTGTACCTCACACTTTGGCTGCCCACGTGGCATCTTTCCTTAGTGTTAAGGAATGTAGCATCCCCTCATCAGAGCCTCTTTCTAATTTCCGAAGATACAATTTTAAAGATTGATCTTATACTACCATTTTTCCTGCAGGTCATCCAGTCCAACCCCTATTTTGTGAAACCTTTAAGCACCTTATATACCATTTTATTTTTGAATTTACTTATTTCTTACAATGATAAACCAAATTACAAAACTAAAAAGACATATATTGAATTTATGATATACAAGCTGACGTGAACCTCCAATCACTTTTGAGGTCTCTTTTACAGGAAGATATTTCTTGTCAGATGGGTACTAGGAGCTAGTCTGCCTAAACCAGAGGTTTGCGAGACAATAGTAATTGTATCTGATGGGGTATTAGCTATCTCTCATTGTCCACCTGCACCAAAAGACTCTTGATCTGGTAGTCTGGGAGCTGTGACCAATAATTGTCTTTCTTCAAAGAAAGTTGGTATACAATATTCTCCAAATGTTGTATATAAACTGGGGCGGCAGCCCAAAAAGCTAGTGCAATCCTTGGTTATATAAACAGAGGCATAGAATCAAGATTGCATGAACTATAAGTATAGCTTTATAAAACCTTAGTAAGGCCACACCTGGATTCCTCCTCCAGTCATGTTAGCTCAGGAATTCTGGGAGTTGAAGTCCACAAGTCTTAAACTTGCCAAGTTTGAAGACCCTAGGGGTAGAGTCTCCTGCTTGAATCGGAGGCTGGACTAGAAGACCTCCAAGGTCCCTTTCAGTTCTGTTCTGATAGATTCTGATTGAAATGTTCAGGGAAGATGTAAAAAAAAATCTGATTAAAACGATCAGTTGAGTGCTATAAAGACGAAGCCTAGTCATACATTAACAGTTATATTTTTTATTATGGGCACGAGCAATTTCATACATATTTTAGCATGTACATCAGTGCTATGTGCTTAAAGTACATCTTTTCAAGTTCTGCAATATGCATATGCTGTTCAGAGCCATAAGTGGAAAATTTCCCCCATCCCAAGGGTTTTCCTCTGAGGGCATCTAAAACTATTGCTGCCACGTATTTGCAGAGTGTTATTTCTTTGCTTACGGAAGATTATGATGTAATGTAGTGCAAAACTAAGAAAGCTGGTTCTGTATCTTTGGGGACCAATACCGTGTTTCTCATATAATAAGGCCGGGTCTTATTTTTTTTTTGAGCCCCGAAAAAATGGCTAGGCCGTCTTTTCGGGGGTGACTTAATTTCCCCCCCCCTTGCATCTTTGGGCAGGCGGGCGGCGATGGCTTGGATGTTGACCTTGGCGTTGGTGGGGCACTTCGTATCGGGGTCAACGCAGGCAGCACCATATCCGGATGTGCAACAAGAGTACTTCCTAACGGCAAGCCCCCCCCCACCATTCCCCCCCATTTCGCATGTTTTAATATAGGCCTTAATTTGGGGGGAGGGGCTTAATTTCATTTCATGCCTATATGCGCTCATTCTCCTAATGGGGAATTACCTCAACAATAACTACGGGTTAACACAAGTGGACTCCATTGGGAAACCAACTTCATTTAGGATCACCCTATATGCTGCAATTTGAAGAGTTGTGGTGGCGCAGTGGATAGAATGCAATATTGCAGGCTAAGAGTTGGCAAGAGTTCGATCCTGACCGGCTCAAGGTTAACTTAGCTTCCATCCTTCCAATCTGAGGACCCAGATTGTTGGGGGCAATAGCCTGACTCTGTATACCCCTTAGAGAGGGCTGTAAAGCACTATGAAGCAATACATAATAAGTCTAAGTGCTATTGCTATTTGATAAACAAAGCTGGAAAATTTCTCCATCAAAGTCTCATCTGGAAACACCCAACTTTCAGAATATCTTTTATCAATTGGAAACGTCTTTGCTTCTCCTTGGGTGGATGAATCTGTGGTCCATTTTTGCATCTTCCCACACTAACTTGCATGGGCTGCTATTTGGCAGTGCCTAGCCTAAATTAAAAAATAGATGCCCCTGCCTTTCAGAGAGGAGCTGGGGAAGGAGGCTTCTGTGCCTTATAGCTCCATGAACCTGTATCTCTGGGCTATAGAAGCCCCAAAGGGAGAAGCAGCATTTGCATACGTGGAACTTTGATGCTAGAGTTATTTGTTTATTTATTCTTATCCTACCTTTATTATTTTTTATGACTAATGCCAGAATATACCCAAAATTCCTTCCTCCTCTTATTTTCCCTACATGGGTTGGACTGAGAGATTGACTGGTCCAAAGTCACCTACTCGAGTTTCATGCCTAAGGTGCAGTGGTTGGTTTACAAATTTTCTCCTAGTGGTTCTATGTGCGCGTGCTTTGCGCGCGCACACAGGGCTCAAAGACTGACTTCTGTCCAAATGCTAGTGAGTGAGCTGAGCTGTTTTTTAGCTCAGCTGAAGCGGCAATCCGCTCTGCCACGCAAATCAGCTGAGCTAAAAAACCAAGGGAATATAGGCAGGGGTGGGATTCAATTTTTTTTAACAACCTGTTCTGTGGGCATGGCTTAGTTGGTGGGCCTGGCTTGGTGGGTCATGTTTTTGGATGGGCGTGGCCAACTCAATATCACTCACATTGAGGCACGCATCTTATTGAGGTAATTCCCCGTTAGGAGAATGAGTGCACACAGGGAGACGTAGTGAGAGTGGTGAAGAATAACACACAACCAGCACACAGATACACTGTATAGTAAAATGTAGGTTTTTACTTCCAGTAAAACGTTAAGCAAAGTTCAACAAACAGTCCAAGTTATTCACAGTTAAAGCAGTCAGTTTTCAGTCCAGGGATAATCCAATAACAAAGTCCAGTATCAAAAACAGTTCAGTAAATAGACTCACATCAAATCCAAGAATAACAATGATCAGCAACAGTCAATAGGGAAATGCAGGAACGGCAACACTCTCAGCAACAACAGAACAGAACAACCCAGGTTTCTAGCTCCATCTTATGGCCGTTTGAGAAACCACACCCAATTACAATTTTAGCATTCCCTTAAAGAGACAGTATTAAAATGTCTATCCTGGTTTATATATTTTCCAACCCAACTGTTAGGTGACTTACATTCCTAACATTCTCCCCTTTGGGTAGGACAATATATACAACCTTACATTCTAAGTCCATAATCCTCACAGCAAGCCTTATGCTTTACAGAGCCTTGGGCTTTTGTAAAATGATCTACGATGTTATTTTCTGACATCCAGTATTCCAGCTTAATCATCTTACTTTGCACACATTGTCTCACATTTAAATATCTTAAATCTGTGTGTTTTGATCTTGTCTTTAAAGCAAGATTTGAAGCCATCTGTATTGCTGATTGGTTGTCTTCATAAACAACAATAGAATCTGTTACATCAATTCCTATGTCAATCAATAATTGCTTATAACAAACTAAATCTGTACATAACAAAGACAAACATGAGAATTCAGCCTCCATTGTTGACAAACTTAAATGTTTCTGTCGAATAGACCAATCAACACCTTTCCCAATAATACTACAGTACCCGATGTAGATTAACGTGTATTTATGTCTGTAGCAAAACTTACATCAGCATATGCAGTTAAACTTAGTTCATCCTTAGGCTCCAAATATAATGCATAATGCATCGTTTGTTTCAGATATCTTAACACACGCTTAGCAGCTTGCCAGTGCCTTTCAGTTGGCTCAGCGTTAAATCTAGCTAATTGGTTAACACTGTATGCTATATCTGGCCTTGACCAATTACTGAGATATGATAAGCTACCAATCAAAGACTGATAAATGTTCTTATCAAAAACAGGACTTTGAACATCACTGTGGCTAAACTCCTGGCTCATTGGTGTTTTAGCCAGTTTACAAAGTTCCATTTTAAAAAATTTTAGTAATTGGTTAATTTTATCTGCCTGTGAGATTTTGTATCCTCCCCTAGTTCTATCTATCTTTAAGTCAAGATATTGTTTAATTTCCCCGAACTGTTTCATCTTAAATTTCTTCTCTAACAGTGATATTATTTTAGTAGCTTCTTGTTCAGTTTTGGTGATTAATGCTATGTCATCAGTGAACAATAAGCAACAATGACACTACACCATCACTTACCTTTTTAAATAAACATGGATCAGCCATGCCAGCTACAAAAACTATCTTTGTTAATTCCTTAACTATACACTGGTTCCACTCGTATCCTGATTGCTTTAAGCCATAAAGTCTCTTTTTCAATCTCCAGCAATCAGTTGTATTATCATTTTTGATACCTAAAGGTTTCTTTAAATAAATAGTGTGTTGCAATGGTGCATGCAGATATGCCGTCTGTACATCTAAATGATTTACAATGTATTCCTCCTTAGCTGCCCACACTAAAGCTGCCCATAATATAGTAGCTTTCAGACTAGGTGCAAACACCTCACCATAGTCATTTGCTGTCTGATTGAACCCTTGTGCTACTAACCTGGCTTTATGGGTAACAGTCCCATCTACACCTGTCTTTAGCTTATAAATCCATTTATATCCTATGACATGTTTACCTGGTGGTAACTTGACATTTTCATATACATCCAACCTTTGTAAGGATTTCAGTTCCTTATCCATTGCTTCCTGCCAAGCAGCCTGATCCTTAGCAGGATACAGTTTTAGTTCATTATAGTTATTTGGAACTGTATTTGCTTGGCATACAACACTGATATCTATCAGGTGGTCGTGTTACTCGGGTTGAACGTCTTGGTAATACAGGGCTTACTGGTGGACTCACCTGTTCCACCTGCTCCTGTTCTTCTATCTCCTCCTGTGCCTGTTCTCCTATTTCTTCCTGTGCCTGTTCTTCCTCTTTAATGGCTATTTGTGGTTTACTTAATTCATCTTTAGGGACTATTTGGGTGTCAATAATAATACCATTGCTGGATTCCTGTTCCAGTTTATTCCACCCAATGTGCTCAAGAAATTTAGCACTATCGCTACAATAAACATGAGCTGTGCCTTGATCCCAGAATCTAAATGATCTATGGTTGGCCTTGTAACCTACAAAAAATAATTTCTTAGCTCTATTTTGCCCTTTCAGTCTTACTTGTGAGGGAATGTGCACCTATGCTGGAGCTCCAAATGTGTGTAGGTAACTTAAATTTGGTTTTCTGCCATGTCAACAAGTGAATAGCAATTCACCAGCTGTTGTGTTTACTACATTGTTTAACACATGGTTACTACACATTATGGCTTCACCCCACAGTGTTTCAGGCAAACCTGAATCAGATAACATAGTACGAGCCATGGCTTGTAATGTTTGCCCTCTTGGTTCTACAAACAAGTTATGTTATGGCCTGTAAGGTGCAGAATGTTTATGCTTGACACCAGCCAATTTCAGCATTGTTTGGAATCTATTTTTAACAAACTCAGTCCCATTATCAGTAACTAAAGTAATTACTTTACTCCTCATTTTTCTCTCTGCAAACCTTAGCCAATTAAAAAAATGTTGGAATGTTTCTGTTTTGTTTTTCATGAGATAGCAGAAACCGTACTGTGAGTAATGGTCCATTATACTCAAAACGTAGCAGGCACCTCCCAAACTGGGTTTTTTAGGACCAATTATGTTAGTAAACACAACCTCTAAAGGTTCTTTGGTCTTAAACCCATTAAGTCTGTTTGCTGGAGTAACCTTGCTTTTCTCCTGGCTACAAGCATTACAGTTTAAATACTTACTACATAGTTTTAATTTTATTCCCTCTGACAAAGTAACAGTTTGTTTGAGCATTTTGAAATTAATGTGCCCCAGACGTCTATGCAGTAAATGTATACATTCATCATGTGGCTTAACATTGTTATAAACAGAGTTAGCCATCTGCAACTGGTCATCATGTATCACATATAAATCATTCTCTAAATTAGCAGTAACACTTTTACCCTCTTTCTCTATTGTACAATTATCTTCCCTAAAGGTTACTACATAACCAATATTAACTAAAGCCCTTACTGATAACAAATTAAATTTCAGTTTAGGTACATATAACATAGTTAAATGCTCGTTTATACATGAACAATATGCAGTACCTTCACCAGACGCTTTCATCTTCCATCCATTTGCCAATGATACATGTTGTTTACGTGGACATCTTTACAAACCTCTCTCTATTTTTAGTAATGCACTGCAATGCTCCACTATCAACAACCCACAAATCATGGTTTACAGTTGAATTGCTAGACATAGCTAAATTAACATTCTTCTTAGCCTTCTGGTGATTACTAGTATTCTGTCGTTTTCCCTTCTTACAGAATCTAGCTATATGTCCCCTAGTCCCATAAGAAAAACATTTCCTAACAGTATAGGCAGTTGAACACAAATCCTCTTCTTGTAGTTGTTCCTTTCTCAGTTGGTCCCTATCCAGCTGTCTTCTTGCCTCTTCTCACAATCTTTCGGTTATGTCAGTCAATGTCAGTTCATCTTTGGTCAGGACTTCCAGTGAAGATACGTAATCATCATAACTTTCATCCAATGAGGAAAGAATGATGTAAACTTGATGCAGCTCTGAAAATATAAGTTCCTTTTCATGTAGCTCTTGAAAAGTTCTTTTCATAAAGTTCAAATGAGCTAGCATATCTCCACCTTTCAGAAGACGTGCTCTAAACAGTTTACATGTAAGATGTATGTGTGCACCTACACTGTCACAAACATAAATCCTCTTCAAATTCTCCCAACACCTAGCAGCAGACTCTTCTCCACAAATATGGACTAACTGCTGGTCACTCAGTGTTAGTCCAATTATACAAAGAGCTCGTTTGTTGTTCCATTTAAAGTCAGCTAACTTCTTGGCATCGTCCTCATCATCTGGATCCCAAGCATTTACATCCGGTGAATCTAGAACTGCAGCCCATAACCCTTCTCTATGCAGAAGTAGACTGCACTTCATAGACCAGGAAACATAGTTTGTTCCATCCAACAGGGTTATCAGTGATAGACTTGTTTACGGGTCTTGTGCCATCTTTACCAGGATAGTAACCCACAATTAAACAGTAAACAGCTGTCTGTATACGGTACTGTGTATTCACACCAACTCTCAGTTATCTGAGCCTGGTATGGCCTGGGCCCATAACCAGTGTTGAGGTAATTCCCCGTTAGGAGAATGAGCGCAGACAGGGAGGCGTAGTGAGAGTGGTGAAGAATAACACACAACCAGCACACAGATACACTGTATAGTAAAATGTAGGTTTTTACTTCCAGTAAAACCGTTAAGCAAAGTTCAACAAACAGTCCAAGTTATTCACAGTTAAAGCAGTCAGTTTTCAGTCCAGGAATAATCCAATAACAAAGTCCAGTATCAAAAACAGTTCAGTAAATCGACTCACATCAAATCCAAGAATAACGATGATCAGCAACAGTCAATAGGGAAATGCAGGAACGGCAACACTCTCAGCAACAACAGAACAGAACAACCCAGGTTTCTAGCTCCATCTTATGGCCGTTTGAGAAACCACACCCAATTACAATTTTAGCATTCCCTTAAAGAGACAGTATTAAAATGTCTTTCCTGGTTTTTATATTTTCCAACCCAACTGTTAGGTGACTTACATTCCTAACACATCTCCTCGACTGGCCTCTCATGACTGTGGGGATGCTGCAACAGTCGTAAGTGTGAAAAATGGTCATAAGTCACTTTTTCAGTGCCATTTTAACTTTGAATGGTCATTTCACACAAGCAAAGTACCAGCAAAGGAGGGGGAAAAAACTCCAGAGAAGTTCCAGAGACAGGAAGTCTAGTCCTACCAAGAATGTAATAAGGGTTAACGGAGAGGCAGTTTCTGTGAGCAACATCAGAATGTTTCCTTCCTGCCTTCCTTACAGGATTAGGCCAGTAATTTCTTCTAACAACCGGTTCTCCAAACTGCTTAGAATGTTAACAACCGGTTGTAGCGAATAGCTGCGAACTGGTAGAATCCCACCCCTGAATATAGGAGAGCTAACGGCAGGGGTGGGTAGGTGGGGCCAGTCAGAGGTGGTATTTGCTGGTTCTCCGAACTAGTCAAAATTTCCGTTACTGGTACGCCAAAACCAGTCCGAACCGGCTGAATACCACCTCTGCTAAGGCTGAATACCACCTCTGGTGATTGGTTTAAATCAAGGGGTATCAAACTGGTGGCTAGCAGGCCAGATGTGTCCTGTGCTGGCCACACCTCACCCCAGCTCCACAAAGGGGACAAAGTCACATGACAGCAACGTGACGCTGTGAGTTTGACACCCATGGTCTAAATTATCCAACTGGTTTTCATGACTAAGGCGGGACTAGAACTCACAGTTTCCTAACGATTGGTCCAAAATCACCCAGCCAGGTTTCATGTCTAAGGTGGGATTAGAACTCACGGTCTCCTAGTTTCTAGTCTGGTGCCTTAACTACTTGACCAAATTGGCTCTCTAATTTATTAATTAAAGGAAAAAAAGTGCTTCTCTCTCATTCATTCATTCATTCACTCTTTTCTTCCCTCTCCAGGTTTCGAACCCTAGGAAGAAGTGCAAGAAAAAGAAGTACACTAACTCGGGGACTGTAAGTGTAGGACAGTTTTTTTCGCCCCTCTTAGCCCACATCCCCTTAGCCCCACATCCCTTACAGATCAGGGCATCGAGTCATGTGAAGCTGATGGGAATCTTTTCACTGGGGCACAATTCAGATTTTTTCCAGTCAAACGATTTAGCTGCTCTATTAAAAAAAAAAAAAAAAAAGGAACCACTTGCTTGCGTTATGGAAGCCAATCACATTTCCCTTCTCTTCCCGATTCACTTCTCTTGAGGGCAATCCAGAAACAGACATCCCCTCCCCCAAATCTATCTTTCTGCCCAGGTGACTGCACCCTCCGGAATATCTCATGCTTTTTCTTCTTTCTTTCTTTCTTTCTTTCTTTCCTTCTCTTTTGTTTGTTTTTCTCTGTTCCTGGTAGGTAACCCTTCTGTCATTCACAGTGCAGTCAGAATTCACCTTTGTTGATTACATTCGAGGCGGGTGCGTCGGTTGAAACTCCTGGATGCCTCTCAGGTCCCTGGTTTCTGAGGGTTTCATGAGCCCTCAGCCCCTCTTCCTATCCACTGCCTCTGAGGCATTGCGGGGGAGCTATAAGAGGGCCTCAGGGGCAGAGCACAATGACTTTTTAAGGTGATAAGGAAGTAGGTGCCTCAGGAGGGGCACGTTGGGGAAGGCAGGGATGCTCCGGTCTCTTCAAGAGGGAGACTTGCTGGTGCTGGTGAGAAGATCAATTGCCTAGCACCCAAAAAAGGGAGCGCCCTTGGGACATTGGAAGGCATCCCCAAGGATGGCAGCATCCATTTCTCTCTCTCTCTTTTCTGCACCATCCTTAGGACGCAGCTGAATTTCACGGTTGCCATTGACTTCACGGCCTCCAATGGTGAGTGAGGCACGCTTGCGTTGTCGCTATGGGAACTAAGTGCAGCTCTGCTGCTGGTAACAAAGTGGTCAGGTTGACCCCGATGCTTGCTGAGGGTTTCATGAGCCCTCAGCCCTCTTCCTATCCACTGCCTGGCTTCCTATCCCTTCGTTTTGAGGGGGCCACGTCTGGGCACTCTCTCTGCTCCCGTTATTTGGGGAGATAGGACGAGAATTCAGGTGGGCCCACTGAATAGGGATGGCTAAGGAGGAAGATGTAGGACTTATTTGTATTGTGACTCCAAGAAACCTTTTGTGATGACCTTGGACAAGATACGAAGGTCACACAGCCAGCGGAGAGTTCAAACTCCCCTTTACTGCTCCAAATTTCCCCTCAAACGCTCCTACGTTCTTGGCAAGTCCCAGAGCAAAGCACACACACACGCGTATACACACACACACAGCAGCCTCTGGCTGCACCCAGTCCAGCAAAGCAAAAGAACAGGGAAATGAGTCCACGAACCAAGGAACAAACAATGGGTTCACCAAGTCAGGAAGAAGGCACTAAGTCCACAAGTAAGGAAGAAGCAAAAGCAGTCCTGCAAACTCCAACTGTCTATATCGGCACACCAAACTCTACCACTTCAGTGTTTGTTCCCGACAAACGCCCCTCCCCACAGCGTCTCCTTAAATCTCAGTCCCCAGGTGTGCCTTGTGAAGAGGGGCGGGGTGCTCTCCTCCCGAGTCGTCAGGTCGGCCTGCGCTGTTCCCACCTTCTCTCCACTCTCCTTGCTCACGGATCAGGAGGGGGCAGTCCTTGCTCATCGCCTGAGCTCTGTTGCTCCTCCTATCCACTGCTTGCCCTCTCTTGGTCATCCTGCCCCCGTTCCTCCCTGCTAACAAGCCATTCCAATCCTGAGGGGCCCTGGGCCTGCTCCTCCCCACATTCCTCCAAAGCCAATGAAGCCACCCCCTTGATCTCCCTCGGCTCTGGCTCCAGCCCATCCTCCTCCACAGATTCAGACTCTGATGGGGGCATGACACCTTTGGACTGGGGGAAAAGGGGGAATGCAGAATTTTTGAGACTGACAAAATGCCTTTTCACAGGGAACCCTTCGCAACCCACTTCTCTTCATTACATGAGCCCTTATCAACTCAGCTCCTATGCCATGGCACTGAAAGCAGTTGGCGAAATCATCCAGGATTATGACAGCGACAAACTTTTCCCTGCTTATGGCTTTGGCGCCAAAGTCCCACCAGACGGCAAAGTGTCTCATCAGTTCCCTTTGGTAAGAAAGAACTTCCTGAGTGAAGACGGGAGGGACCATGATAAGAGAATGCCTGCCAATACACATGCAATTCCCAAGTCCCATACCTGGCATCTTAGCAGGAGTAGCAGGGGTGGCATGATGGCTCAATGTTAAGACGCTGAGCTTGTCATCTGGAAAGCCAACAACCCAAGTTTTGAGGCCCAAGTAGTGCAAAACAGGGTGAGCTCCTGTTCTTAGCTCCAGCTCCTGCCCACGTAGCAGTTTGAAAGCATGCAAATGCAAATAGATAAATAGGCACCACTTTGGTGGGGAAATTACTGCATCCCCTATTTTCATGCTGGCCACAGGATGACAGAAACATCTCTCAGACCAGGGGTCCCCAACCACCGGTCCGCGGATTGGTACCGGTCCGTGGAACAAGTCCTACGGCGCTGGTTTGCTGGCAGACCGCCATCTTTTGATGAAAGCTTCCGGTGAGCTTTTCCTGGTAGAAAGCTCACCGGAAGCACTTCTTCAAAATGGCGGCAGCTAATGCCGTACTGGGCCGCCCATAAAAAGGTTGGGGATCACTGTCTCAGACCACTCAGGTTTCTCGGCTGAGAATCAGAGATGAGCACCACCCCCATTGAGTTGGTCACACCTGGACAGGGGAAACCTTTGAACCTTTTAGAAATAGTCTGTCGATTGGGGAGTTCTACTATATTCAAGATGGGGTGTGTGAGAAAGCTTCTTACGCTCTTAGAGAAAAAGGACTTCGGTCCGATTTAAGTATAGTAAATAAAATCATACATTGCAATGTCCTACCTGTCAATGAATCCTTCAGCTTCAACCATAACAACACAAGAGCACACAATAGATACAAACTCAAGGTTAATCGCATCAAAATTGATTGCAGGAAATACGACTTCAGCAACAGAGTGGTCAATGTCTGGAATACTCAACCTGATTCTGTGGTTTCTTCCCCAAACCCCAGAAACTTTAACCTTAGACTTTCTACCATTGACCTCACCCCTTTCCTAAGAGGTCTGTAGGGGGCGTGCATAAGTGCACCAATTGTGCCTACCGTCCCTGTCCTATTGTTTCTTTTTTATTTTTCTTATATGTATCCATGTATTCATAACTATGTTTTTACTTATACCTATTATCTTGTAAGCAGTTGACAAACCAAATAAAATAAATAAATAGTTCCATATTCCTAAACAGACACTTGAAAGTTAGATTGAGGTAGTCCTCAATTTATGACCGGTCACTTAGCACCTGCCCAAAGTTACAACTGACTCAAAAAAGGGGATTTATGACTTGGATTTGAAGTTCTAATGGTTGAGCTCCCTCTGCAGCCACGTGACCAAACTTCAGGCAGTCAGCAATACAGATGCATTAATGGCCATTTGCAGCATCTCACAGTCACCATTTCATGACGGCTTCGCCAAAACCGCACCTTAGCAAATTTGCTTACATGCAGCCATAATGGGCAGAATTGGTAACACAGTGATGATTGTAAACATGGGCTGGTTGCCAAGCCCGAAAATTTTAATCCATGATTGTGGGGACACTGCAACAGCCGAAACTTCCAAGATTGGTTGTAATTTTTTTTCAGCACCATCATAACTTTCAGTGGCTACTGAAAGAACGCTCATAACCCAGAGACTACCTGTATTCTGCGTAGGTTTTGAGGTCATTTCGCTATCTATGCCTCCAGTTATCTTCTTAACCAATTATTTAAAAATTATTCTGTGGATAAGGATAATTTGTAAAGAAAGAAAAGCACAGCTGCACAATGGCATATAATTCTATGCTGCTGTTTTGAGGATTACGATTTAATAATTCTTTAGATCGTGCTAATTTATAACCTTAGGATCATGCTAATTTTAAGAAGTTATTTTAGAGAATCTCTGAGGTCATCATCATTAACGAAATTGATGGTGGTACACAGAAATAATTTATTTAAAATTCTATTATAATATTAAATTATATTACCTCTTTACGGTGATGTTAGAAATTGCATTAGAGCTAGAAAGGGTTTTTGAACATGTCTTTACCACTGAATAAATTATCATAGCCATACATCATTGATTAGAAGTGAATAAGAAAGGTTTCCAATTCAGAGAACGGGGTTTTCGAAGTCCTATATCTTTTAATATTTCTTTTCTAAAATTTTATTGTGAGGGATACATCAGGGTCAGTTCCACTCAAGGGCATCTGCAGGTTGGGTAAAAAAAAAGATCATGTTGGTGGACATGATCCAGGGCAGGGCAACCCAAGACCTGCCTCTTTTTTACTTGTGTGATACACACAGCACATGTTAAAAAGGGATGGACGCTTGACTGTGCAATCACTGCTGATCTCGACTTTTGCACGTGCACTACACCCACACCCACACCCACTCACACATATGGATATTCCCACTCACTTGCCCTTTACTGTTTCTGAATTAGATTATACAATCAATTGTGGTCTACAAACCCATAGCTGCACCAACATTTAGTTGGTGCTTCATCTTATGCCGACCAGCCAAATTAATCAAAAGCACTCCTCAGTTAAAAACTTCTATGAGTCTTTCACTAGGAAAAGCCAAAGTTCTAATTCTCCTGCGTCGAAGAATATCACTCTATAAATCCTTACTAAGACCACACCTAGAGTACTGCATCCAGTTTTGGTCACTACATTATAAAAAAGATGTTGAGACTCTACAAAAAATATAGAGAAGAGCAACCAGGATGATTAGGGGACTGGAGACTAAAACATAAGAAGAACGGTTACAGGAACTGGGCTTGGCTAGTATAGTGAAGAGAAGGACCAGGGGGAGACATGATAGCAGTCTGCCAATATTTGAGGGGCTGCCACAGAGAGGAAGGGGTCAAGCTATTTTCTAAAGCACCTGTAGGCCAGACAAGGAATAATGGATGGAAACTGAACAAAGAGAGATTTAACCTGGAAATAAGGAGAAACTTTCTGACAGTGAGAACAATCAACCAATGGAACAGCTTGCCCTCGGAAGTTGTGGGAGCGCCATCACTTGAGACCTTCAAGGAGAGGTTGGACTGCCATTTGTCAGAATTGGTGTAGGGTCTTCTGCTTGGGCAGGGGGTTGGACTAGATGACCTACAAGGTCCCTTCCAGCTCTGATTAT
Source organism: Notechis scutatus (assembly GCF_049901735.1). Lineage (NCBI taxonomy): Eukaryota > Metazoa > Chordata > Lepidosauria > Squamata > Elapidae > Notechis > Notechis scutatus. The sequence goes on along the minus strand of NC_142010.1, from coordinate 23,630,376 downwards.
CTGAAAAGAAGTGTGATCCTTTGCTGGCTCTCTGAGCTTGGTAGTTTTTTTTTGGAGATGTTTCGTTCCCAAACAAGGTAACACCAACAGTGCTTAAGGATTGACTCCTCCAACACAGGGCTCTTCCTCCCTCCCAGAATTCCCAGCTCTAGAGCCCTTTGAGTGAGTGTTCAGTGAAGAGTCTCTCATGCCTGCCCTGTCCAGATTGCTGAGTCATGCCATTGTCTCCCTAGAACAATAACCTGGACAATCCCAACTGCGAGGGCATCGAAGGGGTGCTGGAATCCTATTTCCAAAGCCTACGTACCGTGCAGCTCTATGGACCCACCAACTTTGCACCTGTCATCAACCTGGTGGCCTGGTAAGCAGGGAGGAGACAAGGAAGCCACTTGTTAGTCCTCTTGTCTCCCAAGAGACCTTGAAGAGTGATTTGGCCTAGTGGTTATAAGGCACCAAGCTTGAAAGTGGAGACTGTGAGTTCAAGTTCTGCCTTAACCATGAAAGCCAGCCCAGGTGAACCTTGGGCCAGTCCCCCTCTCTCTCAGCCCACAGGGGTTGTTGTTTTGGGGAAAATGGGAGGAGGAAGGTGTGTTGGATGTGTTTGTCACCTGGAGTTATTGGTAAAAATAATAGAGGTGGGATATAAATAAATACATAAATAAAAATGAAAGAGTCAAGTAGGCCACTCTCAGCCAAGGCTTCTGGGAGCCAAAATAATCCAGTGTGTCTCGGGCAACTGCAATCTCCATTGCTTGACCTATTAAGACAGCAGCCCATGCAAGATTTGTGCAGCGGTAAAGAAGGTGAAAGAAAGAGGAAGGGAAGGGAAAGGAAGGAAGGGAGGGAGGGTAGCCTAGCAGGAAGAACTTATGCCTTACCTGCAGAATAACCCAGATCCAACCTGCAAAAGAAGAGCTGAAAGGCGTCCAAATGCAGAGAGCTGATGTCAGTTGGGATTGACAGGCATCAAATTTGATTCCGAATAAAGCTTAAGTCAGCTTCTCGCTTTTTCAGCTTACTCACAAGGCAGAATGTTGTAATTTTTTTTTTATTTTTTTTTGACAAGGGAAGTGTGGACAGGATTTTTGAAGGAGGCTGTGGGACACAAAGTGCCTGAAATCAGTGCTCTCCATCACTCTCCTCTCTCTGTTTCCCAGTTTGGCTGCCCAGGTCACTGATGGCTCCCAGTATTACGTTCTTCTCATCATCACTGATGGAGTGATTTCCGACATGCTGCAGACTAAAGAAGCAATTGTCAGTGTGAGTCAGCCTTGGTGTAGCTCATCGGGTAAAAAGGAAAGGAACCAGGGTCAAGGCCTGGGGCATAAAAACACCATCACCAGCTCCAAATGCCTAAATCCTCATTAAATAGTCCACGTGAGCCACCCACACACAGAAAAAATATCTAAGGGACAGTGCACTGTCATCAATTGTGTGTTTGTGGGTGAGTGTGGGTGTATCAAGAAAGGGGCACGCTTAAAGTACAAGTAGTCCTCGACTTACAACCATTTTCACACTTATGCCCATTGCAGCATCACTGTGGCCATGGCATCAAAATGTGGATATTTGGCAACTGGCTCATATTTATGACGATTGCAGTGTTCCGTGGTTGTGTAATCGATCCCCGTTTGTGACCTTTTGAAAAGCAAAGCCAATGGGGAAGCTGGATTCACTTAATAACAGGGGTGGGATTCTATCGTTTCGGGCCGGTTTGGGGAACCGGTAGCTTTGAAGATCAGCTGTGAGCGAATCAGTTCGCTATGACGATCAGCTGTTGGGCCTGCCCGCCCCGGCTCTAGTCTGTGCTGTATTTCCGGGTTTTCCAGCTCAGCGGATTTGCGCGGCACAGCAGATTGCCGCGCATCAGCTGTTTTACACACAGAGCTTGCGGCAAAAAGGTGAGTTGCAAATGCTGCTCGGGCGCGCTCACCGAACCAGTTGTTACACCGGTTGAATCCCACCCCTGCTTAACAATCATGTCACTAACTTAGTGATTCACTTAACAACGGTGGCAAGAAAAGCTGTAAAATGGAGCTGAACACGGTTAACAACTGTCTCGCTTAACAACAGAAGTTTTGGGGTTCAGCTGTGGTCGTAAGTCGAGGACTGCCAGTAGAGTTTTCCCCCTACCTCGATTTGACCAGCCATCCATGGCATTTGGCACATGAGAATGGGGAATACAAGTTCCAAAACTTGGAAAGGCTGTGGTTTGTTTCCTGTGCTGTAAACGGATGAGCACTGCGTCAAATGGCAGTTGAGAGAGTAACCTTCTCCTCTGCAGGCTTCTTCCTTGCCCATGTCTGTCATCATTGTGGGAGTGGGCCCTGCTGAGTTTGGGGGTAAGTGCTCTTCACATTCAGATGAATTTTGGTTGATTAGGGAATTGAGTCCGAAGAACCCAAAAAGCGGATGGGATGTTTCGGGGAGAGTGCAGGTTGGCAAGACACTGGAGGACTCATACAGGAGAGAAACCGTATGAGTGTCCGGATTGTGGGAAAGATTTCAGTAGCAGGTCTAGTTTTATAAATCATGTAAGGTTACACATAGGGGAGAAACCATTTAAATGCCCAGATTGCGGAAAGTGTTTCACACGGAATTCCTCACTTATCAAACATCAAGGCTGGCCTCCCAGTCCTTGGCTGGTTGCACCCATAAGCAAAACCTCATAGCAGAACAATTAATCAGTGGAACTACTTGCCTCCAGAAGTTGTGAATATTCCAACACTGGAAGTTTTTAAGAAGAGGTTGAACAACCATTTGGCTAAAATGGTATAAGATCTCCTGCCTTAACAGGGGGTTGGAATAGGAGACCTCCAAGGTCCCTTCCAACTCTGCTGTTATTCTATTCTATTCTATTCTATTCTATTCTATTCTATTCTATTCTTTCCCTACTCTATTCTTTCCCTATTCTATTCTATTCTATTCTATTCTATTCTTTCCCTATTCTGTTCTATTCTATTCTATTCTATTTCTATTTTATTCTTATTCTGTTCTATTCTATTTCTATTCTATTCTTTCCCTATTCTATTCTGTTCTGTTCTATTCTATTCTTTCTCTATTCTGTTCTGTTCTATTCTGTTCTATTCTATTTCTATTTCTATTTCTATTTTATTCTTATTCTATTCTATTCTATTTCTATTCTATTCTTGTTCTATTCTATTCTCTTCTATTCTATTCTATTCGTTCCCTATTCTATACTATTCTATTCCTAATCTACTGTTCTGTTCTGTTCTGTTCTATCCTACCCTACCCTATCCTATTCCTTGCTGTCGGTTGCTGAAATTATTACTGGAGAGCATGATTGATGACACTTGGCTATGGATGTGTCTCATTGGAGAATATACATCCAGGGGGTGGGGGGAAGACCAGGGTCAAGGGTGAAGTGAATGATGTGTCAGAGTCAGCTGCAACTGGGAAACGCCAACATGTCAACTCCTAATCAATCAATCTTTTTTACTCTGAGAGATGCGGCTAGAGACTTATGATTTGAATGGGGGTGCATGTCCTGACAATTTTTTTGCCAAGCTAGAGCAAAATGCAGAAATAAGGACCTTAAGATTTATTCTGGGTGTCAGTGTAGAGTAATAGTCCTCCTGGAAAATGGCAACGAATGTTATGATCTTGTGTTTGGTTGTTATCTTCAGCCATGGAAGAGCTGGATGGAGATGAAGTACGGGTCTCCTCCAGGGGGCGATATGCCGAGAGAGACATTGTACAGGTAACCCTTCTTTGAGAATCTGGCTGGTTACAATGGGCCAAAGGAAGGTTTCTGTGGTGAATTGTCTTCTTCTTCCAGATTTGTTTCCTTTAACAGCGTCAAACAAGGCCACGTCAAGAGTTTTGCAAGAATTATCCCTTAAGAGAGCCTTCCCCATGCTCCTCATGGAGCCTTGTGTTAGGAACAGAGGATCTTCGCTCTGATTTGCTTCTGTAGGAGAAAAAAATTTACCCCAAAATTGTTTAAAACAGCACACCATTCTGGTGAAATAGGGATGGTTTCATAAGGTACCAGAAGCAGTGAAAGCAAAATGAAAGAAGAAGGCAGAGACGCAGCTCTTCTTTAAACACCTCTATAAATTAAAATACATATTTGGATATAGCAAGATACGTGACTAGTCGTAGGATATGGAGGGGGGCAGATTCTTATGAGGTAATGGCCGCTTCTCCATTGCAGTGGAGTGCCCAGGATCCATTTTGATAGGGGGGGTGTGTGTCAACGATTTAACAACCAGTTTGCCTGAACTGGTGCGAACCGGCTGAATCCCACCACTGAAAGTACCCCTTCATGACCCAGAGGACTGGGCATCAACCCTTACTTTATCATCCAGATCAGAGTTTCACCCTGAAAATATGGCATTTATTTTGTTATAATTTTACAATATTTTACTTAATCTTGCAGCACAAAGGATAACGTGCTTTGCGGTTCCCTGTCCAAGAGAAATATCAGGATTTTTGTTGCTATTCGTGGCTGGGATTTGGGAATTCAAGAAGAATTGAGTCTGGAAGATAGTTATTTGAGCATCTTAACTTCTTGCAAAACTTATAAACCTACAGATGAGCTATGATCAATCTCAGTGTTTGTTTGATGGACTTGAATTGCCAGTGGGCATAAGAAAACAAAATTAAAATATTGGCAATATGGTAGATAGAGTGGATCTACATATTTCTAGGGCAACAGAAATGGGTTCTGGTGGCGCAGTGGTTCAAGTGCAGTATTGCAGGCAAACTCTGCCCACAGTCTAGTGTTCGATCCTGACAGGGCTCAAGGTTGACTCACCCTTCCATCCTTCCAAGGTCGGTAAAATGAGGACCCAGATTGTTAGGGGCAATATGTAAATAATGCTCCTACGTTACAAACTGCTCAGAGAGTGCTATAAAGTGGTATGGGGTGATATTGTAAGCCTAAATGCTATTGCTATGTGGTGTGGGTTGGGTATTCAGCCCTTATATCTTTGCTCATGTAAACTGAGCTGGGAAATATAAAATTGTCTTTGTTCTGCTGCTGTTGATAAGCCAAGAAGATCGTAACGGACTTGGGGATCTAATTCAGTACCCGCTGCCTTTTTGTCTCTTTCCTGCTGTTGCAGTTTGTGCCCTTCCGAGACTACGTAGACCATTCCGGCAACCACATTTTAAGCATGGCACGCCTGGCGAAAGATGTCCTGGCTGAAATCCCAGAGCAGCTGCTTTCATATATGAAGACCCGAGACATCAAGCCCCTTTCTGCTAGACCACAGTAAACTCTGTCTTCTCCACAGCCTGAAGCCATTCAGATAATTTTGCTCCAGCTGGGACTGGGGAGATGCTTTCCACCTAAGCGAGAGGGGCCCTTTCCTCTCTTCCATTCAGAACTGGCTAGTTTAGTGGGCGGGGGGGACACAGCAAGTTCACTACCGGGAAGCGGGCAGGATATGAAGGCCATGCTTCTCACAGCAGATGAGACATCAGCACAAAAGCGTGGCTCCACCCAGGATCTCAAGGAGACGGTTCCAATTTCATGACACAGCCCTGGCAAGAGCCTCAAAAGAGGAAGTTCAGAAGAGGCAGCGGTGTCCCGGGGATCCTGGAGCTGTGTTTACTTCAAGGCCAGTTTGTTTAGTAAGGTGCCGTGGAGCCCTCTTTCTGCCTGGTTATTGACAATAAAGTATCCTTGGTCCCAGGTTCTCATGTGGCTGTTTTATTCTCGTCTTATTGTATTCTATGCTCATAGGGCTAATTTTATTCTATTTTGCTCTGGAAAGAGTGCCGAAAAAGAGCAACAAAAATTATTAGGGGGCTGGAGGCTAAAACCTACGAAGAATGGTTTGCAGGAATTGGATACGTCTAGTCTATTGAAAAGAAGGACAAGGGGTGACATGTTAGCAGTGTTCCAATAGTTTGACACAAGGAAGGGTGTATGTGTGTCAAGCTATTCTCCAAAGCACCTGAGGGCAGGACAAGAAACAATGGATGGTAACTAATCAAGGAGAGAAGCAACCTGGAATTAAGGAGAAATTTATCCTAACAGTGAGAACAATTAACCAGTAGAACCTTGCATGCAGCAAATGTGGGTGCTCCCCACATTGGGTGGAGGTTTTTAAGAAGAGATTGGGTAGCCATTTGTCTGGAATGGTAGAGAGTCTCCTGCTTGAACAGGGGGTTGGACTAGAAGACCTCCGAGGTCACCTTCCAACTCTTGTTATTCGGTTCTGTTTTGTCAGTGTTGAGTTCCTGTCACTATCTCTAGGCTTCCCAAACAAAGTGGGAGGATCTGTTCAGATACAGATTTCAGATCATCAGAGTTGGAAGGGACCTTATAGGTCATCTAGTCTAACCCCCCCACCCAAGCGGGAGACCCTACACCATTTCTGACAAGTGGCAGCCCAACCTCTTCTTGAAAGTCTCAAGTGATGACGCTCCCACAACTTCTGAAGGCAAAGCTGTTCCCTTGGTTGATTGTTCTCACTGCCAGAAAGTTTCTCCTTATTTCCAAGTTGAATCTCTCCTTGTTCAGTTTCCATCCATTATTCCTTGTCTGGCCTTCAGGTGCTTTAGAAAATAGCTTGACCCACCAATCCTCTCTGTGGCAGCCCCTAAAATACCGGAAGGCTGCTATCCTGTCTCCCCTGGTCCCTCTCTTCATTAGACTAGTCATGCCCAGTTCCTGTTCTTCATATGTTTTAGTCTCCAGTCCCCTAATCATCCTGGTTGTTCTTCTCTGTACTTTTTCTAGAGTTTCAACATCTTGTTCAAGAGAGAGGATCTCTCTCTCCAACCCTACTTAACACAGCTGTAGTTTTCAGACATATTTTATTCATTGCAAATTGCCAGTCTGCTGCAGTCACATGCATTATGAATCTGAGAAAATATGGGATGTGGATACTTCAACATGGAATTAAAACAAGGGAAAGCTAACATAAATTTACACTAGTATCATATTTTTTTTTGCTTTTTCCCTTACCAATTCTAACTCAGTTTGATGCTTTCCTTTTTCTTTTTTTTTAAGAAGAATGTGTGGGCTTTTTCCATCATTGGGTACATTTCCTCAGAGAGAAGATCCAACCTCAACATATTAGAAAAAGGACCTGAAGTATGTTTGGATATGATGCAAGGGAGGATGTGGAGGAGAAATTCTTCAAAAGGTTGAAAAGAGAGGAAACGTTTCGGATTTCCCAACAAGCACAGTTAATAGGAATTGGGTGAATGAGGTCCAATGAGGTAATAAATTCTTGGGTTAGCAAAAGGCTCAGGAAAGGAACAATTGAAAGTGCTCATCAAAATCCATAAACAGAATTATACAGACCTGACATTCTGACCCCCTTGTATCTAGCGGTTATAATTCAGTCTGTGTCCTCATTTGGCTTCTACTTCTACCCTAATATGAAATAGCCAACTTAGCGAGACCGAGATCAGAATTGTGGACAAGGGGATAAAGGTAGTCCTCAACTTGCAACTGTTAACGCCCATCACGATGATCAGTTGTAGCGATTGTAAAACAGGTCACCCAAATGACCGACTGGATTTTATAACCTTTGCTGCAGCAATCATTAAGCAAAAACCACGGTTGTAAAGCAAGCACCTGGTCATTAAGCAAATTCCATAGTTGTTAAATGAACCAATGGTTCCCTCTGAGCCGTTTTAAAGGCCAGTTTTTGGCAAAACTCTCGTAAAACATCACATGACTGCAGTTCACTGCAAATGGCCATAAATGCTGAAGCCCAATATATCGTCACGTGACGAGAGGAAGCAATTCAGCCATCATAACTTCAGAACTGGTTTGTAAGCATCCTGGAAGAGATCCATTGCAACGTCAATCATGAGGACTACTGTTTTTTTCTCTATTCTCTGTCACCCCCATTCCTCCTACATATTTTCTTTTTGTCTGTCCAGAGATTGTTCCAGAATCAGAGATGGGGATCCAGTGGTGGGATTCAATTTTTTTTAACTACCAGTTCTGTGGGAGTGGCTTTATGGGCATGGTGTGGCTTGGTGGGCGTGGCAGGGGAAGGATATACTGCAAAATCCCCATTCCCTCCCCACCCCACTAACCTGCTTTCCAGCTCCGTTCTCCTGTGCAGGGCAACAAAAGAAGACCCAGCCAATCAGCTGGTACTCAGGAGGCAGAGAATAGATGGGGGGCAGGGCCAGTCAGAGATAGTATTTGCCGGTTCTCTGAACTACTCAAAATTTCCGCTACCGGTTTTCCAGGACTGGTCAGAACCTGCTGAATCCCACCTCTGTGGGGAACCATGGTCTTTTTATGACTTGTGGACTTCAACTCTCAGAATTCCTGAGCCAGCCATGCTGTTGAAGTCCACAAGGCATAAAAAGGGCTCCCTATTCCCTGTTCCAGGAGGACTCGTTGTTCTTAAAAGAACCAAAAATGGCCTGGCTAAAGTCCACTGCTTTTTCAGTCCTCTGTGTTTGTTTGTGTGTGTGTGTTTGTCTGTGTATCTGTGCGTACTGTATGCGTACACCTTCTTTTACTGCTCAGGTCTAGAACGGCCATTTCAGCTGGCCAAATGCTTGGGGAAACTGTGATGTTTGGGACATACAAGCTGCTTTTTTTTTTTTTAACCCATGATACGTTTTGTCCCCCCCCTCCCCCGTCCTTAGGACACTGCACTAGGAATAACTATTTATCACATGGCCTGTGAGGTTCAACTGCTTGAAACTAGCAAGCAGATGGGGAGAGACAATTCCCGCTTCTGCGGGTTGGGTGGCCTACTTTAGTTCTTCTTTTTATGAAAGGAGAGGGCAGAGCTTTCCTGCCCCTGCAACAGAAGCAGCTGGCAGGGGGTTTATCTCGGCTGGCTCCTTCGCTAGAGGCAGGAGGACTAACTAAGCTGTGCTGCTGTCTCAACCTTGACTTGGTGCTACTTCCTCGTTTTTCTTCAAAGAGGTCCAGTTAATGTCGAGGAAGGGCCTCACTCAGTTCCTGGGTTACCTTAGAGCAGGTAAACCATTGCTGTTTTGGGGGCAGTAATAGGGGCCCACACAGCTGATGGCCACACAGGACATCTGGAGAATTAAGTCTCTTATTTGCCTTCTTATTTATGCTCTTCCATCTTTTGTCCCTGTTTCTCAAATCTTCCCTGGCATACTTCCCTGGCCTTCCAATCCATCAACTGTAGGATTAATAATTTGCTGTTCTATTTCACGTGACAGTTGGAGGTAAGTTGGAGGTGGGAGATGGAATTAAAGTCGTGACAGTTAATTCCTATTTAGTGAGGTGAGAGTCAAAACCAGTACAGTTAGTCCTTGAATTACAAAAGTTCATGTAGTGACCATTCAAAATTACAACGGCACTAAAAAAAAAAAGGTGGTTGGAGCAGAGGCGTCAAGACTGTGCATCAGCAAACTGAAATGGACTGAAATGGGTCATTTCACATCTGAGAAACATTAGATTGTCAACTGAAGACAACATTATACTATAGGAGAAATAAGAGTAGCAATTGTTAAGACACAAATACCAAAATCAGGGCTTGGATGAAACCCTACAAATGATGCCATCATCTCAGTTCAGAAGTAACCTGCTCAGTACTACAAAGGTCTAACCTACGTTTCAATCACAGATGCGGAGGAAGGAGAAAACCCCCCATTTGTATGGCAAATTGTTACATCTTGACAACACAAGAGTTCCCCAAAAGATGTATTATTTTTTCCCCCTGCCTTCAAGTCAGTATTGACTCCTGGCAATTGCCCGGACAGGTAAGTCCCTGCAGTTTTATTGCCAGGGGGGTTCTTGGAAGTGATTTGTCCTGCCTCTTAGGGCAGAGAGAGAGGGCAGAGCTTTACTAGGCAAAGTTCACCCCTGCTGGTTTCAAGTCTAAAGTGGAACTAGGGCTCCAGACCTCCTGGCCTGGTGCCCTAACCACTACGCCAAACAGGCTCTCCAAAGGCCTAACACCAGTTGATTAAAAACCAGAATGCAAAGAGTAGAACAAACGAACAACATTCTTGGCGAAAGGCAGGAAGATGTGGGGATCCTTAAGGATGTGTGCTGGGATTGGTGCCTTTTAACTGGTTCAAAAATGTCTTGGACTGGCCAGTGTCATGTTATTCACAGTGGTAAAAACAATGCGATTGTGAAGAGCTGAGGAAAGACCTCTTTGGAGTGAATGGCCAACCAAATGGCAAACGTGGTTCAGTTCAAGTAAAAGTAAACTGATGCATGTTGTGGGGGTCAGTGGTGTATTAACCATTAAACAGACTAAGCTCATGCTTAGGACACCAGGCCCAAAGGGGGCACCACAAAGTTAAGAATATGGCTTCGTTTTTACACCATGTACAAAGGAGGGAGTGGGGCACCAAGATTCATCAGTGCTGAGGGCACCAGTGAGCCTTAATCCGCCACTGTGGTGGTGGGGGGCTGGATAGAGGGAGGCTACCATCACCTGGATTTTTTTTCTCCTTGAGGAAAATGTTTCACTTCTCACTCAAGAAGCTTCTGTGTTCTCCAATTCTGGGATTTTTTCCCCTTTGTTTTCTTAACAACTTGTTTCCTTATTATTTACTTCCCCGAAGAGATCTTTTAGACCAGTGATCCCCAACCGTTCTTATGCCGCGCCCGGTATCCCACCTTTGGCGTAGCTGGGCGCCGCCATCTTTTGATGAAAAGTGCTTCCGGTGAGCTTTCTACCGGAAAAGCTCACCGGGCACTTTTTCATCAAAAAGATGGCGGCGCCTAGCAAACCAGCGCCCGGTAGGACTTGTTCCACGGACCGGTCCCAGTCCGCGGACCGGTGGTTGGGGACCCCTGTTTTAGACAAGATTCCTGGGTTTTTGTCCTCTATGCATATGAATTTGCTTCATCTTTAGTTATGGCCAGGGCTGGGATTCAAAATTTTAACAACCGGTTCTATGGGCATGGCTTAGTTGGTGGGCGTGGCTTCGTGGTCATGTGACTGGGTGGGCGTGGCTTGGTTGTCATGTTATTGGCTGGGCATGGCCAACTCAATATCACTCACATTGAGGCACGCATCTCCTCGCCTGGCCTCTCGTGACTGTGGGGATGCTGCAACAGTCGTAAGTATGAAAAATGGTCATAAGTCACTTTTTTCAGTGCCATTGTAACCTTGAATGGTCACTCCACACAAGCAAAGTACCAGCAAAGGAGGGAAAAAAACTCCAGAGAAGTTCCAGAGACAGGAAATCTAGTCCTACCAAGAATGTAATAAGGGTTAATGGAGAGGCAGTTTCGGTAAGCAACACCAGAATGTTTCCTTCCTGCCTTCCTTACAGGATTAGGCCAGTGATTTCTTCTAACAACCGGTTCTCCGAACTGCTTAGAATGTTAACAACCGGTTCTAGTGAATAGGTATGAACTGGTAGAATCCCACCCCTGGTTATGGCAGTTTCAGCCTAATTTCACAGCACAACTCCATTGCCTACTTGCAATCACCCTAAAGCAGGAGTGGGAAACTATGGCAACTTTATGAACTATGGACTTCAATTCCCAGAATTCCTGAGCCAGCATGGCTCAGATGGTAGCACTGATGAGATTACCTACTTTGGGTAATGAAACTTCTGCAAGAAAACAACCAAATTCAGAGCACTAAGCCTGAGCTACAAATATTCTTTTTTTGGTACCTTCCATTCACACAACAACTTCACAGTGGAAATGATTCTGTAGTCCTACCAAGTTTCATTCCTTGCACTGCTTATGGAAGAGAGAGGTTTCCTTTGTAGCTGTTCCATTAAATCTCCGGTAAGTAATGACTTTTGCTTGAAAATTCTCCAAAGATGTCATGTTAATTAAAAGCCAGCAGCAACAACAACAACAAAAACCAGGTGCAATTGCCCTGTTCTTGCTTTGGGGAGCCCTCCCGCGTAAGATTGGAAGTATCTAGGCAACGTTTCGATGAAGTCTCATTCATCATCTTCAGGCTTCTGTCTTCAACTCTGTGCTTCTCAGAGTGATGTGAGCTTGCAGCTGCTTCTTCCTTTTAACTGCTAGTGGGGGTGTGACTTGATTGGGTGGGGCTTGGCTGTGTTCTGATTGGGTGGGGGTGTGTTCTCATTGGTTGGGGTTTTGGCTGTGTTCCGATTGGTTGGGGGTTGGCCATGTTCTGATTGGCTGGAGGTGTGTTCTGTTCAGGTGGGGCTTGGTTGTGCTCAGGTTGGTCTTAGTTACTGGGGATTTGAGTTGGTGAGCTGTGATCTTGCTGTTTGGCTTCGAGTTCGTGGTCGTGCTGCATCTTCATGGTGGGGGTCAGTTCGCTTCATGTATGGCTCAGAGGGGTTTGAAGTGGGTAGTGATGCAGCTGCAGTGCGGCTTCTGGTCTGTGGTCGTGTCTCATCTTCTGTGTGGGTGTGAGTCTGCTTTTTACGTGGAAGTGTGGTGGTGGCATCTCGTGTGGCCCTCGTGGGTGTGGGTCTGGTGTCATTCATCATGTTAGGTACTTGTCTGTTCATGAGGGCGGGTTTCCAAATGGCTGGTAAGCGGGAGGTGTCATCTCTTTTATTCATGCTGTGTGGGCGTTTTTCTATCTCTATGGCTTCTCTGATTATTCTGTTGTTGAAGTGTTCGGTTTTTAGCGATAGTTCTGGTATTTTTAAAGTCAATCTCGTGTCCTGTGGCTTTGAGGTGTTGGACCAGGGAAGAGGTCGGGTTCTTCTTTTTTGATTGAGTTCTTATGTTCTTCAACGCGTGCACTTATTCTTCTGTTAGTTTGTCCAATGTATGTGGTGGGGCAGGCAGTGCAAGGGATTTCGTATACTCCTTGGCTTTCTAACTCGATTTTGTCTTTAGTTTAGGATGGTGGATATTTTTCTGTTTGTGCATGCTGTTTTAATGTTGTGTTTTTGGAGGATCTTGCTGATTTTGTCTGTAGTGCCTTTTTATATATGGGAGGAGGGCTTTGCCGTTCTCTTGTTCTCTGTCTTGGATTTTGGTTGGGGTTTCTTTTTGGATTAGGTGGGTAATCTTCTTTCTTTGGAATCCATTGGCTGTTATTTTTATATTCTATTCCATATCTTATTACTATTTTACATTTTCTGCATAGCTTCTCCTGCATCTTTTAATTTTCTCAATTTTATTTTAATTATCTCATCTCAATTCAAAATCATTATATTTGTATTTTTTGTCTGTCCTGTTTCAATTATCTATTATCTTTTCTCATTAAACAACATTTCTGCTGTAGTTACTGATTGGAGTATGACGCCTTTATATCTTTTAAGTTTATCCATTTAACTCTTATTTAGGCTTCAATATATACCCTAAAGTTATAACATTCAATATAATACATAACTTCCATTCGGATTCTGCTTGGTACATTCTTAAAATACACACTATATTCTTAAAAAAAGAAAAAATTATAAATGTATGTAATTAAAACAACACATTCCATTCCAATTCAATTCTATCATTAATATTAATATTCATTAAAGTCTTAACTTCTTTAACATTACTTTTCAATTAAATATCATACTTCTATGGGAACAATTATAAGCTTTCCATAATTAATTCCCCCCTTCACTTATATTTTATAAAACATTAACTAATTAAAATGTTCCCGTTCCTTCCTAATTCAATTTTCTCATTCATTTTATTTCACTTATTTTATTCACAAACATTTCACTAAATTACACTATTTTATCCCTCATTTTAATCATACATTGTTTCCAATTCTCTAAAGTTATTTCTATTACTAATATAACAATACAATCTTATGCACCTTTACAGAATCCCTTTTTCAGTTAGATTTTCACCCATTATCTCTAAATAGGTCCTGTTTCACTATATCATGCTCCGGTCCTTTGTAACTTCTTTTCCTTTCCTTCTTCCCTCTCCTCTTCTCTCTCCCCTTTTTACCCCCTTGTCTCTCTACCTCTATTTCTCTCTTCTGTATTCCCCTTTTCTGTTGCTTTCCAGTATTATACTTATTTTTCGAATTATTTTTCTTTTCTTTGGTTGTTTTTTTAATCTTAAATTCTCCATTCTCTTTCCCCCTCTTTCCTTTTTCTTCCCCACATAAAATTACTTGTTCATTAAACATGGCTTCTTCTTTGTCCCAGTCTTCTTGTTTTGCAGACATTTCTTGTTGTTTCTCATAGTTCCAAATCTCCATTTCTAAGAATTGAAAAACGAAGCCAAAAGAACCCTTCCCTTCTTGTGCATCTTCTTTGTACTTTTTAAGTTCCATTTTCAATTCATCCAGAAGTGGTGCCATTGTATAAATTTTTAAACAACCACCCGATTAATTTTAGTCATTCAAATGTAATAACCAAGAATCCAAAGATCACCAAATAATCCAAATACATGCAAGCTGTTTCTTTTTGCTCTTTTTTTTTCACTTTCTCTTCTTGGGGTTACTTTTTAGTTACAAAGTTTCAGTTAAAATGTATCTTTTAGAAGTCTTGTTAAAGTTTTACTGCAGATTCTTTTTAATTCCAGGCAGTCTCCTCCCTCTTCCAGATCCTACCCTTATTCTTTTTCTCTCCCTTCCTGCTTATGAAAAAAAAATTTAGTGTCCAGAAATCTTTATTATACCTTTGGCATTTTATTTTATTTTCAGCTTAATTGCCTGTTGATGTCAAAGCGGATTTTTCCAATTTCTTATTTAAGACTCTTAGTTGTCAGTATTGGGAAGGAGAGAGAAGAAGAAAAAAGCCAAACCTTTCCCTTTTCACTTTCCTTCGCTGCTTCCGACTCTTCTTTGGGAGCGATGTTTTTTTTTGTAAGTTTAAATTCCAGGGTACCTTAGTTGTTGCTTTCACAATTTAACCCAGTCAGCCAAAACTTTCACTTCTTATCTTCCTCCTGCACATTCTTTTCTGGTTGAGTTCTTCTTTGTGGTGGCCATTTCTGACCACCGCTGCAACCGCCTTCGGGAAACGGAGTAATGGCCAGCTGAGGAGATGTGGCTCTCCTCAACCCTGCTGGCGATCTCCCCCCTCTTCACCACCTCTACGGGGTGGCTTAGCCCCAAAACCAGCCGGCTCGGGGCGCTCCAGCACCGAGCCCAGACCGAAACCACGCACGATCGCGGATTTCTGTCTGTCGCCAAAGAGACTTCAAACCGGAAGCCAGTAGCTGCAAATGTTGACAGGGATGGCTAAAGTCACAGTGCCATCTTTTGGAAGCTTTGTTTCCAATACATTGAAAACTGGATTTTAAAGAGATTATAGTTACTGCCTTTTTTTAATGGGACTACAACTGGGTAACATAATAAATTACACTTACCCCTAGAAAGATCTTCAATGTCATGCCATATTCCTGTCAAGGCAATCATCCACGGGTACGCTGAGTATATATCATGGAATTAAACTGTGACAATTGGTACAGAATAATAACTATAAGCTACAAATGTGATGCTCCATGTGTGACAGACTCAGCGTTCGCATTTGTGTCAGAAGTGGAGCAAATGACTGGAGCTTGCTCCATCACGCAGCATCACTCGGGTCTTGAACATGGGCTTGTTGCTTGTCAACCCAGAGTTGTAACCATGTGAACCATCATGCTCTTAAACTTCATCACGAGAGATCAAAACTACCCAACTGTTACTATCCATTTCAGAATCACAGAAACAATTTGGTTCATGCCAAATCGTAACAACATCAAAACCATGTGTTTCTCCAAACCCAGAATTAATCTTGTAAGTCTAACAAAGGCACAAAGGGATATCTATGTATCTATTTGACAAGGTCTGAATGCACAGAAGATTTCAGACTCTTACAATCCTTCATTTAGTGACCATTTGAAGTTATAACGGTGCTGAAAAAAGTTACTCATGATCAGTTTTTGTGCTTCCATCACAGCATCCCTACAGCCATGTGACAAAAATTCTCACAATAGAAGGTCATTATCATTCATGCTGTATTTATGTTTTAAATATCCAACGTATTGTAAGCCAAAATTTAATTTAAAAAAATAATTCTGGAAAACCTGAAATATCCCAGATTTCTTCAAATAACAGGATTCGTGCGTGATTTTGATTTTTCTTGGCACTCGTTCTTCTAATTAATTTATAATTTAAAAAGGACAATACAAAAATTAAGTGATATGCATTAGCGACTGATTTAATAAAATAAAATATGCAAATTAAAAGCCAGTTAGTATTACAATTTCAAGTGTATCATTATAACACCTGGATAGTTTTCATTCTTGCAGAATAATTGGAACTAAAATAGTTTGATCTGCCCTTTTTGTCTTTCAGCTTTTAAAAGGCTTTCATTAGGACTGCTACTCTACAAACAGCTACCATTGAGAAAGCAGCATCTTGCTGCCCAATGAGAGTATACTTCAACCTTGGCAGCTTGAAGACATATGGACTTCACACGCAGTCATGCTGGCTGGGGAATTCTGCAAAGTGAAGTCCACATATCTTCAAGTTGCCAAGGTTGAGAGGCACTGCTTTGGAGGGACTAAAACGAAGAGATTTAATCTTGGCAGTAAATATAAGGCAGTCTTTGAAGCATGAGCAAGATAACTTTCCGTCCATTCTTTTCCACCACTACCTGCAAGTGTGTTACAAGCCATGGACCAGATTTCATGTGCTTACTGTGCCTTATATATAGATCAACAACTGTTTTCAAAAAGCTATCCTTATGGCATTACATTGTAGTGCCAACATGGAAAACCACTGTTATTTCAACGAGTTTATATTTTGATTTCACTTTCATATTAAGAAAAGTATAGAAGTTTCTACTTCATTCTGGGCTAGCTAGCCTGCTTGCTTTTCACTCTAGCTTGCTGAACAAAGGAGAAGGGTGGGTGGGAAGATTATTTCCATATATCTTCAAAGCTCCCCCCCCCCCAATGCGAAAGTCTGACTTTCAATCCCCATCCAGAGAATGGGAATCCAGGTGCCATCTAGTTAAATTCACGTCTTGCAGTCTCCTTAGCAGGATCATGAAGTCACGGTATCAAATTTTGATAAAAACTGCGGGCTTGTTATTAATGAGGAACTTATGCAGGGAACCAACATTAGGTACTGTGAAAATTGGCTGCCATCGGGGTACCTCTGCTATTGTTATTAAGGACCTCCTGGAAGCCTGTAAGATAGTGATCCCCAACCTTTCTTATGCCAGCGCGCCCGGTATCCCTTACCTTTTTTATGGCGCGGCCCGGTACCGGCATTAGCTGGGCGCCGCCATCTTTTTGATGAAAAGTGCTTCCGGTGAGCTTTCTACCCGAAAAGCTCACCGAGCGCTGGCCGCCATTTTTTGATGAAAAAGTGCTTCCGGTGAGCTTTCTACCCGAAAAGCTCACCGGAAGCACTTTTTCATCAAAAAGATGGCGGCGCCAGCATACCAGCGGCCCGGTAGGACTTGTTCCATCGGACCGGTACCGGTCCGCGGACCGGTGGTTGGGGACCCCTGCTGTAAGAGATTTAACTGTTATCTTGCTTAGTATGTATGCTTTCTGTTATGCTTTTAAATCTGTTTGCTTGATTTAACAATAAAGCTTAAAATCCCTTTATTTACAGGAGTGTTCATTGTCTCTAGATCCAAAAGAAGTAACTGCCTAGGCACCTAATCACTTGGCAAAACATACCTATTAAACTAGAAACCAACATAGACTATCATCTGGTTCTCACTATTCTCTCTTTTGATTTTTGTGAAGTTCACAATATTTTGCAACCTACTATTGACAGGTATTAACTGAATGCACTCAAGCCATGCATCAAAGTAGGTTTTCTTTTTTTCTTCTTTCACCGGAAGTCTAATTGCCGGCTGCCGGCAAGTTCGAATCCCACCAGATTCAAGGCTGACTCTGCCTCCCATCCCTCCGAGGTGGGTAAAATGAGGACCCAGATTGTTGGGGGGAGGCAATACTATTGACAGGTATTAATTATGCTTTTAAGTCAGGCCTTCCTTAAAAGTTGGACATTGTGGTTAAAGGTCATCTTGGTTTTCTGCCAGCTAAACACCAATTCAGATAGAAACATCTCTAAACTGGAGAACCAGTGATGCATGTAACTCTAGTTTATTTAATGTATCATTCTGCAAAAAAAAATAATCATTATTATATTGTACTGTGCTCAACAGAACCAGCTTGGGTAAACCCACCCGAGTTCGGCGCAATTCTCTAAACCTCCAAGTTTTGACTCAGGAAATCTCATATTTTTGTGCATGAACTACATGACGCTGGATGGATACAAAATGCTTTGAAGCACTTGAGCAGGTTTTCTTTTTTTCTTCTTTCTCTGGAAGTCTGACTGTCAGTTGCCAGCAGTTCGGCAGTTCGAATCCCACCAGGCTCAAGGTTGACTCTGCCTCCCCATCCTTCCAAGGTCAGTAAAATGAGGACCCAGATAGTTGGGGGCAATAGGCTGACTCTGTAAACCGCTTAGAGAGGGGCTGTAAAACACCGTGAAGCGGTATATAAGTCAAAGTGCTATTGCTAAGTGCTATTAGCAGGGCGGTCAAAAATAAAGGGAAGTTAGTTTCCTATCTCTCGTGGAGATTTTTTTCTACCTGGCTCCTTTTCTGCGTCGGAGCCCAGTTTCCTCTTGTGGGGGACTGGCAGCCCACTTACACACACGCACCCCTACACACCTAAACACACACACAACTGGCAATCGACCTACACACAAAAACACACACACACGGCTTCTCCAGAGAGAAGCTCCCCCGCCACGCTGTAACCCAATTACCACCCGCCTCCTCCTCCTCCTCCTCCCCCGTCAAGCCTTCCACTCCAGCAACTTGACTCCCGGCACCGGGCAGAGCTCCAGCCCGCGAGGAAGCGCCCCTTTCCCGGCACCCGAGGCAGCGCGCAAAAAAGCCTGGCGATCCGCGGCGGCAGATTCGCGCCTGACGGCCGGGGCGCTTTGCTTTCGCGGGCCGCTTCCTCGCCCGAGGGGGCGGGAGCTTCCAAGGCGGATCGGTGCGGCCTTTGTCGAAGCGAGCCCTCCAAATCGGGGCCGGGATTAGGGAGGGGAAGGGGGTGAAGGTTTGACGAGGCGGCCGTCGGGCCCAGCCGCCTCTCGTGGCGAAAGTGCGGTTGCCAGGGCGCCGCTTTACCCAGCGGCCTCCCCGCGCAGGAGCCGCCGCCGCCGCCGCCGCTGTCGCTTCTCCTACCGCCGCCGCCGCCGCCGGAGCTTTCACCTCCATTGTCCGGGCCGGGTTGGGCCCATGGGCCCTTCCGCCGCGGGAATCGCCCTGCAGCCGCCGCCGCCCTTCAACCGGCCCGGGGCTTGAGCCGAGCTCGGTGAGAGATCCGCGCGGAGAGGCTGGGAGGTTTTAATGGGGAAGGCGGACGTCGGGCGGCAGGAATCGCGCCCTGACGGCCTGGGGGTGGAGGGCGGACGAAAGCAGCTTCCCTTCTTCCCGGAAAGGACGTGCGCCCTGCCGCCCTGTCCGGAGGCTGCGCGGGAGCGGCGGGGCGGGTGGGAGTCCATAAGCCGCCCGTTAAGAGAAGAAGGTCGGGGCGTCGGCAGGTGGCCGGGGAGGCTGGCACGGGGGGGGGGGGCTTCCCCACCCCCACGTGCAGGCGGGGCTGGTTGGGGTCGAAGGCGGCGGGCCGCTTCGGGCTTAGCCTTGACAGCCCTCCCTCCCTCCCCTCCCCGGTCCCCAAATCCGGAGCCTCCTTCCTGGCTTCACAATGTGGGGCGAGCGAGGGTTGGTGGGGAGGCAGCCTGCGGTGTGGGGGGACCCTCTGCGCCCCCTCCCCTCTGCAGGGCGGTGGGAGTGGAGGGGGTGGCAGGTGAGAAGGGGGTAGCATCTCGGGGGCGGGGAGGGGACGATGGCCAGGATCCCCCGCCCGTTCGGAGGGTGCGCGATGCCGTCCGCCAAACTGCTCAGTGGCCCCCACCTTGCCTTGCTTGAGATGGGCCGGACCTCAAAAACTTTGATGCTGTTCTTCTTCTCCCCACTTCTGGGGGGAGTCACGGGACCCGCGTGCCGGTACGTGGGAAAGGCCGCCGCCGGTTGGGGGAAAGTCTGCTGTAGAATCCCACTTCACACACCACCACCACCACCCAACTTATTAGCACGGGGGTGCAACATGGGTGCTGGTCCCAAGTTGCAAAAGAGGGATGGTCTCTCTTGTTGCTGTCTTCCCCACCTCCCCTTGTGCTTTCTCCCCCCCCTGCATGATTTCTCTTGAAATGGGGGGAAAAAAACCAAAACAAAACCTAAAAACATGGGCCTCAGTTTTGACAGCTCACTTTTCCGTTAGTTGTCATTTCCCCCCCTTTAAAGCTGCAGATACAATTATGGGATGGGAAGTAGAGTGGAAGGTATTTCTTCAACCTCAACTCATGGGTGCCAAAAGAAAGAGAGGTGCCGAGGGCATTAGGAAGGCGGTGTGTGAATCTCGGCATAGGCAGTGGATAATCGTCCTTTGCACTCTCTTTAATATTTTCTCCTGCTTATCCCAGCTGCCAGGAGGATTGCCTGACATCCTCTGCCTTAACTATCATTCCCCCCCACCTTTGCTGGTAGCCAGATTGTGGAGAAAGAGTGAACTGTCAGAAGTAGTACCAACTGTTGGCATTCCTTCACTTCACCTTTTCATTTCCTCCTCTCCCCACTTCTCCCTCTCTTTCTACCTTGTGCATAGCTGTGGTTAACCATGCACTGGGCCAGCCATTTCCACTACAGTTAGAGGCAGGGGGGGAAACATTAGTAAGATTAGTAAGAAGTGTCAGTAAAGGGGAATCCTCCTTAGCATGGTGACAGGTTGTCTTCAGTCAGTTCCCTTCCTTGTACTGTGGAGGGACCAGGGACAGAAGGGGAATCAGCATGATGAGATTAGTGGGATTTCTCCTCAAAGTAGTGGGATGGCATGGCAAGGGTGCTAAATTACCATCAGGATAACACTAGTACTACCCTCCCCTTTTAAGTGCTCATTGAGTTTGCTTCAGGTTGGGTACAACAGAATTATGAAGCGATTGATTCATCTTCCCACCATCCTTCCATGCATCCTCCTTAATTCCCGTTCCTTGCCTAGCCAAATGTCTCCCTGCAGGATGAAGAAAGCAGTGTGAGAGAGCAAGGTATGCTTGGGACTGGGCCGAGAGCCTCTTTTCTTCCTCCTCCCTTGTGAACACGAGTGTCCCACAGGCTTGGAATTAAAAAGGACGGAGTACATCGTTAATAATATAAGAGTGTTAGCTTCAGCAGTCTCAATAGAGCCAGTAAAGCCCCAGCATAAAAACACATAGAAGAATTTACTTTTGAAAAGAAAGGCAAATGAAATACTTCCTCTAAAACAGGTCAGCACTGGGGGAATCTTTCTTGGAATCATTTCCCATAATGCAATTTAATCCAGTACAAATAGCATGATGATAACCATGGCTACTTTCTTCCTTATGCAACTGAGAATGGGATTAGTTTCAAACTTGTATCCTTTTCACATCTTTGATAGATGGTTAAAAGTAAAATCTCCTTTCAGTAGAGTTTAACTCCTGCTGACCTCTTAAATATGTCCAGATAGGAGGGGTTGTTTTTTTGGGGTGGGCAACAACAACGCAACTGTTTTACAGTTGCCTACTTAAATGTTTCTTGACTTCCCACCCCAATCTGTGATCTTCTGTGGTCTCCCATACAAATACTGACCAAGTCCAGACCTGCTTAGTTTTTTTTTTTGCAATCAACCAAGTTTAGCAAAGTGCTGCCATTGATACTAAATGTTTAGAACAGATTTCTACACAGTGGTGTTTTCAAGACATGCTGAATTCCATAGCTCCTAGAATTTCTTTCCAGGATAAACCGTAATGTAGTGACAGCAACCTTCCAGGCTTAGAAATTAGCATCGTTATCTGAAGAGGAAAGAAAACACAGGAATTGGTGTTTAAAACAATCCCTCCAAGTATCCACAAGTGCACTGATAAGTGTGATAGCCGCTCAAAACAATATGACCCATCCACAGTCACTGGTAGTTGGGCAGCTGTATAAATTTTCTTAATAAAGTAGATGAGGGCAAGATGCATCAACTCTCATCTTGGAAATTTGACAGACTTTAGCAGGATATTTCTGTTTGGATGTGAGAGATTGTTGCAATTCTTTTGCGTGTCTTAGGATCACAGTTGTGTGTTGACCACAATTATTAAACATGTCTACACTGTGTTGTGTAAATTGACACTGAGACTGGTGTACAGTAGGATATGCAAGCATTCAGATAAGGCTAGAAGATACAAGGGGAGCTTTGTTGAAAATGTAGATTGTTTTAAAAGAGAAAGAAAGGTTGGCAGGTGGGCTCTTCTGATCCCTGCGTCCTGAGGACAACAAATGTTGTTGGCAAACATACTACAGGTGGTAAGGATTGATTGTAATTGCAGATGTCTCCTGATAGTGCTGCTATCAATCCGCATAATTTAGCAATACGTTGGAAGAAATAGGATGAAAAATAGTAACTGTTTTAAAAGACATGCAAAGTCATACCAGTCCTATTTACAGCATGGCTGCAATACTTGTCCTGGTCCAGTTGTTTTGCCCAGTTGATCTTCTGGATCCTCCAGGCCTCCATTTGCCTCTCTGGTTTCAACTGTGCTTAATCCATTGGGGTTAAACAGATCCTGTCCTAGGAATCCAGGAGGGTTGCTAAAGCCTGTGTCCTTTGGACCTGGGTGTTGGTTGATGACCGCTGTGGTAAAACTTAACCATTCCTGCTCTTCGTTCTCCTTCCCTGCAGAGCCGAGGAACGCCATGGGGGTGGACTTTGACGTGAAGACTTTCTGCCACAATCTGCGGGCCACCAAGCCACCCTACGAGTGTCCCGTGGACACCTGCCGCAAAATCTACAAGAGCTACAGCGGCATCGAGTACCACCTCTACCACTACGACCATGACAATCCACCGCCCCCGCAGAACACCCCGCTGCGCAAGCACAAGAAGAAGGGCCGTCACGGACGCGCAAGCAACAAGCAGTCGCCCAGCCCCTCCGAGACTTCGCAGTCCCCGGGGCGGGACGTCATGACTTACGCGCAAGCCCAGCGCATGGTCGAGGTGGACCTGCACGGCCGCGTGCACCGCATCAGCATCTTTGATAACTTGGACGTGGTGTCCGAGGACGACGAGACTCCCGAAGAGGCCCCGGAGAACAATAGCAACAAGGAGAACACAGAAACGCCCTCGGTCGCCCCCAAAGCCGGAAAGCACAAGAACAAGGAGAAACGCAAGGATTCCAACCACCACCACCACCACCACCACAGTGCCTCAGCCGGCAACACGCCTAAGCTCCCCGAGGCTGTGTACCGAGAGCTGGACCAGGATACCCCCGATGCCCCGCCTCGCCCCACCTCTTATTACAGGTACCGGTCGCCGCGGGCCACAAGTCCCGACGTAGGAGCGCGTGGGCTCAGAGAGCTTAAGCGGGAGGGGCGGAGGATCCTTTAACCTGGAGCCTCAGCTAGAGAGAGGAGGGCTCCTTAAGAATGTGTTTCCCTCTCATAGGGTGGCTTCTGACGACACCTTGTTCCGGTTTGGAGACCAAGGTAATATGTGTTCAGAGCGGGTGGGCAGTAGGCAGGCAGACAGACTGGGGGGGACAGAAAGAAAAGGTCTTTCTGTTTGGGAAGGGATACTCCATTGGGATACAGGTAGTGAGGTGGTGGTTCAGTTGAGTTTTGCCCCCATTTCACGGTCTTTCTTATGCCACAGTGGTTAAGCGAATCACTGCAAGCGGTTAAGTTAGTAACACGGCGGTTCAGTGGATTTGATTTCCCCCCAAAGTTGACTTGGTGGTCAGAAAAAGTCAGGAAAGGCAGATTCTCACTCGTTCCCTTTGCCCTCTTTGCTTTGAC
Source organism: Notechis scutatus (assembly GCF_049901735.1). Lineage (NCBI taxonomy): Eukaryota > Metazoa > Chordata > Lepidosauria > Squamata > Elapidae > Notechis > Notechis scutatus. The sequence continues at coordinate 23,606,701 of NC_142010.1, read as the reverse complement.
TTAGGAAAGTATCTTCTTGTACTGAATGAAACATGGTACATTGTGTTTTTTTTAACCCCCCAGTTGTAACAACACCGCTCAGCCTGTTCCATTCAGCTTCAATAGCAGTTGTTCTTAGATTTAAAAGTTTCCTATTATGACATGGTGTTTGTTCTCTTTCTAAGCAAAGGGGGAAAAGGTGGGGGGACTTGGGTATACACACATACACCACACACATTATGACTTCATTGGCATAAATAAGGTGAAAGGCACATTGTTTGGCATTTGCACCATGACATACCTAGCACAAATTACACGATTTGCACCATTTGTGTTTTGTTAAATCACTGTGACTTCTAATGGCTATGTATAGATTGATTGATTGATTGTCATCAAGTTGGGGTTGACTCTTGGTGGCCACATCAATAAATTTTTCTCCTCATGATAACCTGAACCTAGCTTGGTCCTTCCACCTATTGCCACTGAGTCCCTCCACGTTGCTGTTGGTTTTCTTCTCCTTTTCTCTCCTTCCCAGCATTAGAAGCTTCTCCAGGTAGATGCGTGTGGGGCAGAAATAAAGTGGCAACTAGATGAGGGATTCTTCATTATGGTTCTGCAATCAGAGGAAGCAATAACTGCCACTTGGCCACTTGACTGGAGACTCTCTGGCTCCATTATTGGACTTTAACTATCAGGATTCTGGGAAATGAAATCTAAAAAAATCTGAAGGGAACCAGGCTGAGTTAGAATTTACTGTAGCAGAGCAGTGAAGTGACGATGACACTTTCAGACCACTTAAAGTAGGTATAAGGATGCTGAAGGGTAGATAGCGGCTCCGTAGGCCTCCTAGACTTCCATTTTCCTCAGCCTTGCACTTTCTCTCTCTCTCTCTCTCTCTCTCTCTCTTCTTTTAGATACATTGAGAAGTCAGCAGAAGAGTTGGATGAGGAGGTTGAGTACGACATGGATGAGGAAGATTACATCTGGTTGGACATTATGAACGAACGCCGGAAGACGGAAGGTGTCAGCCCTATTCCTCAGGAGATCTTTGAATATCTAATGGACCGGCTAGAGAAGGAATCCTATTTTGAGAGCCACAACAAAGGGGACCCAAATGCCTTGGTGGACGAGGATGCCGTCTGCTGCATTTGCAACGACGGGGAATGTCAGAATAGCAACGTCATCCTTTTTTGTGACATGTGTAACTTGGCTGTGCACCAGGAATGCTATGGGGTCCCTTATATCCCGGAAGGCCAGTGGCTGTGCCGCCGCTGCTTGCAGTCGCCTTCCAGGGCCGTGGACTGCGCCCTGTGTCCAAACAAAGGCGGCGCCTTCAAACAGACAGACGATGGCCGTTGGGCCCACGTGGTGTGTGCCCTCTGGATCCCCGAGGTCTGTTTTGCGAACACGGTGTTCCTGGAGCCCATAGACAGCATAGAACACATCCCACCAGCCCGCTGGAAGCTGACCTGTTACATCTGCAAGCAGCGAGGCTCCGGGGCCTGCATACAGTGTCACAAAGCGAACTGCTACACAGCCTTCCACGTTACTTGCGCTCAGCAGGCTGGGCTCTATATGAAAATGGAGCCTGTCCGAGAAACGGGGGCCAATGGCACTTCGTTTAGCGTCCGTAAGACAGCTTACTGTGACATCCACACGCCGCCCGGCTCAATGCGACGCTTGCCTGCCCTCTCCCACAGCGAAGGGGAGGAAGAAGAAGAAGAGGAAGAGGAGGACGGGAAAAGCTGGAGTTCAGAGAAAGTGAAAAGGGCCAAGGCTAAATCCCGGATCAAAATGAAGAAGGCAAGGAAAATTCTGGCTGAAAAGAGAGCAGCTGCCCCCGTGGTGTCCGTGCCATGCATACCTCCCCACAGGTATGGCAGCCTTCATTCTCAGCTTCTTTATTTGATACATTCTCAGCTTCTTATTTACATTGATGTCCCCATGTAAACAGACACATCGGGGTGCTGGCTTGTTTGCGACAATGAGAGTACCATTGGGCATTTTCTGAGTGGTTAGCCTAAACTGAGAAAGAACTAGCTTCATATATAGATCCTGCGTTTTGGTCATATCATCAGAAATGCACGTAGGAACTGCCTTTGGCTGCAGTTGCTTTACAGCAGCAGTGTTCCTCGTAGTAAAGTAAGATGCCTATTTTATGAACAGATAAAATAACCCCTTCCAAGTACAGGTACATTTAGTAGCATTTTAAAGGGCAATAACACTTGTACGTAGTTAGTTACAATGAGAGAGGTTGTCCAGCATCGCTCAGAAAGTGTGGCAGCTAAGCATGAATTTGAACTGTTCCTTCCTCCCCTTATAATCTATGAATACACCTGTATATCCACGTGCAGGTGCAGCACCTGCGCTCCTTAGGGGTTCGGTGTTTGGTGAAATTCATTGAGTAGAATATTTCGGATTTCTTCTCCGCTCGGCTTTCCAATAAGATCACGTATTTTTGTTTTTGTTAGTGTGGGATAGCCTTTGGAAGGGTTTGTTCATTCTTCTAAGCAATCATTTCGGATGCAAGAAATAACACAGGTAGTCCTTGACTTACAACCACAATTGGGATTGGAATCTCCATCGTTGAGTGAGGTAGTGACTAAATGCCTGATTTTGCAAGCTTTTTTTGCTCTTGTTAAGTGAATCATATGCAAGTGGTCCTCGACTTACAGGTAGTCCTCGTTTTACGACTTATGACAATTGAGCTCCAAATGTCTGTTGCTAAGTGAAACAGTTGTTAAGTGAGCTTTGTTCCATTTAATGACCATTCTTGCCACAGCTGTTAAGTGCATCACTGAGCCTGGCTTCCCCGTTGACTTTGCTCCTCAGAAGGTCGCAAAAAGGGATCCCATGATCCTGGGACACTGCTAACCGTCATAAGTGTGAGTCTGTTGCCAACCGTCTGAATTTCGATCACATGACCGTTGGGATTGTTGCAGTAGTTGTGAGTGTGAAAAACGGTCACGTTACTTTTTTTTCAGTGCCGTTGTAACTGTGAGTGGCCACTAAATGAACTGTTATAAGTCGAGGACTACCTGCACTCGTTAAGTGAATCCGGCTTCCTCATGGACTGCGTTGCCAGAAAAGACAGTTTGGAAAGTCGGAAATGGCAATTAGGTGACTCTGGGATGGCTGCAAACTCTGTGAACGGGTTGCCAAGCCACCTGAAGTTTGATCCTGTGACTGTAGGGGACACGGCAGCGGTCATAAGTAGTGAGGGCCAATTAAAAGACCGCCCTGTTGTAGCTTTAAACGGTCATTAAGCAAATGGTAAGTTGAGGACTCCATGCATCCGCCGTCTCCTTTAAAGCAGAATTGGAGTTGCTTTCAGATCTCTTGAAAAAATGTTATCAGTGGACTGAGAACCCCGGAGCAACCCGCTTGCATAATCGATTTGGCAGCAGCGCCAAACGGAGTTGCTTTCTGGACTTTGACCTTATTCTTTAATTGGTCTCCTCTCTCCCCATGAATGAAATTCCTCTACCAAAGCAGCTGAGAGGCGTCTGGTTTGGCCTCTCCTGCTGTCGATGTGCTTTCCTCCCGCTGTGATCGTCCTGACTGGGGCTGGGGAGAAGGACGGAAAGTGAGGTGAACGGGTATTATAGCCTGTTATCAGTGCCGTCAAGGCATTTCCCCTCCCTCGTAGAGCTGGTTGTGCGTAGATTGAGAATGCTGTGAGCTGGACATTTTGGGGGGGGTTACTTCTTATACAGGTAGTCCTCAACTTACAGCAGTTCGCGTAGTGACCGTTCAAAGTTACGACAGCGCTGAAAAAGGTGACTCGTGACCATTTTTCACAGTTACCATCTTCGCAGCGTCCCCCCGTGATCAAAACTCACCCGCTCGACAACGGGTTCATCCTTATGACCGTTGCTGTCTCCCGGGGGTGTCACATGATCTCCTTTGCGACCCTCTGTCAAGCAAAGTCAATGGGGAAAGCCAGATAACGACTGGGTTGCTAACTTAACAACAACTGCAATCATTCACTTAACTGCGACAAGCAAGGTCGTAAAATGGGGCAAAACTCACTTAGCAGCTGTCTCCCTTAGCAACAGAAACGTTGGGCTAGTTATGATTGTAAGTTGAGGACTAACTATACTTTAAATTCCTGGCTGTCCCGTAGCTCTTCAGTGTTTGTGGCTGTGCTTTCAAAGTGCTTTGAAATAGGGCTTACTGGAGCTAAGTTGTAAAAACCCAAATGGGCACTAGGTGGCAGCAAATGGTTCCCATTTCTGCTCCTCTTTTGTTTTGGTCATTGATTGACTTTGGTCATTGACCTTTGCGTGTGAATTCTTTTTCCGCGGTATTCTTCACCACCCATATACTGCTGCCCTGTTTCAACCAGTCCCTCCAGGGTTAATAAAAACCAGGTTTTCACTTTCATCTGCAGCTTAAAGGTTAGGCAATCAACACATAAAGCATTTCATAGTGCTATAATGCTTTTTCTTGGGCAAATGGCTGTGCTGCTGTGACTAGCAGCTGTTGGCATTGTTAATGGGAAGGGATCTGGGGCTTGTTCCAGGAGAGGAAGGAAGCAGCAGCAGCTGCAAGTGGAATTAATCTGGGAGCTGGTAACTTGCTGAAATGAAAACGAGGAGATATTTGAAACCATGTCAAATTGACTGTTAGTTGACTCTTTGTAGCTGCCACGATCAGCACCCAATTATTTTATTTTCCTCTCACCCTTCTTAGCCTCTGCAACCAAATTTTACTGTTGGAACCTTGGATGGGATAGTTATATTTTACTTAGGAAAATTGCGTGTGAGATAAAACTCGTTGGACAGGTTTTATCCTGTCTTCTAATTCCAGATGAACCCTTATTAAGAAGATAGATTTATTTATTTATTATTTATTGTATCTGCGTGCCATCCCATTTCACTATTAAATGACTCTGGGGGTCTTATCTTAAATTATATATATATATATATATATATATATATATATATATATATATATATATATATATATATATATATATATATACATACATACATACATACATACATACATACATACATACATACATATATATATATAACAATTAAAAATTTACACTTGCTTTCACTGAAATCGTCAGTAGATTTTTGACTCTGATACTACCTAAGAGGGTGATTGTAAAGCAGGACACGTGAAAGTTTAGCAGAAATTATATTTTAAGCCCTTGCTTAGATGTGTTATTGTGCAATCTTTCCCAATCTGTTGTGATCCAGGATATGATGTAGTTGACAACCATTCCTTCAGTCTTCACCCAACAGAGTCTGGAATTCCACATTAGTTTTTTGTTCTGGTTTGGTCCATCAAGCTGAGTGCTGAAAGTTGCCTTTGTAGCAACTTTGCCTGCAACAAAGGCAACTTTCAAGTGTCAGGCTTGTCCCGACTTGAAATTTAGGAAAGAAAGACCCTAGAGTCCTTTTTTTTTTTTTTTGTAGTTAAAGGTTAACTTTTACTAAAGATCGAGCAGTTACAGCACAAGCAAATCTGGATCTGAATATTCCCGCGGAAAGCCTGCATTTACCCCTCTTCCCTGGTCCTCCCCCCCCTTGACCAATCCCTTCAGGGTCCAGGGAAATGTGAATCAGGTATTTTGGGAATGGCTTTGAGGTTTGGAAACTTCTTTGGTGGAGCTCTCACAGCTTCGTCCTTGATCAGCCAGTCTGTTCCGGATTGGCAGCTCTGCTTCCTGTCAACCCTATCATTCCCCCTCTCCTACCTCTACCCCCTTCCCGCGTTTCATGGCAGGACGCCAGCGAAGCGAAGATTGTTGAAGATGGCAGACCTGACACTGAAGATTATTCTGGTTGAACGCAGAATTTGAATCCTTCTGTTTTATCTACTGCCTCTGACCAGCGGCGCTGCAGCATCCTTTCTAACAGTCTGGGGGGGGGGGAGGGGGTTTCTGACCCCTCTGGCACTTGTGACCCCACTCTTCTTCCCCTGCAGGCTTAGTAAGATCACCAACCGCTTGACCCTTCAGCGAAAGAGTCAGTTCATGCAGAGGTTGCACAGTTATTGGACTCTCAAGAGGCAATCACGCAATGGAGTCCCTTTGTTGCGGCGGCTCCAAACGCACTTGCAATCCCATAGGAATTGCGAACAAGGAAGGCCAGCTCCTCCTCCTCCCGTGGCCAAGACTGAGCAGGTATGGCTTTCCCTTGAGTTTTCGGGCAAGGGTGGACGAAAAGGGCCTGGGTGTCCCCGCTGCGGAAGAGCCCTTGCTACCCACTGGGGTGCACCTAGCCCAAAAGCAAGGGCTTTGTCTGTTTGTTTAACCAATTGGTACGGCTCCCCCAACTCAAAGTTGCAGCTTAAAAACGTAACCGCAAAGCCAACAGTCACACAGAAAGAGCATAGCGTGACCGAGGCCCAACTCGCCGCCAGGTTTTCCAGCCATTCCCAAGCGGCGCCTCCAGCCAGCCTTGCCCAACGGCTCAGTTTATCCATCGGTTTCTCCGGGCTGGATGGGTTGCAGCCACGTGGGCTGGCTTGGGAACCGTTAGTCAAGAGGTTCTCTTGTTCGACAAGGCCTCATAATGGAGCGGGGGGGGAAATTTAATTCAGCTTTCAAAGCCAGGTGAGCTGGAGGATTAGCTGCCAAGGACTTGTATTTTGCAGGTAGGAATCCCCATGTTCAGTCCTGGCAACTCCTCCTAGAGAATCATGGAACGGGAGGCCCACTTCCTCTGAGATCCTGAATACTGTACGGTAGTTACTGCTCAATGGTAGATAGTGAACCAGCAGAGTTAACTTGATGTCAAGTTGTTAGTGCCTCGCACTTTCCTTCCTTCCTCTGCGACAAAGGGAGGGAGGGAGAAAGCAAAACAAGCTTCCCCGAAAAGTGGGCCTGCCACATTCTGCCCGACACGGCTGTGGCTTTTGCCGTGCTCCACTTCCTTTTGGGCTCCTGGCCGCGATTTTGGCAGGAGCTTGGATTTGCTGCTGTTCTATAAGCAACGGCAGCCTGGCCTTTGGCAGGGATGCCCCTTCCTCTCATAGACTCTGATGTTCCTGCAGCGAGATAACACAGAGGATAAGAACTGGGCCCTGAAAGAGCAGCTGAAGTCCTGGCAGCGCCTCCGCCACGACCTGGAACGAGCGCGCTTGCTGGTGGAGTTAATTCGCAAGAGGGAGAAGCTCAAGAGAGAGACGGTAACTGTGCCAGGGAAGGGAGTTGGGAGGGGGAGGGGAAGCCATGGGTGTTCTCCTCTGAATAACTTTGGGGACGGGGGGGTGGGGGGGGAGAAACGGGAGTAGGATGCTCCCAGAATACCTGCAATTGGGGGCTTTTTAGGGAAAGGAGATGGCGGCGTTTTGCACTCTAGGCCTTATTAAATTGGAGAACGACACTGAAAGAGGAAGGCATGACGTTTCCCTGGGAGAATAAAGGAAACAGCAGAAGGCAAGGAATTCAACCACAAAGAAGGGTTTGCTTTGTTTTGGGAGGGGAGGGTAAAAAAAAGGGGGGTTCCATTCGATTTGCATTTAGAGCCGTGGTGGCGCAGTGTTTCCAATGCGGCATTGCAGGCAAACTCTGCCCACAGCCAGGAGCTCAATCCTGACCGGCTCAAGGTTGACTCAGCCTTCCCTCCTTCCAAGGTCAGTCAAACGAGGACCAAGGTTGTTGGGGGCAACAGGACGACTCTGTAAACGGCTTAGAGGGGGGCTGGAAGGTCCTGCGGGGTGGTATACAAGTCTTGAGCGCTCTCGATTTTTAGGAGGTGTTTGTTTTCGTAGATTGCCCTCTACCTGCTCCCAGGCTGTTTTCCATGATGCGAACAAAGCCTGCTCTGGGCTGTGCATACTACAACTTGGCCTCTCCTTGGGGAGTAGCTTTCAGCCCAGTGTCCCTGGGGGCTGAGTGCAGGTTCACTTGGGGTTTCACGAAAACAAGTTCAGTCGTATCAGGCAAGCTGCCCAAAAGGCAGCTTGTTTATTAGACTGACAATGTTCTTGCAGCGCATCATTTCAGGCGTCGTGAGCACTTCTGAGGTAAGCGCTCAGCTCATGAGGGGCGGCGAGAAGGCTTTGGGGGGGGGGGCGTGTTACCTCCCTATATAAATAGAGAGCAGCCAGTTGATATATAAAAACACTCCCTGGGGTTAGAAAGTTTGAACTTGGTTTTGTATTGGGTTAGAGATTGCACTCTTGTACCGTGTTTCCCTGAAAATAAGACCCAACCGGAAAAGAAACCCCAGCGTGATTTTTCGGGATGCTCGTAATATAAGCCCTACCCCCCAAAATAAGCCCCGGTTAAGATTGTCAGCCAGACGGACGCATTTAGTAACGCATTTCCCTGAAAATAAGATATCACCTGAAAACAAGCCCTATAATATACGGCTTTTGGAGCAAAAATTAATATAAGACCCAGTCTTATTTTGGGGGGAAACACGGGTATTTATCAGGTTTGTGGGCACAGATCTCAGAGAAACCGATACGGATTTGCTAACGTAAGACAAGATGCTGTTTGTGCCCTTTGAGTTCGGCCTCCATTTTGGGCCCTCCTGCTTTCTAACCCCCCAGGGTGATTCAGAGGCCCCAAGGTCACAATGGCAGAGTGTTTGGCCACCGCGTGCTCAGTAGCACCTTCCCTTCCCTTCCAGATTAAAATCCAGCAAGTGGCCCTGGAGGTGCAGCTGACTCCCTTCCTCATCCTCCTGCGCCGGACCCTCGAGCAGCTCCAGGAAAAGGACACGGGCAACATCTTCAGCCAGCCGGTCCCGCTGTCTGAGGTAACAGAACTCTACGAAGTAAGAACCCCTCCACCCCCAATTTATCTTTTGCTCTGTTCCCATCCAGCCAAGGGGTTGGTCTTGCGGCTTGCCGGTCCTATCCTCTGCCCAAGATACTGCACACACACACACACACACACACACACATCCTCACGGCTAGGCCCAAGCAGATACATGTGCCAGGCCGGCTAGTAGCGTCCTGGTCATAATCCTGAATGTGAGAAACCTTAGAAAATCAGGCCCGTTGGCATAAACATACAATGCTGCTCCTTGTTCGGTGTGCAATAATAATGTGGATTTTCTCATGGTCTTGGAAGAGAAGGCTTGGGCTCAAGTGTTTTTTTTAAGTATGCATTCCTATCCCAAGTCGTATATTTAGCCCCAGAATCTATACCATGGCATGGACATGACCTGTGCATCCCTGCAAGTGCTCTTCCTGTGACTCTTTAGCCCCTGTTTTCAAGCCTGGTATCAGTGGATGACCATTCCTTTCTAGTTTGGGCCCTCTTTTCAAAACGAAAGCACCATTAGGAGGTCCCTGTCTTGGTTCCTTTATCTATCTATCTATCTATCTATCTATCTATCTATCTATCTATCTATCTATCTATCTATCATCTATCTATCTATCTATCATCTATCCATCATCTATCTATCATCTACCTATCATCTATCTATCTATCTATCTATCTATCTATCTATCTATCTATCTATCTATCATCTCTATCTATCTATCTATCTATCTATCATCTATCTATCATCTATCTATCTATCTATATCTATCTATCTATCTATCTATCTATCTATCTATCATCTATCTATCTATCTATCTATCATCTATCTATCTATCTATCTATCTATCTATCTATCTATCTATCTATCTATCTATCTATCTATCTATCTATCTATCTGTCATCTATCTATCTATCTATCTATCTATCTATCTATCTATCTATCTATCTATCTATCTATCTATCTATCTATCTATCATCTATCTATCATCTATCATCTATCTATCTATCTATCTATCTATCTATCTATCTATGCCTATCTACCTACCTATCTATCTATCAATCATCTATCTATGTATGTATCTATCTATCATCTATCTATCTATCTATCTATCTATCTATCTATCTATCTATCATCTATCTATCTATCTATCTATCATCTATCTATCTATCTATCTATCTATCTATCTATCATCTATCTATCTATCATCTATCTATCTATCTATCTATCTATATCTATCTATCTATCTCTATCTATCTATCTATCTATCTATCTATCTATCTATCTATCTATCTATCTATCATCATCTATCTATCTATCTATCTATCTATCTATCTATCTCATCTATCTATCTATCTATCTATCTATCTATCTATCTATCTATCTATCATCTATCTATCTATCTACCTATATCTATCTATCTATCTATCTATCTATCTATCTATCTATCTATCTATCTATCTATCTATCTATCATCTATCTATCTATCTATCTATCTATCTATCTATCTATCTATCTATCTATCTATCTATCTATCTATCTATCTATCTATCATCTATCTATCTATCTATCTATCATCTATCTATCATCTATCTATCATCTATCTATCTATCTATCTATCTATCTATCTATCTATCTATCTATCTATCTATCTATCTATCTATCTATCTATCTATCTATCTATCATCTATCTATCTATCTATCTATCTATCTATCTATCTATCTATCTATCATCATCTATCATCTATCTATCTATCTATCTATCTATCTATCTATCTATCTATCTATCTATCTATCTATCTATCTATCTATCTATCTATCTATCTATCTCATCTATCTATCTATCTATCTATCTATCTATCTATCTATCTATCTATCTATCTATCTATCTATCTATCTATCTATCTATCTATCTATCTATCTATCTATCTATCTATCTATCTATCTATCATCTATCTATCTATCATCTATCATCTATCTATCTATCATCTATCTATCTATCTATCTATCTATCTATCTATCTATCTATCTATCTATCTATCTATCTATCTATCATCTATCTATCTATCTATCTATCTATCTATCTATCTATCTATCTATCATCTATCTATCTATCTATCATCTCTATCTATCTATCTATCTATCTATCTATCATTCTATCATATCATCTATCTATCTATCTATCTATCTATCTATCTATCTATCTATCTATCTATCATCTATCTATCTATCTATCTATCTATCATCTATCTATCTATCTATCTATCTATCTATCTCTATCATCTATCTATCTATCTATCTATCTATCTATCTATCTATCTATCTATCTATCTATCTATCATCTATCTATCTATCTATCTATCATCTATCATCTATCTATCATCTATCTATCTATCTATCTATCTATCTATCATCTATCTATCAATCATCTATCATCTATCTATCATCTATCTATCTATCTATCTATCTATCATCTATCTATCTATCTATCTATCTATCTATCTATCTATCTATCTATCTATCTATCATCTATCTATCAATCATCTATCATCTATCTATCATCTATCTATCTATCTATCTATCTATCATCTATCTATCTATCTATCTATCTATCTATCATCTATCTATCTATCTATCTATCTATCTATCATCTATCTATCTATCTATCATCTATCATCTATCTATCTATCATCTATCTATCATCTATCTATCATCTATCTATCTATCTATCTATCTATCTATCTATCTATCTATCTATCTATCTATCTATCTATCTATCTATCTATCATTCATCTATCTATCTATCTATCTATCTATCTATCTATCACTTTTCTCCAGGAGCGCAAAGCAGTGTAGACAATGTTCCCTTGTCCATGATTTTGCCCTTCAAGAACATCCCCGTTAGGCAGCCTGGGCCAGGAGTCAGTGACTGGCCTGAAGTCTACCTCAGAACTAAGGATGGGTTTTTTTAAACCTAAATCTCTTTGATCCATTTCCAGCACATCCATCGCCATGCCACATACAGACACTCGTTTGGGTATCGCTTCAGTTCTGGTTGTGGCTGAAGCTGGTATTTCAGTTGGAGTTCAGGTCCAAGGTGAAGTTTCTGGGGTCATCAGTAATCGCAGTGGAAGGCTCAGGATGGAGATATGAGGCTCTGTTGAAGGAGCATAACTACTGTGGCTTCTCCTCCCGTATCCCGATATTCATGCCCCCCTAGATTGGGCGACACTGGGTAGACTGACATTGGCGGTCCCAAGCCTTCTTCACCTCCAAGTGGTTCTAGAAACCAGTCTTCCTTGTGGGCAGGGTAGATCTGCTAATCCGTGCTGCATAGTCCAGGCAGAAAAGGCCGTTTTCTTCTACTTTCCTAATTTCTCTCAGGTGGAATTTATATATGACCTAGTAAGATTATTAGTTTTTTCTCTTCCGCTTCCTTTTCTGACCCTGCTAAAAGCCAAAGTTTCCCCAAGTTAACTTCAGCTCCTGCTGATCATATGGTCCCATCCATACAGGTTTCTTGACAACAGCTTAAAAGTGGCTTCCAGATGAAAGGCAAATGTATGTGTCCCAGGATAATGTTGCAATAATGATCCAATCTGGGTCATGTCACCGGGACCAGAGGTTTAGTCTTTTGTGCTTTTAAAAGATAACAGATAATCAGAGTTGGAAGGGACCTTATAGGTCATCTAGTCCAACCCCCCCCCATCCAAGCAGGAAGACCCTACACCATTTCTGACAGATGGCAGTCCAATCTCTTCTTGAAGGTCTCAAGGGATGGCGCTCCCACAACTTCCGAGGGCAAAGCTGTGTTCACATTGGTTGATTGTTCTCACTTTTGGACTCGTGCTGGGGAATTTCTCTCTACCAGAATATGCCTGACCTTTGATTTCTTTCGAGATGTGACTTCCCAGTCTAGCCTGTAGCCTGGAGATTTCCTGCTAATCTCCCATCCAAGGGATAGCCAGTTCTGTTCCTGTTTAGGTTTGGGGGATCAGCCAATAGCCTCCCAGCTACTACTGTAGGCAATAACCAATGAATGGCTGCCTAATTCACTAATAAACGATTGACACACACACAACGCACACACACCCCCCTTGCAGGAATGCCACCAGCTCTCAGAACATCCCCAGTTACATCCCCAGTTCACGGGCCTTCGGTCCCTGCCATTCCTAACCATCGCAACCACTGTTTAATGGGAGTTGGAGGTGGCTGCTTAGTTCAAGCAGCAGGCTTTCCACAGCTATTCCCCAGGCCCAGTTAAGCAAGCTCCTCCTTAAGCGTGGCTGGTGATGGTAGCCTAATCATCAAATGGCTTTAGGTGGATCAATTATCTCTCTCTTTTTTTTTAATTGCCGGGTCATATTTACAAGTGATGAAGTCAAGGGGATTGGCTTTTCCCATGGCTGGGAATCTCTGAGCATCTCGTGGCAATAAGCCTGTACGGTATTAACTTTTAGCTGATACCAGCTTTTCTTTTCCACTGTAATACCACTGCAATATCTGAGAATCTAATGACAGCCCGCGGATTTGGTAATAATAACCACCTTCACCTCCTTTATTTAGGAGGCTTTTTTATTTAAAGATCATTTTGCTATTTACAGTAAATAACTCAAAAGACTCTTCCCCCCCCCCACTTAGCCTAAAAATACAGTGACTAAAGCGATTCCCCCCCCCCCATTTCTATATATTAAAAAAACGCAAATCAAAGTTTCAAGAGACCCACCATCTCTTGACAGAATCGGTCAAAATGAACCCTTGGTTTGGAGTTAAATCATTCCTTCTGTTGGTCGGAGTGAGGAAACGCAGTGTAACATCGTGTGTTTTTTTAAAAAAAGAGCATGGTCCTCCCTCCTGCAGCCACCATTGATTTTAAAATGCCCAGTTGATCTCTCTGTCCTTTCGCTGGGGAAAAAAGTCAGTACGGTGCATAAGATTTGGAGAGCACCCAGTGATTGAATAAGCTGTGGGTTGAGGCTGAGAGATCAGAGCCAGGAGAACAGATGGGCCTCTAGACAGAACGGGGGGAGAATGGAAAACTTCTGTTTCCAGGTAGATGAAGGATGGAGAACCCTGACTAGCTAGTTTTTAGACACATCCAAAACAAGTCTGCTTATTTCTGGCTGAAAAGCAAGAAGTCCATTTCAGTTTGTTTTTGCTTTAAATGATTTTTGCGGGTACTTCCTTAGCAGACCAAGGGAGGTCTTGCTCTTTGGGTGTGTTTCTTGACTGCCTGTTTGCATAGTGTCTTTTGTGCCCACAGGAAATGGCAGTACCCCTTCTAAGTGGGGACATTGCTCCAAATTGGGCAAGAGCTTTAAAGCCGTTTTTCAAGGCTGCTCTAACCTCTTTTTTTTTTGTCTCGGAGCAGGACTGCCCCGGAAGTGGGATCCCAGCCTCTTAGCCTCCCCGCTCTTTTTGCCCACTGCAGGTCCCGGACTACCTGGACCACATCAAGAAACCGATGGACTTCTACACGATGAAGCAGAAGCTGGAGGCCTACCGCTACCTGAACCTGGACGAGTTTGAGGAGGACTTCAACCTGATAGTCAGCAACTGCTTGAAGTACAACGCCAAAGACACCATCTTCTATCGGGCGGCCGTTCGGTTACGGGAGCAAGGGGGCGCGGTGCTGCGACAAGCACGCCGGCAAGCAGAGAAGATGGGCATTGACTTTGAGACTGGCATGCACTTCCCCATGGCCGGGGAGGAGGCTCCTCTGCGAAGCACCGAAAATGGTTAGTATTCCTTCTCAGGGTGGGCAGGGCCATTCTGGAGCAACGGCAGGGCCAAACTCTTTATCCTGCTCCGGCGTATTGGGGCAGAAGAGCATGTCGACGTAGTCCGCCCATGCACCGGAGTAAGGGATACATGAAAGGGAAGCTCACAACTCTTCTGCCTGAAATTCAGTTCCAGTAAAATGGCAAGGGGGAAAAAAACATTTAGGGATGAAAGAGCAGAAAATATTGGGAGAGAGAATTAGCCAAGGTAAAAAAAATAGTGTGGCAGTTTATTGTCCCTTGTGGGGAGCATACACGGTAAGCCAAGCTTAAACCAATGCTTCTTTATCTGCCTTGGCCAATCGATGCAAAAGATGGAGAACGTCATCATGTTCTTCTTAACTGATGTTTTTCTGGGCTTGTTCATTTGCTTGCTTGCTAGGATGCTGATCGTTCCAATCATCCCGATCCAAACTCAGTAGAGTAAATCCAGGCTTGTTTTGAATTCTGAATCAAGAGATGGCCACGCTGCTTTACTTTAGCGTAGATTATCAAGGATCTCATCCTCCCCTTTGCATATTTATATAAAAATCTTTTAAAAAAAGAGAGAAAAAGAGGAACATTAACCAAAAAAAGTGGTTTGGAAGCTGCTTTTTGCAACGAGAGAAAAGAAAGCCACAGCCTTTTGATACTCAAATCTTTCAGGTCAGAATGGGAGATGCTATCCTCTTCCACATGTGGTTGAATTACAATTCCAGGATTCTTCACCACTGGACCTGTTAGCGGAGACTGCTGGTAATTGTGATTTAGCAATCTCTGGACAGCCACGGTCGTTCTGCACCTTAGCTGTGCCTCCAGAGTGGAGGTTTCAAAGAAGCCGCTTTGTAAGGCCCAAACTCTCTCCCCTTCAGATGATAAGAATTAACTTTTGAAAACTGGGTATTTCAAGAGGAACTCTTTATTGAAAAGATAATCCAGGTGATGTTCAAAGCAGGGTCTAATATGCCTCCAGGCATGCAGCCTAGATAAGGAGGGAGTTAGAACCCCTACCCTTAGTCCGGTGTGAATTTCGCCAATACAAAGACACAACATGTTAATTCCCCCCCCCCCCTTTTTTTTTCTTCGTTCTGGGACCATAGTTGAAAAGAGCTTCCCAGGAAGTTTCATTTGGAGCTGGAATTTTTATGGCCCCTTCTCCTCTTGCTGCCTCTCCAAGAGGTGACAGGTTTCCAGGCATCTGGGCTCCAGTCCCCAGTTGTATGTGTGCAAGTTATGCAGATTCAGTACAAGAATTAAGATATTCAGGTTACATCAAAAAGAATTACTTGTATCAACCAAACACCTCCCCCCGCCCACTTCTTCTTCCATTGAAGAATGGCAGATACACAGACCTGACACGCTTCATCATAAGAAAAGACCAGGAGAAGCAATGATTTCTCCTTTAGCTGAGCTCAGGATCTTTTAAGCGTACAGGTAGTCCTTGATTTACGACTGTGATTGAGACCAAAATTTCTGTTGTTGAGCAAAACAGTTGTTAAGTGAATTTTGCCCCATTTTACGACCTTCCTCGCCCCAGTTGTTAAGGGAATCACGGCAGTTGTTAAGTTAGTAACAGGTTTTCTAAATGAATCTGGCTTGTCTTGTCAGGAGGTTGCAAAAGGGGATCCTGTGATCCTAGGGCACTGCAGCTGTCATAAATTTGAGCCAGTGGCCAAGTGTCTGAATTTGGATGCTGCAATGTCTGTCAGTGTGAGAGACGGTCGTAAGTCACTTTTTTCAGTGCCGTTGTAACTTTGAACGGTCACTAAAAGAAAAGATTGTAGAGTCGAGGGCTACCTGTATGAAAAACCTAAAAGCCACCCACGTGTGAGTTGGGTGGTCTCTACACTTTTAATACCTTTAAAGAAAAACATTCGTTGAATTCACACAACGCGTTCAATTTATATGCTGCCCATTTCACGGCCAAGTGACTTTTGGGCGCCTTGAAGACCAAAAAAAAAAAAAAAAGGAAAGGAAAGGAAAGAGTTTCGCAAAAGCAGATGTTTCCTTTTTCCCAGACGAGGAGCGGCTGCTGCTGTCGGAAAACCAAAAGCACCTGCCCCTGGAAGACCAGCTGAACCTCCTGCTCAAGCGTCTGGCCGAGGTGAGCGCCGGGAAGCAAAGCGTGAGCCGCTGCCGGCAAACCAAGATGATCAAGAAGGAGATCACCGCCTTGCGGCGCAAGCTGGCACACCAGCGGGAGACAGGGAGGGATGGGCACGGCCCCTTGGCCCGCATCATTCTGCCGACCCATAACACCTGCGAGAAGGACCCTCAAACCGACAGCGCCGCTGAGGAGAGCAGCAGCCAAGAAACCAGCAAAGGTTGGTGGTGAGGCTAGCAAGCCTGGAGCTGCTTGTCCCTGTGAGGAACGTGGGGGCGTTCCTTCTCTCTGGAAGCTTTGCAGGGGCATCTCTTGGGAAGGCTAGAGTCACGCCACGTTAGCCTAGCTTCTCCCGGAGGTGCTTTTTCAAAGGGCAACATGGACTTCCTTTGTTGTTGTTTTCCCCTTGAAGGCGTTTCGCTTCTTATCCCAAGAAGCTTCTTCAGATCTGCTGAAACAGGGGTGTCAGATTCAAGAACTGGCCCGTGGCGTTGCCCTGGAAACAGCGAAGGACCGGCCCGCAGTGCCCCTGCCAGTGAAAATGGGAGTTCGTGAGGGTCTCGTGCAGCCCTCCCAGCCCCCGTTTTCGGCCACGAAGGCCTCCTGCAGCCCCTCTGCCAGCAAAAACAAAGCTCGGGGGGGGGTGCGCACGTGGCTCCTCCCCTGGCTCTGTTTTCTCTAGCAGAGAGCTGCAGAAGGCTGTCGTGGCTGAAACGGGGGCTGGGGGCATGTGCACGTGCCTCCCCCGGGCTCCGTTTTCCCTGACAGAGCTGCAGGAGGCCATTTTAGCTGGCAGAACACTTGGGCCGCCACAGGCGTCCCCGACATGAGTGATGTCGAGCTGGCCACGCCTACCGTGGGCCACGCTCACCCCGGTCCCCCGTGGTCAAACACGGCCCCGATGCGGCACCCAATGAAATCGAGTTTGACACCCCTGTGCTGAAGAAACTTCTCGGTTGAGAAGCGAAACGTCTTCAAGGGAAAAAAAAAAACCCAAAGAAAGTCCAAGTTTGCCTTTTGAAGAAGCACCTTCGCGAGCAACCGTGCCCTGGATGACTGAGAATCTCCATATGGGTCCTTAGCCTAGCTGGGTTTTCTCCAGCTTGCCCATCTTTCATAGGCGAAGTCCTTGGAGCTCTCTGAGCTTGGTTGTTCGTCTCCAGACATTTCGTTAACCCAACTGCGTAACCTCATCAGCGTATTGACACCGCTAGCTAGCCAGGTAATGAAATGTCTGCAAGCAAACAATCGAAATCAGGGAGCTCCGCAGTTCGGCCCTGAGCTACAGATACTCTCTTCTTAAGTGTGACGAACTACATTTCCCATCACGCCCCCCCCAGATAACAATGGAAGGGAAAGGTTAGAAGATCCTGAGATTCCTTTTCTTCAGAGGAATCAGTGTCGCTCCTGCCTTTGGCCTTAGCTTCTCACTGTCCTCGGGGCCCGTATATCCTGAACTTATACAGATGTTCCTCTCATCTAGCCCTTACGACTCTGCTGAGTTACACATGGGAAGACAGCGGTCCCTAAAGCTTGCACAATTTTTGAAAGATGATTTTTTTTGGAATCGGCAACCTTATCTTCACAAAGGCAACCGATTTATGAAAGTTATTTTTTAAAAAAAACAACGCCTAAAATGTTGTTTTCCTGGATGCAGAGAAGGCTTTCTGCCACTTCCAGTAGATGGGACAATATTCCTAGGCTAGGCAAGGGCCGCTGAACCAATTTTTGCCAAAGACTGCCTCAGCAATTGCAGACAGTTTTCCTTCTGCAAACTACTTCAGCAGAAGCTGGTCCCCCAGGCTTGTCTAATGCTGGAATGGCATCTTCAAGGTGTCTTCCCAATTCTGCCTCTCGGTTCTTTGCTGGTTTTTAAAGAAAACCAGAGCAGCACGAAGTCCATTTGTACTTAGCCCAATCTTCTCATCTGAAAGATGACGCTGAGCCCCCAATGGTAAGCAAGGAGAATCAAGCTATGTGGAGATTTCCCTAGACCAGGGGCGCTTTGATCTGGCCTGCAGGGCTGCCCTGGAAACAGCGAAGGACTGGCCTGCAGGGTCTCTGCCAACGAAAATGGAGCCCGGGAGGGGTGCACACGCCTCTCCCGAGTTCCGTGTTTGCTGGCAGAGGGCTAGCAACACCAACAACTAGTAAAAGTGGCATTTGATCACACAAGTGATGTTGAGCTGGCCACACCCAGCCTGACCACGCCCCTCCTCCCCCAAGGTCAAACACAACCCTGATGTGGCCCTCAGTAAAATTGAGTTTGAAACCCCTGCCCTAGACCAGGTCTATTCATTATATCACAGTGTTGTTTAAGAAGGGCACTTGATGGATCTAGAAAATTATGGCGGGTGGAACTTTTTTTAAAAAAAAAAAAGTGCTGAAGCCTAGATAGCAAACAGCACTTAGAGTTATATACCGCTTTATAGTGCTTTTACAGCCCTCTCTAAGCGGTTTACAGAGTCAGCCTATTGCCCCCAACAATTCGGGTCCTCATTTTACCCACCTCGGAAGGATGGAAGGCTGAGTCAACCTTGAGCCTGGTGGGATTTGAACTGCCAAATTGCATTCAGCCGGCAGTCAGCAGAAGTAGCCTGCAGTACAGCACTCTAACCACTGAGCCACAGAGGCTCCTTGACTTGGAGTTGGGAAGTTGTGTAAAGCAGTTCTGAAGCCTGCCTTGCATATTGCGTTGAGTTTGGCTCAGGATTCCTTTGTTCGCAGATAGATTTTTTTCCCCCGCACATTATGTGGTGGATGTGTTTGAAAAGGCGCGTTTGAAAGAAAATAGTAAGCACTGCCCTGTTTGAGGTTCATTCCAATTGCAGTGGGGAGAAGG
This sequence comes from Notechis scutatus, assembly GCF_049901735.1. NCBI lineage: Eukaryota > Metazoa > Chordata > Lepidosauria > Squamata > Elapidae > Notechis > Notechis scutatus. Next base: position 23,587,279 of record NC_142010.1, on the reverse strand, counting down.
CCTTAGCAGAAAGGTTGAACACCCTCTTAAAAATCAGCTGTTCAACTTACAGGTGTCCTTGGTTAATGATTACTCATTCCGTGATGATTTGCACTTACAGCAGCACTGAATGAGTGGTACTTATGACCAGTCCTGTCCTGAGAGTTCTGGTTCTGGTAGCATATCACAGTCATATGGTCACCATTTGCAACTTTCTTTCCTGGGCTTCCAACAGGCCAAGTCACTGGGAAAGCCGGCAGGGGGTTGCAATTGGTGACCACGTGATGTTCCCCGCTTAATGACCCTTGTTGATTCACGTAACCACAACAGTTCTGGTCCCAATTGCTACGGTTAACCAAGGCCCACCTGCCCTTGTCTCTGGAAGACAGGATCCTGGCCCCAAAGTGCCCAAGTTGTTCCTCTAAACCAAAGCCTCCGCCTCATTCCAGGCCTTGGCCCCAATTCCTCCTCCACCCCAGCACACGAAGTCGGCAGGAGAACATCGGTGCTCTTCTCCAAGAAGAATCCCAAAACCGCTGTGCCCCCAAAGCGTCCTGGGCGCCCCCCCAAGAACCGTGACAGTCAGCTGGCTCCTGGTCATGGGAACAGCCCCGTGGGGCCCCCTCAGCTCCCGATCATGGGATCCCAGCGGCAGCGCAAGCGGGTGAGGAGCCCACGCCCCACCTCCAGCTCTGACAGCGACAGCGACAAATCGGCTGAGGACGCTCCGATTGGTGAGTGAAGCTGCAGGGAAACCTTGAGCACCGGACCTTGGTTCTACTTTATGTGCCTTATAGCAATAGCACTTAGACTTACATGCCGCTTTACAGTGCTTTGCAGCTCTCTCTACAGAGTCAGCCTATGGCCCCCAACAATCAGGGTCCTCCATCTGGGCCTCAGAAGTATGGAAAGCTGAGTCAACTTTGAGCCTGGTGAGATTCGGACTGCCAAATTGCAGTCAGCCAGCAGTCAGCAGAAGTAGCCTGCAGTACTGCACTCTCACCACTGTGCCACCGTGGCTCTTATGAAAGAAGAGGAGTTTGGTTTCCTGTAAAATCTTCCCTAAGGCTTCCCTGGGAATGTAGTGGCTCTTAATGAGAGTAAATCTGCAAAGGATCTGACTTTAAAGGTGCAGTACTGATAAAGGCTCTTGGATAAATATTTATTGTTTTAATTCAAAACGTCACTGTGAAGGAAAAGGGCCATTATATAAATGAGCTCAGTACACGACCGATAGATAAATGCTTACTTTTTGTATCATATTAAGGCATGGTTTATTGAATCATGTTTTACTGAATGTGTTTATACAACTTGTTAAGTCTAAAGCAAACTAAATCAAACTGATGGCTTGGCATGATTTGTGAACCCTGCCACAGTTCAACTTCTTTCTTTAATTAAAAAAATCCATATTGGGAACCAAGGAGAAGCATGGATAATAAATTCTATATTCTTATACAGTCTAAGCCTTTCCCCTAGCCTGACAACCCTCCACACATGATGGCCTACAGCTCTCTTAGTCTCAGCCAGAGCTCTCAATGGGACTAATTAAATGGTGCCTTTTTTCTTGCCTCTTGTTATAAAATTAACCAGATAATGCTGGCAATAAATTAGAGATGAATTTAACAAACCAATGAATATCTTCCCTAGTTATGTGATGATGCCAACCAATAATAGTTAGGATATATATTTGTAGACAAACATTCTGATGTAAGGCTGTAGCCCAGTTGCCTTTTTATGGCACTCATGCTTGGGTTTTTTTTATTTAAAAAAATGTACATGCAGTGTTGAAACACACCTAAAAATGCAAAGTCTTGCCTCCCCGATTTGGGAGTCAGGCTGCAGAGGTTCAATATTGAGCCCACTATGGAAGTCCAGTGTTTGGGACTGGGAGCCGACCGTCCGGAAGCAGCTTGTGCAAGTTATTCGGGGAGTGATGATGGCTTGGGGAGGAAAAAAAATTTGCTTTTTCCTTATTAATTATATACCCTGCTTTTCAGCTTATATATGCGCTCAACAGAGTCGAAAGGGAGTGCCTATATAAGCAGGAAGCAAGGTACATATTTAATAAGGAAATAAAAGCATTTCAAAAAAGAAATTATTAAACAGAGTTGAGGATAATTGACAGACAAGAGTGTTGGCCTCTTAAACCAGCTCAGCCTCTTTCTCCTCAAGATTTTTACTTTTACAGTACAGTTAGTCCTCGACTTACAACCGTCCATGTAGCGATCATTTTATATTAACAACGGCCCTGAAAAATGTGACATGACAGTTTTTCACAGGACCACTGCAGGCGAATGACTCCTATTTATGAGGGTTGCAGTCTTCTGTGGTCATGCGATCCCCTTTTGGGATTTTTTCTGACAAGCCAAGTCAAACGGGGAAGCCAGATTCCACTTAACCACCGTGCTGCTGACTTTTAACAACTGCAGCGGTCCACTTAACAACGGTGGCAAGAAAGGTCGTTAAAAAGGGAGGCAAAACTCACTTAGTGACTCCCTTGTTCAGCCACAGAGATTTTGGCCTCGGTTGCGGTTGTATGTTGAGGACTACCCGCAGAAGCCAGGCGCAGACAGATGCCTCCATACCCAGATGCCTTTGCTTCTTGAACCGTGACCTCAATTTTTGTCCATTGTTGCCCGACAGTAGCCCTGGGAGGAAGGTTTTGTCCCTGGTGAGCTTTACTGCAGCCATTAGACCCCCGGGCTTTTCTCTGATGGCTTCGTCTCTCCCTCCAGATCTGCCAGCTAACGGTTTCAGCAGCGGCAGCCAGCCGGTCAAGAAGAGCTTCCTTGTCTACCGCAGCGGCTACAACCTCCCACGCAGCAGCTCCGATTCCGAGTCAAGCAGCACCAGCACTAGCAGCGCAGCCTCAGATCGCACCAGGTACCAGAAGGCCCAGCCTGCCACGGAAACCCCGCTTTTGCGGCAGCCCCGTAACTCTTGAGGGCGTTGCTCTTCAAGCCTGTCAGGTTTTCTTTTCATCAGCGCCTTAAAGGTGCACTGCCACAAGGGCATTCGGCAATAGCAGTAGCATTTAAGACTTATATGCCACTTTACAGTGCTTTTACAGACCTCTCTCAGCGGTTTACAGAGTCAGCCTATTGCCCCCAACAATCTGGGTCCTCGTTTTACCTACCTCGGAAGGGTGGAAGGTTGGGTCAACCTTGAGCCTGGTGGGATTTGAACTGCCAAATTGCAGGCAGCCACAGAAGTAGCCTGCAGTGCTGCACTCTAACCACTGCGCCATCCTCTATCTACTCTGGTAGGGAGTGCTCTTTGAACCTCATAGGTTGTATGGATCTGAGTATAGAACAGGCACAACTGGCACTTACTAGCAAGGAAAGCCAAAGGAAAGGTACTGGGCAGATTGCTGACACTCTGTAACGGTTGCATCTTTCCAGTGAGATGTGCCTTGAGAGGAAAATTAGACAAGACTCAGTGGCTTTGAGCCTTGATAGCTATGTATGATTTCTAGTATCTACAGGCAAGACATCTCAAAATTGTTGAGCGAAAGCATGCAGCGGGCCGTGGCTCTTAGCTTCTGCCTTTTGCATATAAACGATTCATTTGCACAACCAACCTGGGAAACAAGGTACTGGATTAAAGGTTATTTGGACTCGCCCTGTTGGTCTGGCTTCCTCGGGTTCTCCTGCCAGTTGCTTGGGAGGCCTCGTTGTTCCTAGGCCAAGTTCATGAAAGGCCTTCTGGGCTCCCTTATCCTCAGCTTCCACTCCTCCCAGTGCCGCTCTTCCTTTCAGCCCCTTTGTTGTGGTTAGCGCCTCTCCGGGCCCCACCCCTGAGACCGTTATTTCTCCCTTACAGCACGACGCCTTCCAAGCAAGGCCGAGGGAAGCCTTCTTTCTCCCGAGTCAACTTCCCAGAGGACAGCAGCGAAGACACGTCAGGGACAGAAAACGAGTCCTATTCGGTGGGAACCGGCCGAGGTGTGGGCCATGGCAGTGAGTATAGGAGAGCCGATTTCTTCCGGTTTCCCCGTCAGGGCTGGGTTGGCAAAAGGGATGGCAAAGAACCCCCTCCTTTTTTTCCTTCTTCTTCTGCTGTGTGCAGTGGTCCGGAAGAGTATCAGCCGATCAGCCGGATGGCTCTCTGAAGATGAAGATTCTCCTTTGGATGCCTTGGACTTAGTGTGGGCCAAATGCCGGGGTTACCCATCTTATCCAGCTTTGGTAGGTTTTGAATATGTACCCGGTGTTAGATATTTGTATGTATCTCTTGTGTGTGTGAGAGAGAGAGAGAGAAATTATCAGAAGAATAGAATAACAGAGTTGGAAGGGACCCTGGAGGTCGTCTAGTCCCACCCCCTCTTCAAGCAGGAGACTCTATTTCAGACAAATGGCTGTCCAATCTCTTCTGGTGATGGAGCACCCATCGCTAAGTATTCATTTGACCAGAAAATAGAAAGAAATACATTATAGTTTGATCCAAGGAGTGAACTTATCTGGCTTTGTAAAGCCGGCTAGTCTTCACAATCCTGCAGCCTTCCTGCCGTTCTAAATGCTAGTCGGCATCTGGGTTTGAATGTAAACTTCTGCTGGCCTGGGATACCCTCAAAGGATACCCTCCCTTCTAGATGGACAAAAAGAGTTGTTTTGTTGAAATTCAAAGGCAGAACCCTGGGGAAACAGGGACCGGAATTGCTGCACCTGAGCTGGGGTGTCCCGTCTCCTGGAAAGTCCTAATAAATGGCTGGGATTGTTTCCAGAGACGATTCAGGCAAAAGAAATAGTTTTGCCTTGAGAAACCAGTTATCTTTAAGAACTAGATAAATATTTTAGGCAGAATCTGCATTGAAGTTTAATTTATTTTGACTCTGTGTGCTTAAATCCAGTAGTCTTTTTTTATTTCTGCACATACTCGGTGACTGTGCATCTTTCAAATGTGTTGAGACCATAGGGGTTGGGTTTTTTTTTGAGCTCAGTAAAACTCAGGGCCTTGTGTAATTACATCAGACCACTGCCTATTTTGGGAGGGGGGCAGAGCGGGGGGGTCAGTTTCATACATTTTTCTGCTGCTGTTTTAACTTGTCTGTCCCCGTAGGCAGGCGTGGGCTTCAGAAATTTTAGCAAAGAGTTCTCTGCTCGGTTGCTGGATGGGCATGGCCATGATGGGTGTGTCCTAGTCCAGCGGTCACCAACTGGTAGGCTGCGAGAAAATTTTGGTGGTCCACAGAGAAATCTCACCCCCAGAGCACCCCCCCCCCCAAAGCAATTAATCCAGGCTGCGCAGAAACACAAGGCTGCACTGCCCACATGACCCATGGGAACCTTCCCCGCCCCCTCACTCCTTACCTGGCAAACTTGCCTGCTAAGTTGCTATTTTTCCTTTTTTTTCCCCGACCATCAGCTGTTCTGCTGTGCTGGGAGATTTAGATTAGCTAGGAAGCATGAAATGGTTGGATTTCTTGCTTTCTAGCTAGTCTTTAGATCTTCAGCTCTGCTTTTAAGCACAGCTGAACCTCCCTTAGGACTGAAGGTTCTATTATTTGGTGCAGACTCACAGCAAGCAAATTTTATGTGACAGACTGAGCTAGCCGATGGCAGATAGATAGATCTCTGGATGAATCTGTGATTTTGTGAGCAACTCAATCTGCCTGCCTGCTTTGCCTGATTTTGGGTAAAAGTTGCTCTTTTTTTAAATAAAAAAAATCAATATTTACATACATGGTGTGTTGTGAGTTAATTTTGTGAGTTTGCTTGCAAGCAAATTTTATGTGACAGACTGAGCTAGCCGATGGCAGATAGATAGATCTCTGAATGAATCTGTGATTTTGTGAGCAACTCAATCTGCCTGCCTGCTTTGCCTGATTTTGGGTGAAAGTTGCTCTTTTTTTAAATAAAAAAATCAATATTTATATAAATATTTATAATGTTTACATACAAGCCATGCCCAGCCAGTCACATGACCACCAAGCCACACCCACAAATTAGGCCACATCCACAGAACCAGTTAGTGTTCCCTGGGATTTAAAATGATGAGTTTGGTGGTCCCTGAGGTCCAAAAGGTTGGTGACCCCTGGCCTAGTCCGCCTCCTGCACCACAGCAGGGGGAGGCGTTTTTGCCCTCCCTGGCCTCCAGAGGCTTCCCTTGAGCCTCTGGGAGGGCAAAAATGGCCTCCCTGGGCTCCGGAGGCTCTCTGGAAACGGGCTCATTTCCGGCCTTTCTGAACTTCCGGAAGGCTCGTTTTTCGCCCTCCCTGAGCCTCTGCGCAAGACGTTTCGCTTCTCATCTTTTGAAGACATTTCGCTTTTCAAAAAAAAAAAAACAGAAAGTCCAGTTGCCTCCTGAAAAAGCTCCTTTGGGACAACCACGACCTGGATGGCTGAGAATCTCTGCAGACATTTATGGCAGGGGGTTTCTCAAACTTGGCAAACCTAACTGGGGAATTCTGGGAGTTGAAGTCTACACACCTTCAAGTTGCCATGGTTGAGAAGCATTATTGTTTTGGGCCTGCTGATACCATTCCATCCCTTTCTTACCGAACAGTGTGTTTGCCATGTTATAAACGATACAACTTGCATAGTCAGAACCTCCTAGCCCAAGGACAATCCTAATAGAAACAGCAGGGTGGCAATTATTTTTTCCTACACACAACATCTCAGGTTTTGTCACTGCAGTATTGCAGAATTCTTGGCACGTTTCCACACACAGCAGAGAGTCTTAAAGATTTGATTTTTTTTCCCCCTTCTGCAATTGCAATTCCCATCATTACTGACTTGACAGTTGGATATGTCAGCTGGAGACTATGAGGACTAGTGTATCTGAAGAGATTAGACTGGGGAAAGGTGATAAGAAATGAGAAACAGGTGCTATGAAAGCATGGAAGAAGAAATCTCTGAAAGTTAAGGTTTTAGGAGACCCGTGTTCTATAACTAACAGCAAAAGACTATTTGGTGAACTCTGGCCAAATTGGAGTTTACAGCTGAGTGTTCCCACTGTGACTTTGTATCCAAGATGCTACATTCATTCTCAATCCTTTGCCGCAGGTGCACATAATCTGGGCCTGTTCCCTTTTTAATCTGCTTTTCTGCAAACCTCTCCTCATCACACATCATATAGATGGCTGATCTTTTCCCTTCTGTTCGTGGCAGATCATTGATCCGAAGATGCCCCGGGAAGGGATGTTCCACCACGGTGTCCCCATTCCTGTGCCCCCCTTGGAGGTATTGAAGCTGGGAGAGCAAATGACTCAGGAAGCACGGGAGCATCTCTACCTGGTCCTCTTCTTCGACAACAAGCGCACCTGGTAAGGGCTGCAGCTCTTTCCCTTTCCCAGGTCCCAAAAACTACAAAGAAAGGGCAAGAGCTCCATCAATCGATCAGAATAGAGCCGGAAGGAACCCTGGAGGTCTTCTAGTCCAACCCCCTGCTCAAGCAAGAGATACAGGGCTGGGGGAGTTAATTGAGAGGAAGAGTGGGGAACAGGGGGGACGGAATAGCCCTCTTGTTTTGGGAGTGACTTTCGCACATTCCTTTCCTGCAGGCAGTGGCTGCCCCGCACCAAACTCGTGCCCCTCGGCGTAAACCAGGACCTGGATAAGGAGAAGATGCTGGAAGGCCGCAAGTCCAACATCCGGAAGTCTGTCCAGATTGCCTATCACCGAGCCATGCAGCACCGGAACAAGGTGCAAGGAGAGCAGACCAGCGACTCCAGCGAGAGCGACTGACCCTCCCGAGGGGCTCCCGCCCTGGGTGCTCATTCAGTGCAGCTGGACTGTACGGGAGAAGAGAGCAGGGAGCTCCAGCCTTGGGAAGCCTGGCTGCAGGGACCTGCACAGAGCACCCAACAGCTCCTCCAGTGTGCTGGGCACACCCACAGAGCACTGTGCCCTTCACGTGGGCAAAGCCTACCTCTTGTGCCAGCCTGCCCTTCCTTTGTTCCATGCCTGGAATCGCCCTGACCAGCTGCACGAGCAATACCCAGCTGCCTGCCTAGCTCCTATGGGCAGTACCCTAACTCTCTGGGTCTTTTAAGGCTCTAGACTTTTGTAAGATAACTGTATAATAGTGGGAGAATGTAAATTATTTGGGCTGCTCCATACACCTACCCCTCCCAACATACAGAGTCTGGCCCCGTTTCCCTGCATCATAGCACCTGTCCAGATCCATCAGCCTTTCCTCGGCCCAGCCCTACCGACACTCTGCAGAGCAGGGCCACCATCTTCTCACTTGCACATTTTGATACTATAGCTTTTTGGAATCTGACTCAGCCCGATCCCCTTCCTCTTCCCCCCCCCACCTCCCCCCACCTTGTAGAAACATGGCTCTTTCTGCTGCAGCCGGGTGGGCATTTGTACTTGTATTTATTTTGGAGAAAGAAGATCTCTATTGATTCTTAGAAAATAAAATGGCTCTTTTGGAACCAAGTGGGCTCGTTGCCTTTTTAAAATTCTCTTTGCAGAAAGGACAAGGGTATCTATGGTCATGAGAAGATGTGCTGACTCTTTGTTGTCTGTTTTCTTGGCTTCGATTAATCAGTTGCCCAACCATTCAAGCTATCTTTAGTATCCTGTCATCAGGATTAGCCTAGCCATCACCATTATTTATTGGGCATTAGCAACACACGTAAGATTTCATATCTAGAAATGGTGAGGATTGACTTTGTAGAAAAATTGGGTAAGGAATTGTTTTCATCATTCCTTGTATTTTAGTTTACTGCATTGAAACTTCATTTTTCCTTCAAAGGGCTCAGAGCATCAACAAATTATTCTCAAAGCTTTTCCCATCCAGATGACAAAGATCTTGCAAATTTTAGCACTATAACTTGTTTTCAGGTTATACATAACGACACATTTTGGACCAATAGTGCTAAATATGCATATGGTATTTTTTTTTTTAAAAAAAAGCTTCTAATTACTTATTTTAGAGAGATTGTTGTCAAATCTATTCATTTCATCCAATGTTTATAGATAGTGCATCTACCTTTCCTTCTACTGCAGTCACTTCATTTGTTGTATTTTAAAAGAAAGCTTTAATTTCCTTTTCCCCCCCTAAAGAGCCTTTTTAGAAGATCTAAACTGTGTGAGAATCATTCCATGTAATTATAAATAAAAAATATATCCTAACATTGTGGGAGTATGAAGCTGGGATTGTTGTCTGCATTTGAAAAAAACCAACAACAGCAAAGCAGAAACACTTCCCACCCCACCATCTCTAATTCACCAGGGCTAAACTCATGCTTTCTCTCCCAAAGGCAGTAAAAGTTTACTGCCCCAAAAACCTAAGGGAATGAGCTTATTAATTCCTCTCTGAAGTTTACTTGCAAGCATACACACTGATATTGCAGGTGTCCAGCTAACTGAACCATATCTTGGCATTTTTAGCACCCTGCTAACATCCATAGGTAGCCTCACCCCACCCAGGCTCTTCACCTACAAAACAGTGGATGTGTGGAGAAATGGTGGAGGATAAGACAACAAGCAGACAATGAAGCAGGAAGTGATGTTCGGAAATGTACAGTTACTACAGGAGGTAAGCAAAAGGGCAACTACCAGAATTACAAATGATTGTAAGCAACCCACTGTACTCCAGTTGTCTTTTTTAAAAAAAAACCCTTTGGGATAACCATGACCTGGAAGATTCAGAATCTCCAGAGACATTTAACCCATTGTGGTGTGATTCCTATTTGGAGTTTGGCTTAGACTTTGGGCTGCAGTTTGGGAGCAGCCAGAAAGACCAACTACATCAAGGCAGCATCTAATCCCAAGACACAAGAACTTTTGGAGGAAGGCAAAAATTGTATGCCACTATAAAATTTTTTAAGACTGTTGCTATAAGGAATAACTATCATTATTTACATGGCTACATCAACTTACAAAACCTAGGAGGATGGCGTTAACCCAGGGCAAGTATTATTAGGAAAAGCATGGACCACAATAAAGCAGTTTATACAGTTACCGTATTTGCCGGCGTATAAGACGACTTTTTTGCCCTGAAAAACATGCCTCCAAGTGGGGGTCGTCTTATACGCGGGTCGTCTTATACGCCGGCAAATAGTAATTGGGAAGCACTGCGGCTGCCCGCGGCGAGGCACTTTGCGCACCGTGGAAACAAATTCCGTGAAGCTGAAAGGAGGAGCCAGCCTTCAGGCCGATGTAGGCAGGCCTCCTTCTCCCAGCTCCCAAGGAAACAAGGCGCTCAGCGGCCTCCGCTCGCACCGCCCGGCCTCCGCCCGCACCGCCCGGCCTTTCCCTTCCCGAGGCAACACGGGACTGGAGCGCGAGCCGCGCCAGCGGTAACAACTCCTGACAGCCCCAGCCGGATACCTGAGCGGGAGCCGGGCGGTGCGGCGGAGGCCGCTGAGCGCCTGCTTCCTTGGGAGCTGGGAGAAGGAGGCCCGCCACATCGGTCTGAAGGCTGGCTGCTCCTTTCGGCTTCACGGGATTCGTTTCCACGGTGCACAAAAGTGCCTCAAAAAAATATATATGCAAAAGTGGAAGGTGTGCGGAAGAGGGGGTAGTCTTATACGGCGAGTATATAACAAACTCTATATTTTGAGTGGAAATGTTGGGGTCGTCTTATACGCCCAGTCGTCTTATACGCCGGCAAATACGGTATCTTCTATGCTATGATGTCTCCAGTCTGAAAAACAAAGAATCCTCACAAGCATAAAAAGGGTTAAAAAAAACTTGTTTGAGTAAGAGCTCTGATTTCACACAACTTGCATACTATTTTAGTATAAAATAGTATAGAGCTGGCCTTTGAGATGGTTAATTAATTATAGTATCCAAAGATCAAATGTATACCTCATTTAAATTATTGTAATTTTTAATGAAATGTGTATTTGGACGATTGATGATGATGAAAACAATGGTTTAAAATTAAATATGCATTATATACCCACTAATTTTATCAATTTGGGTAATTTTAAAAAATGCATTACTTAGAAGAAGAATCTGGGATTCAAATGTTATGAGGCAGATAGCATATACTATTTATAATTCCAGCTTCTGCTTCAATGATCAGCATATTTATCTGGTGTGATCCTATTATTCTTAATGTGAGTTTTAGCAAGTAAACAGCTAAAAGAAGTGGAAATCTAGCTTTTTTGTTGCTGTTAAGACCAAACCATGGAGTGTTTGAGGATCAAGTGTTTAATTCAAGTGCCTTCCAGCACTTTTTTCAGGAAAGATTAAGGACTTATCACCTTGAAATGTCAGCAGTTAAGTGTTCCCCTATACAGTACTAAATGTCCTTTATCAATAGTGTACATTTTGAAAGTAAAATACCACTGCATGTTAATTTATATGGCATGTCAAGGCGAATCTGGGTGGGGAAGAGAATTTATCTCTTCTTTTATGTATCTTTTCTTTTATGTACACTGAGAGCATTTGCACCAAGACAAATTCCTTGTGTGTTCAATCACATTTAGCCAATAAAGAATTCTATCTATCTATCTATCTATCTATCTATCTATCTATCTATCTATCTATCTATCTATCTATCTATCCTATCTAAAACAATATAAATAACTTTAAACCAAACGAACAAAAAAGGCTGCCAAGAATTAAAAAAACCTCAGAATAACGATGCCCCTAATCCGGGCATGACTAACTTTCCAACTCCCATGCCTGACAAGGAAAAAAAAGGATAATAGAAAGGATGCTTGCATTGTTTTCTGCCTGGAACTCTTGCTAGATATTTAAACTGCGATTATAGCAAAGAGTATCCAGTTCAAGGAACATTGTGCTACCATCTACTGGCTATCCTGATTTTGACATTCCAGGTAATGGTAGACCCATTTCCGTTTTCCCCTGAAAGGGCCACTTCCTTTCCCATCCGTCTTGTAACGTACAAGAGACCCTTTTCACGCCTATCAAGCCTTAAACCCGCGGACAGGAAGAATTCGCCCTGTGCCCAAAGACCCGGGCTTCCGCCCAAGCAGACCACAAAGACCTCCTCTCGCAGCCTAGAGCGGAGAGCGGTTGCCCCGCTCTACCCCTGCGCGGCCCCTCCTCTAAATTCAGGGGCCGTTCTCTATGGTGATCTTACGGACACGGAGGTACGGGTTTTGCGCCAAACTGGTGCAGCGAGAGCTGCGCGCTCCTCCCTGCCTCCTCCCTAAGGACAGCGACAGCAGAAGGTACAACATGAACGCCCGGCCCATCCAGCTGCCTCGAGCGACTCCCTGGCGCTCCCTGCCTTGCCCGCGCACCGAACTCCGCCTCGACCTGGTACTCTGTGGCGGGCAGACCTTCCGGTTAGTGCGCCCCCTGGCGGCTCCCAGCCAGGAATTGCAATCTTTTTCAAAAGCATCCCCCTTGAATTTGCCCCTTTGGCCCTTTTCTTTCTTTCTTTGTATCGCCGTCGCCCTTGGGCGGCTTTTCCTCAGTAGTCATGTTTAGCTTGTCCCTCTCTGGGATTGCTGCCTTGCTTCCCCTTGGCTGCGCCCCAAGGTTGTGCAGGTTTTGGGGTGCATAGAGGCCCAGTGCATGCATAAAAGCCCCGACAGGGTCGCGCGCGAGAGAGAATAGACGGGGGGGGGGAGAGCGAGAGATACTGGCGATAACGTTCTGCTTGTGCAAGCAATGCTTTTGCAGGCTTTTCCCATCATTCGCAATCACCAATCTTTTTTTTAAAATTATTATTATTATTATTTTGATTCATCTCCCATTTGTAAGAGAAACGAAGATGAGCACCGCCCCCTATCAGTTGGTAAGGGCTGGCGAATCCGCAGGGATTCTTTTCCCTTTACCACTTGTAAGAAGGATCTTTCTTTTTGCAAAGAGAGAACGGCACTCCTTAGGTTTTTTGGGGGGGAAGGAAGGTTACCATTTGCATTTTGCTAATGGTGCTAGCCCTTTTCTCCCTCCTTCCAAAGCCACAGTATCATTAGATGTTTTTTTTTAAAAAAACCTTCTAATTCTTCTAAGCATGATTGATCAGTAGATTCTATCCAGTCCTTTTAAACTCCTTTGTTTTCTGCATATAATCTTGGGCTCCAAACCGTTCCCTCTGGGCACAGCCATTGGCTCTCTGATTTCTCTCATGCTGCTATTGTATTGTCAGAGAACCTGAGAGATCACTGCAATAAAAGAAGATATAGGTAGCTTGGGGGTGAAGGGGGGGGGAGTCTTTATTACTCTCTGAGCTCTGAGTTGTTTGCTTGCAGATGCTTCATTGTCCAACTTGCACCAAGGATTTTATAGATCACTTACAGACCTATGAAAAATATCCTGGATCAGGTGAAATCTGCAAGTAAACAGGACAGGTACAACAGATTGTTAGGACTACAAAAAAAACAACAACAATTGTAACCAGCCTGCCTTCCGTTGAGGACCTGTATACTTCACAAGCTAGAAAGAGGGCTGAGACAATATGATATTTATAGACCTCTCATCCTAGACATAAACCGTTTCAATTTCTCCCCTCAGGATGCCGCTATAGGGCATTGCATGCCAAAATAATTAGGCACAAAGCTAGTTTTTCCCCCATGCCATCATTCTGCTAAACACACAACTCCCGCAGCACTTATGCCTAAAGATATTTACCAGTGTAGTAGGGCTGTATTACTATTATATTTCTCATCTTCTTAAAAAGGCAACTAGACTTTGTTTTTCCTTGCAGATGTTTCACTTCTCATCCAAGATGCTTCTTCAGTTCTGACTGACTGGTTTAAATCCTTCCATCCTCCACCATTCAGTCAGAAGCGAAGAAGCTTCTTAGACGAGAAGCAAAACGTCTTCAAGGAAAAAACCAAGTCCAGTTGCCTTTTGAAAAAGCACCTTTGAGACTGTTTCTCTAAAGTGACAAATTGCATTACATCCACAATCTGAAATTCTTTAGAGACTGTAACAAAATTTAGTCTGAATATCAAGTTTTATTTTATTTGTATATTGTGTGGCTATAATCAGAATAGAGCTGGAAGGGACCTTGGAGGTCCTCTAGTCCAACACCCTGCTCAAGCAGGAAACCCTAAACCAGTCTTAAAAACCTCCAGTGATGAAGCACCCACAACTTCTAAAGGCAAAGCTGCTCCACTGGTTAATTGTCCTCACTGTTAGTAAGTTTCTCCTTAGTTCCAGATTGCTTCTCTCCTTGATTCATTTCCTGCCTTCTGGTGCTTTGGAAAATAAACTGACCCCCGCTCCTCTTTGTGACAGCCCCTCAAATACTAGAATACTGCTATCATGTCACCCCTAGTCCTTCTTTTCTCTAGATTGGCCATACCCAATTCCTGCAACCATTCTTCATGTTTTTGTCTTTAGGCCTTTAATCATCTTAATTGCTCTTTGCACTTTGTCCAAAGTCTCAACATCTCTTTTGTAATGTGACCAAAACTAGATGCAGTATACTGCGGTATTGCAGTATTCAAGGCTTTAAAGCAAGAAATACCATTAAATGACCCGGATGACTGAGAATCTCTTTCAAATACCATTAACGTTGCCTGTACTCTCAGAGGCCCAATTGTGAGATATATGAGAAAGGAGCTTCTCCTTGGTCAGTTGCAAGCAACGGAGTGCCTTTCTTCCAGAAATAAATTTATTTCTCCTTCCATTTTCAATAAAGGAATTAAGCCTGTACTTCCCAACCATCTTTTTTTTTTTAATTGCATCACTAATAAAGATAATTGCATGTTAGCCAATAACAATTTAGATTGTTTACCTTTGAGTGCTATGTAGATAAAAGGCAGGAAATAATAAGAGCTTTTATAACTTTAGAAGGGATGTTTGGGGAAAGGGAGTAGCTGAACGGTAGAACATAGGCCCAGCTTCTGTCACTGGTTGTGCTGTCCCAGCCAAATAGTTCAGATAGTTCAGTGATCCCCAACCTTTTTTACGCCGCGGCCCGGTATCCCCAACCTTTTTTATGGCGCGGCCCGGTACTGACATCAGCTGGCGCCGCCATCTTGTTTTGATGAAAAAGTGCTTCCGGTGAGCTTTCATCACCCGGAAAAGCTCACCGGAAGCCCTTTTTCATCAAAACAAGATGGCGGCACCCAGCAAGCCAGCGGCCCGGTAGGACCTGTTCCACGGACCGGTACCGGTCCGCGGACCGGTGGTTGGGGACCCCTGAGATAGTTGATCAGAGTTGATTGGAGAGCAGCTGTCAGAGACGCTATCAAGTTAGTTGAAAAACAAGCTCACTACTGTAGCTATAAGAAGCTTCCATTTTTTTTCTTTTCCCATTTTGCATGCTTAAAAGTTACTAGGTGTACTGTTTTCTTTTCATTATCTTGGCTCCTAAGATCAGTTAGCATTCTCATCATGCAATTTTAATATAATTATTAATACTTAAAGTGAGGATACTTTCCAAGAACTGGACATACCACACCATAACAAATCTGTATATAGTGTTTTAGCACACCCCAATTCCATGCACACCAACCAGCAGTTGGAAGACACAATGAAAACTCCTTAATTTCACAACACCTGGATAGACTTAAATCATAGTTTCAACTGGGAAACTGTGACCATCCTAGAACAAGCCAAGTTCAGGGACACTAGAGGATACCTAGAAGCCTGACACCCTGACAAATCAGCCATCAATTGACAAAAACAATATCTACATACAGGTAGTCCTTGACTTACAACTACAATTGAGCCCAACATCACTGTTTCTAAGTGTGACAGTTGTTAAGTGAAGTTTGTCCCATTTTACGACCATTCTTGTCACAGTTGTTAAGTGAATCACTGAAGTTAACATTAGTCACATGGTTGTTAGGTGAATCTGGCTTCCCCATTGATTTTGCTTGTCAGAAAATTGCAAAACGTGATCCCATGACCCCCGGGACACTGCAACCGTCATAAATATGACTCCGTTGCCAAGCATCTGAATTTTGATTACGTAACCACAGGGGACACAGTGGCTCAGTGGCTAAGACGCTGAGCTTGTCGATCAGAAAGGCCGGTCAGTTCGGTGGTTCGAATCCCTAGCACCACGTAACGGAGTCAGCTCCTGTTACTTGTCCCAGCTTCTGCCAACCTAGCAGTTCGAAAGCATGTAAAAAATGCAAGTAGAAAAATAGGGACCCCTTTGGTGGGAAGAGAACAGCGTTCCATGCACCTTCGGCGTTTAGCCATGCCGGTCACATAACCACGGAGACGTCTTCGGACAGCGCTGGCTCCTCGGCTTTGTAGGGGAGATGAGCACCGCCCCCTAGAGCCGGAAACGACTAGCATGGATGTGCGAGAGGAACCTTTACCTTTAACCACAGGGGATGCTACAATGGTCGTAAGTGTGAAAACGGCCATAATTCACTTTTTCATGCAGTTGTATGTTGAGGATTACCTGTCTTGACTGAGAATCTGGGTAGCCTTTGTAGGTGACCCTTGGCTGTTT
Organism: Notechis scutatus; assembly: GCF_049901735.1. Taxonomy (NCBI): domain Eukaryota; kingdom Metazoa; phylum Chordata; class Lepidosauria; order Squamata; family Elapidae; genus Notechis; species Notechis scutatus. The sequence goes on along the minus strand of NC_142010.1, from coordinate 23,571,001 downwards.
CTGATGCTAAACCAAGCCTGCGATTTTTCTCAGGTGGTCTGAAACCAGCCCTGGCTACTGGACTGGTGTGCTGGCTGGACGAGTCTGGACTCTCACTCAGTCTGAGGAACATCTCTGGTACACCTTACATGAGGAGGAAAAGGAGGACGGTGGCAGAGATGAAGAAGGCCTCTCCGAACCTCCCCTGAAGAAGAGCAGGAAGCAAACACAGCCAGAACCTAACCGTCCTGGGACAAGCGAACGTTCGGGCAGCCATTTGTCTGGAGAGCTGGCTCGGGCAATAGATGGGCTGACTCCTTCTCAGATCCTCCATGACTATTTCCAGCTGCATGTAAATGTATCTGGGCTATACCAGGGTTGGTCTTATGTTGACTCGCATTTCCGGGAAGTAGGTGTTAAATTCCCAGGTAGGCAAACTTAAAGAACTAGCGCTGCAGAGTGATGTACTGCTACAGTAAAAAATATATGGATGTTTTTTTACAGGATTAAGAGATAGTACAATATCCTAATTTGTGTGTGAACACTTGTTTTCAGCGATGTTTTATTTAGTTGAGAGTAACTGACAAGTGGCAAATCTGTGTCTTATATCAAGAGCACAGAATTGAATTCTTAAATGTCTTTATTTGTATGCATCTTAGGGAACAAACATTGTCCTTGTCCGGCAGAGGGGGAGATTTGAAAACGAACAGACAAGTGACCCCCAAAACGAGGCTTTCTTGAGGGGTCCTTGGTGCTCTCTGAGCTTGGTTGTTTTTTTACAGACATTTTATTATTACCTGCACTGCAGATAATAAAATGCTGCACTGATGATGTTACCTAGCTGGGTAATGAAATGTCTGCAAGAAAACAACCAAGCTCAGAGAGCACCCTCATGTCAACCTTGAGCTACAAATACTTTCCTTTTTTTGGTGAGGCTTTCTTGCTCAGGGTTCTCTCTCTCCTTACTGCTGGTACCACGAAAACCCAGAAATCAGAAACCACTGTATAATTCAGCAGCGAAGAAAACTGAACTCCTTAGATTAAACATAAAGTACGTGACTAGTGATAGGAAACATAGCAAACGGATGGCAGGAAAAGACCTAGTGACTCTTTCTTCCCTCAGGCGTCCGGGTGCTGCGGCAGGACCCGGTGGAGTGCCTCTTCTCCTTTATCTGCACCTCCAACAATCACCTGTCCCGCATCACCAACATGATTCAACACCTGTGCCAGGCCTTTGGGCGCCGCCTCTGCCAGCTGGACACCAAGACCTATCACGCCTTCCCCTCACTGCAGGCAATGGCAGGTAAAACCTTAGGCCTCAAAGTTGCTTTGCGGCCTTTCCCTCCTCAAACCATCCCGCTACGTCCCTGACTCCTTCTCCGCTTCCTGTTCTATCCCCAAAAGGGCACATCAATGTCGGTAACAGTGCTGGAAGGGACCTTCGAGGTCATCTAGTCCAACCCCCATTCTCGCAGGGGACATGTACAATATCTGGTAAATGGCTGTCCAGTCTCTTCTTAAAGGCCTCCAGACTACATCAAAAAGAAATGCTCTTCTTCCCCCGCCCTCCATATTAAAAGACATATGTGCTACATTCATATTCCTGCTTCAGGGAAATCTGCCCTTTATCCATCTATTCCCTTGGTTGTGTGTCTTTCCCCCATCTTCCAAGATCATTCCCACATACCATTATTCATGCTGACTTGCATGTAACAGCCCAGGCAATGAGTTGAGTCTCGACCACGCAGCACAGAAGGATAGAGGAGTTTACTAAGACAGGCCTCATCAGGTAATCCAGTAGGCCAGGGGTGTCCAACCTCGGCAACTTTAAGGTTTGTGGACTTCGACTCCCAGAATTCCTCATGCTGGCTGGGGAATTCTGGGAGTTGAAGTCCACAAGTCTTGTCAAGGTTGAGCATTCAGGTAGCAGACACGATCTCTGAAGGCTTCTCCTTGTCATCCTCTGGCATCTGCCATCTCCCTCATCCTTCTCCTCCAATCCTCACACCTGTTTCTTTCTTCCAAGCAACCTTTATGTTTAACGAGCACTGAGTCTGAAGAACTGGCACTTCCTCACATAGATGCTTTCTCTTCACCACACATAGGGAAGTTCTTAGTTGACGTCAAAGATCTTTTGGAGTGTTTGCAGAATGCCAGAGGGGAGAGTGTGGGAACACTCTTTTTAACCTTCCTGTTTCAGATGGCCCTGGTCATAATTTCCTCTTTCCCCATTATCCGTTTAACTCAGAGGTCTCCAAACTTGGCAACGTTAAGACTAGTGAACTTCAACTCCTAGAATGCTGGCTGGAGAATTCTGGGAGTTGAAGTTCACAAGTCTTAAAGGTGCCAAGGTTGGGGACCCCTGGTTTAACTCTGGAAGGACCGTTGGTCTGATTTCTGATATCTGTCTCCACTTTAGGGTCATAGTGCTGGCTGATTCAATGTGAAACTTTCCTACAGTTCTGCTTTAAATTGCAAAGTAGCCCTTTCTGAAATGATAAAGAGCATAGATAATTAAATAAATGTCCATGTACCTTAGTTGTGGTCATAATTCCTATCAGAACAGGACTTTTCACTTACTATGCTTTGTATACCACCGGTATCAAAATCTCTCAGCAATCTGCAGCGAGGAAAACTCTTGAGAGCCATGTGTTTTGTAGGCTCTCTCAATATGGCTCTCTGAAGACCAATTCAACAGTTATTTAAGATCTCTTAATTTATTGTAGGTCATATAGCTGAAGAAATGTTCTAAGTGCTTGGGAACATGATTCAGAAAGGATAAGGAATCCATTGGCAATTCAGGCTTGTAAAAGATGAATACACCCAAGTGGACAATGATCTGAAGGAAAAATCAACGTAAGATTGCACATGGAAGTGCTGGAAGTTTAATTTAAATAGGGAATTGACAATTGTTGGGAATGTAGACATCCACAGTTGGTTTCGGGCCTGCCTAGTCTTCTCACCATCAATCAATAGAACAGAAAGAATGAATGGAAGGAACTGGGAGAAGATACACAGGCTCATAAACTAAACTTTGCCAAATCTTCCTTGAAAGATCCTTTGAATCTTTCCTTGGGCAAGGATACAGTTTTGTTAGATGTGTAAAGACATGCCAGTGAAGGGTTGACTTGATGCACTTCCCATTTGCACCTTCGCTTAATAGTTATTGCTCATTGCTAGAATGGAGCCAAGTAACTGGTAGCTTAGGTAACTGAAACAAGTTAAAAGAGAATAAAATACGTCCCACAGATGAGCTACTAAGATCCATCCTGTAGCAGAAATTCTATTTGTTTGCCAAAGGAAAATTCTGGGTTTTTTTTTTAACAAAGAGCTGGTTAACAGTTTTTTGAAAGATTTGGCGAGAACAGTAGCAAATGTACGGTTGGGACTAAAATGAACAAAACTAATCCTTCTCTGATTAAAATCTTATTTTGGAGTAGGTAACTCCTGTTGTAAGAAATAGCCTTCTGGGTTCAGTTCCAAGTGGGGAAAAAGATACTGGAAACATGGAGGCTGTTTGGAAAGATGGTTTAATGGTAGACAGGCTCAAAGCTCCAAAGAAGGATGATCACATGCTCCAAGGTGAAGGAAAGGAGAAAAAGGGGCCAGCCAAGATGCTGAGAGACCCTTATATACCCTCTGTCGGGTCCTACCTTAGTGTTTCCTGTTCCTGTGCAAGAAATTTATCCCATTGGCTCTCAGACTCCCAGGGTCGGGGGTCTTAGCTAACTTTGTAGGCTTTCCTGAGTTCCAGGCTTGGTTGAGCCTTGCTGGGTGATGCTGCTGCACTGAAAGGGCTCTTGGGCAATTGCTATACCTTTACCTAGAGATCTTTGTTATGTAAAGTATTCTGGCCCAAGCCTTAATCGCCCACCCATTAACAAAGGTGGGGGGGGGGCTGAGTTTCTGCCTCTGAGTTTCTACTTTACTCTTTTTAGGGGAAATACTCTGCCTTTTTAATATTTCCTAGGATATTTCCATTGTCTAGGAGAGGAGTGGGTGCTAACTTCCTACACTCCGTTAAAATGATGGTGTCATTCTATTGTTCCTTCAGTTGGCTGGTTGCAAGCTGTCAATTTCTCATTGTTAGGCAGTTGATTGATGTTTCGCTGCTTGTTTATTTATTAAATTTACATGCCACCCATCACTCCCAAGAGGCAGCTCTGTTTCTTCTTGAAAATATAATTATTTCTGGATTTGGTTTCATTTCTCCACCTTGCAGGAGCAGATACAGAGGCTCGGCTGAGGGACCTTGGATTCGGTTATCGGGCACGGTTTATTAGCGAGAGCGCCCGGGCTGTCCTGAAGACTCTTGGAGGGGCCGCTGGCCTCCAGCAGTTGCGCACTGTCCCTTATGAGCAGGCCCGTCATGCTTTGTGCACCCTTCCAGGAGTGGGAGTCAAGGTGAGCATGAACTTGGCTCCCTCCCTCCCTGTTTTGCTTCTTTAGCCAAAGCATGTGGGTTCAGTTGTGCCTGTGTGTAGTTGCGGCTTGTGAAAAAGGGTTTGAGGTAGCTTTGTTTTTGCTATGGGAGATGATCAAGCCACCCCCCCTCCCCAAGATCCAGACACACCTAGCCCAATTCCAACTTTTGAGGCCTCAGATAACAGAAAGAAAAATGACAATTTAGGCAACAAAACAGTGGATTATAACTTTTTGAAGTAAAAACACAGCAAAGGCCTGAGTCTGAGGCCCCAACTAAACACTGGACTGTTGTTTTCACTGTATTTTAAAATAAAAACCTAGCTGAGGCCCAAATTTGCGGCCCCAGTTGGCTTAAGGCAAAAGCCAAACGCCCCCCCTTTCCTTGCCCCGATTTCTGATTATCTCTGATAGCCAAACAGTAACAGTGGTATTTTCCAACTAGAATAATTAAACTTGATTTGTTCATCCTAGGGAAAACTATTTGGTGGTTTCCCATTTCATGAGGCAAGGGAAACTGAAGAAGCCTGCAATCATTATAATGGCCCCTATTTTGAGGATCAGCCTCCCACTAGAGCAGGGAAATTTGGCAACATTAAGACTTGTGGATTTTAACTCCCAGAATTCTGAGAGCGAAGTCCACAAGTCTTAAAAGACCCCTGTTCTAGAAGCTAGACTGGCTTCCCCTTTGTAACATCTGAAGAGAATTTGGGGTTATGTTGGGACGTTGATGCTATCTGCATTTATTTGTTACGTTTATTGTTTGTTGCTGTGGTTAGATGGACTTCAATTGCTTTAACATGCCATATGGTATTGGAATTCTTATTTATGGTTGATATTGGTATATCAACAATATAGAGCAGAGTTTCCCAATCTTTCTGGCTTTGCAGCTCAGCCCGGTGGGTGGAGGGAGTGGGGAATGGCTCCACACGCAAGCAGTGGGTATGTGTGCCCGCTGTTCGTGCAAATGGAGCACATACACCCGTGCTTACCCACTGTGCAACGGGGACACAATGCTCCTGTGAGCTCTTGCCAGTCACTTCAGTGGCCTGGTTCCGAAGGGCTCGGTAGTGGGCAGCAGCCCAGCGGGGTTGGGGACCCAGGATACAGAGAATATGGTTAAATTTGTTATGGTGCAACTGTTTCCTTTCCCTCGCAGGTGGCTGACTGTGTGTGCCTCATGGCACTGGACAAGACTGAGGCTGTACCAGTGGACACCCACATATGGCAGGTTGCCAAACGTTACTATGGCCAAGAGTTGGGGATGGGGGCCCGCAGTGTGACGGAGCGAGTCCATCGAGAGATTGGTGAGGGTGCTTTGGAACAGGTTCTGCTTGCTGGCAGCCATCTTAAATAGCAACATTTAGCAGCAGCAACAGCACTTATATACTGCCCCATAGTGCTTTACAGCACTCTCTGGGCAGTTTAGAACATCAGCACGTTGTCCTCAACAATCTAGGTCCTCATTTTACCAACTTAAGAAAGATGGAAGGCTGAGTCAAGCTTGAGCCCGTCAGGATTGAACTTCTGACAGTGAGCATTGAGTTTGCCTGCAATACTACATTCTGACCACTGTGCCACCAGGGCTCTTGTGGGAGCGGAATTGGAGCATGGGAGTCTACCAGTTCGCACCTATTCACTAGAACATCTTATTTCCTATAGTGGCCAATTATAAACTCTGATAAAACGGGAGGGCATTAGCCTTACAGGAAGCATTGCAGGAAGCAACCAGAGGGCATTAGCCTTTACAGGAAGCAGGGAGGAATTATCAATAGCAGTTCCTTAAGCAAACTTTATTTCCACGAGGTTCCCTTTTTTATCAGGTAGTGTTACAAAGGATAGTCTTGGTAGAAGGAAGGATAACTAAACTAGATAGGTCAGCTTACCTGGTCTTCCACTGCATTGCCTCTAGTTGTAGTCCAGTCTTGGGACACCTTGAGGTCTCTGGAAGACAGTTCCTAAAAGCGTAGACTGAATGAGCTTCAGGGGAGTAAAGTTAAGCAAAGGGCCTAGTTGAGCTCCATAAAGAAAATGTACTTTCCAACAGATGAAGGGCTTCAAGTATGGATCGATGGATGAAAAGCCAAATATTTTTATGCTTGGAATGTTGCCATCCTAAATTGTAATTAACATGGGTAGAATGTTTATTTTTCTTTCTCTATTTTTAAACCTCTTAAATCATAGAATGATAATAAACCCTAATCATATTATATAACCATTACTGCAACGAAACAATATTAAGATTTATGGCAATGTAAGAAAATGGCAAAATACTCTGTAAAAGCCTCTTTTAGTTTGAAAAAAGAACCCCTTAAAATAGAAGTGATTGTTTTCTGCATATTTTGGAACAGGAGGCCTCTGTTACATAGATATTTGAAGCTTGATGCAAGTTCTGTTAAATGTTTCATTTCTCCTCCAGCAACCCCCTAGAACTGAAATACAATTGTATGGGAAGGGATGTGAACTAATTTGAGAAATCAACCCTTATTCTGCTGTTCAGGCTCTGTGGGCTTGTTCTCTGCCACATTCTAATTTAAGTTTGTTTTGCCTTCAGGAAATTTCTTCCGTAGCCTTTGGGGACCGTATTCTGGATGGGCACAAGCGGTAAGTATGAAATTGCTTTCCTGTTCTCCCATTTACTGCTCAGTGCTCGCTGTTCGCTGTTGCCAGAGGAGGGTAAGATGCCAGACTAGGAGAATCTTCCTCTGTGTATGCTGCATAAACTTTCTGTCTTCCTTATATTAGCAAACTACAGGACCGATTTAGAAGACACAGCTCAACAACCCTAGAATCTGAATTCTTAAAGCTGTCTATCTTACCTTTTCTAGCGAGTCCTCTGTTCTCATTTGGTGGCCAAAGTATTTGAGCTTAGCTTCAGTATCTGCCCTTCCAAAGAACACTCCGGGTGGATTTCCCTTAGGATTGACTGATTTGATCTGTATACATGTGAGTTTCAAAAATTTGAATAACCACTAGGTGGAAGCACTGAGACAGGAAAAAAATTATCCTCCTGACTGCCATCCACAGGTGACCTGGATATTTGCAGCCGTATCTGATAGGTCCCATTTTCTTTTTGAATAACTGTAACCCTTTGTGCCATCCAGATTTTTCCCTCTCTTGCCAGGTCCTGTTTTGTGCCGACCTAAGGAAGAACCAGGAGTCCCCAGATCCGAATGCCAAACACCGTTGCATCAAAGTGGCCCAGAGCAGCCACTCCACCTTGACATAGTAACTTCTCTTGCAGCTCCGCCTTATTTATGGGACTGATACGGGCAAGGAAGAAGAGCTTCCCTGCTAATGGCTGGAGCCAGAGAGAAATCACCCATGCTAAGAATAAGGATTCTGTGAGCCGCTGAGGAAGGCTGAGGTTGCTAGGGGATCCTCAGTTGCTCCTTTTGTTTTTTTAAATTTAATTGTTTTTTTTTTTTTCCCACCAGAGGTTGCTTGTAGCCTAAGCATCTCATGGAGCTGCCATGTGTTTTAAACAGTAGAACGTTTCCCACTTCTTCCTTGTGACTTTTGTAATCGCAATAGGCTTGCTGTGCATTGGTAACTGGGTATAAGGCAGTTTTTTCAAGCAGGCCATGGGAGAATCATTATCTCTGAACCTGGGGGCCATCGATTTAGTTGTTTGGAAAGAGGTGAAAAACATCAGCCAGGGAGCAATCTGGACTCCCATTAAATACCCGTTAAATAGTGAGGTTGATAACAGTTGCCTGAGGGAAGGGATACATTGAATGGGTTTTCCCCAGAGGAACTTGAGCTATTGAGTCTGTTAAATATCACCAGTAACTTAATGGTACCACATAAAATTAAGGTAAAGGTTTTCCCTGTCTCGTTGTAAGCGGGCGGTGTTCATCTCAATTTCTTAGCTGAGGGAGCCATCGCTGTCTGAACTCACTTCCACGGTCAGGTGGCCAGCACGATTAATACAACGAGGCACACAGAATACAGTTACCTTACGATAGCTGTTTATCGACTTGCTTTCGAACTGCTAGGTTGGCAGGAGCTGGGGCAAGGAACAGGAGCTCATCCTGTCGTGTGGCACCTGGGATCTCAAACCCAGGCTGACAGCTTTCCAACTTGCTGAGCCATCCCGCCTCTCATAAAAATAAGACTAGTCCTTTTTTTTAGAAGGGACAAAATGTATGGCCAAGTTCGTGTGCTCTCTCATTCATAAAACCGTGTATGTACTGGGCTGCAGGCACTCTGTTAATGCTGAATCAATTCAGAGGCTGCTTGCGATAGGCTGACTTTGGGTGGTGGATCTATTCTCACCTAGGGGAGAATTTGGGGGGACATGTAGCAGTATTCCAATATTTGAGAGGCTGCCACAAAGAGGAGGGGGTCAATTTATTTTCCAAAGCACCAGAGGGCAGGACAAGAAACAGTGGATGGAAACTAACCAAAGAGAGAAGCAACCTGGAACTTCCTAACAGTGCGAACAATTAACCAGTGGAACAGCTTGCCTTCAGAAGTCGTGAGTGCTTCATCACTGGAGGTTTTTAAGAAGAGACTGGACAGTCACTTCTCTGAAATGGTATAGGGCAGTGGCGGCTAACCTATTTGGGCTCCTGTGCCAAAAATTGTGCACGCTCGCGCTCATGTGCCAGCACCCAGAAGGCAATGCATGCCCCCCATGCCCCCTACGCATGTGTGCGCAATCCCCACCCCTACCCCTGCCGCCCCCTTAACTGTACTGTGCCTCACAGCTGATTTTTGGCTGGTTTGAGGCCTTTTTCAGCCTCCTAGAGGCTTGAGAAAGGCTTCTGCAGGCCAAAAACTAGGCCCCTTTCGTCACTTCCGGTATTTCCAGAAAAACAGGAAGTGATGAAATGGGCCTAGTTTTCAGCCTGCAAAGCCTTCCTTAAGCCTCTGGGAGGCCAGAAAAGGCCTCAAACCTGAAAATCAGTTGTGAGGAGCGTGCATGCGCAGTGAGGTAAATTTGCCTGCAGCTTACTTTCCGGCACAAATGGCTCTGCATGCCACTTGTGGCATGTGTGCCATAGGTTCGCTTGAGCAGGGGGTGGACTAGAAGACCTCCAAATCTCTTCCAGCTCTATTTTTATTAATTGACCATTGGCGTATTAGCTAAGAGAAGAGGGATCCCTACCATTCAAAGTTGGCTGAGGGTGCTAGTGGTTTTTTTTTTTACAATATTGTCAGTCTTGCCACAATATTGTCTTGCCACACAGTTGTGTCCCATGCAGTAAGTTAATCTTACCTAACTCTAACTCAGATCCTTCAGTCTTTTGCCCACTTACCTGGAGAAGAGCCTTCTTGAATTCAGAACAGGTTACACACCCGAGTAAATGAAGTGGGTTGCACTATAAGTGAAGACCATCTCCAGCTGATGTGTGTTTTGCTGATGATGATATTGTAAAGCAGAGGTCCCCAAACTTGGCCACTTTAAGACTTGTGGACTTCAACTCCCAGAATTCCTCAGCCAGCTTTGCTGGCTGAGGAATTTTGGGAGTTGAAGTCCACAAGTCTTAAAGTGGCCAAGTTTGGAGACCTCTGTTCTAAAGTATGACTGAGGAATTCTGGAAATTGAAGTCCACAACTCTTAAAGTCACCAAGTTTGGAGACCCTTGTTCTAAAAGAAGCACTGGTCATTGGACATAAGGCTGATTTCCAGGTGGTTTAACCGAAGTGGCAACAGTATTTGTGGTGCTAGAATCCAGCGTTAATAGGAATGTGTTTTAAAAGGTACTTTGTTTCATTTATGGTAGGATGTTTTGATGCTCATCCAGATGTTGAGCCGATTCCTTTTTCTTTTTGTATTTGCTTACGTATATGTGTCACAACAGTTCCAATTCTCTTTTGCTGCCTCATGTATTTAGAACGCTACCCCCTAATATTCAATCCCTTGTAATATCTACCTTTTCTCGCTTTCATGAATTTTCTTTGTTTCTATAAAGAAGTTGTACATTAGATTCCTAAACCTAAACGATAAGTGTGCTGCAGCCTAACTGAGCATTTTTCTGATTTCAAGCAACATTTACATTTCCTTGAATCTCACTAACAGATCTGGTCTGGCTGTGGCCCGTTTTTTTATTGTGTACTGTTTTAGAAAACTGTTATATATACATATGTATTCTCTCTTGCCCAAGTCCATTTCTTCCTTTTGTCTTTGACCATTTCTAGTGGTTTTGGGCAAAGATCTACTTATTTTTATCCTTTTATAAAGTGCTTCTAAGTTATTTCTAAGTGATGTATCAATCATAATAAAACAATCCTGGTTTGTCCCTTAGGCCTCTTCTAGCATGGTTTGTCTGTTCACGTTAGTTCCCTCAATGACGGTTTCCTCTTTTGGGGCCGGCCTTAGGCAAACCTGGAGGCTCGGCTTGGGTGCTTCCCTTTTAATACACGAACAAGCAGCAGCTTAGAAACTTCAGAGTTATGAAGTTCCTCTTGAACTGAGAGGGTGGAAGAAAATGAAAAGCTATAAGCTAGAAGACAAAATGAAAAGCTATAAGCTTTCAGATCAGTCAGGAGAAGAGACTGAAGCATGGGGAAAGCCCAAGTTATATCAGATAAATGGCTCCAGGTCTGCCATGGAGGAAGACGGGTAAAACATTTTAAGAATGGAATCTTCACTAGAAAGTTTCTCAGCTACTTTCAAAGAAAGAATTGCCGAATTCAGTCTCCCACTTCTATTTCATGCAACTAAGAAGCCGAAGAGAAATACATGAATTTTATCAGTCTGTTCTTACTTTTAAATTCCACCCTCCCTCTCCTTCTAGCCAAAAAATATTAAAGATAATTTTACAACTGTTAGGGAGTATTGAAAACATGGGATCCCAGCTGCCTTTCCCCCACTTTGTACTGTGACCACCTGCAAAACTCTTACATTTTTCTCTCTCGTTTGGGTAACTCTGTAAGAGGGGAGTAAAATGATCACTCTTAAAACGTCACCAGTCTATTTCCAGGGTTGGCAAAATGACATTGGAAGAGGCACGGCTGGCCCCAAGGAAGCTGTGACCCTTCAGCGTACTCTAGTGTGCTCAAAAATCACAATCCCATAAAGCATCGCTCAGGATGTCCCAAAGGTGCTTTTCCAAAAGGCAACTGGACTTTCTTAGTTTTTTTTCCCCCCCTTGAAAACATTTCGCTTCTCTGGAGCTGAAGAAGCTTCTTGGATGAGAAGCGAAACATTTTCAAGAAAGTCCAGTTGCCTTTTGGAGAAAAATCAGCTTTGGGACAATCATGACCTGAACGATTGAATCTCCCCATAGATGCTGTGGAGGATTGCCATGGCCTCTCACCTGCAGAGGACAATAGGAAAGCTGCTCTAGCTCCTATATTTGACTGTAGAAAAGCAGTTCCTCCTCCTTTAGAAATGTCAATAGGTCACATAGGTGGAAAGCTACAAGCTACTGCACACTTCTCTCTGCAAACAAACAATCTTTATTCTCCAACACTGTACGCAACTGAGCCAAGGGCCAGCTACGGTGTATTTATGTCCTCATTCCTTGGGGTTGGCTTGGTTGCATCGTGTGGGAGAAGCAAGGGGGGGGGTTTCTCATTGGTTTCCTCAAGCGATGTGATGGTATGCACAGCTGGAGATCAAAACTCCCACTGGAGCGGCTGCTGCAGAAAGCCAGAGGGGTCTTGAATATTTCTTTCCAAGACTTAAGCCACTCACGTGACGGGCCAAAGAGGGTGGCATCGTTGCTGTCTTCGGATGAAGGATGAGCATGGGAGACAGGAGGGGTCTTGTTGGTGCGACCAACAGGGGGAGTGAACGGGAGAGGATAAAGCATCTCCAGGGAAGCGTGGGACTTGGAAAATACTAGCCTCAACTTTCAGATTCTGGAGGATGCCAATTAATAGGGGACAGGTTCCATTTCCCCTACAATGGGACTCGGCCGTACTTTGCTGGGAAGATGGGATGGTGGTCCCAGACCCTTCCCTAGCTCTTACAACAGGGCTTGGGGCTGCCCACTCAGTTATGATTGCTGCTGGCTCTGCCATCTAGTCCTCTGTCCTTTGGTGAATGTTCAGTCCTGAGTTTGGCAGTGAGAGCCATTCCCCAAGGATTCCTCACTGCTATTAGTAGCCGAGCCTGAAGAAGACAAAGGGGGGAGAAAAGGACAATCAAGACCAGATTGACTAGAAATCAGACGATTCCAGGGTTTCCTCTGATTCAGGAAAGGGAAGCTGCCCAGTACGTACTTCCCGTCCTTAGTGACCAGATAACACTCCATGGTTGAGAAGACTTTATTCTTGGAATGGGACTTAAGGAGACATTCTTTAGGAACAGCATCACATGAACTCAATAGCCCACTGACATACAACGAAGCTCCTACTGGCTTGAGCCAATCTTCAGAATGAGATGGCTTAGGAAGGCTAAGAAGGTCCTGAAGACCTGGTTCTTCTTCCAGCTGCTGGCCCAGTTGTCCCCACTCTTATGAGTCATGGGTCTGGTCCCCAGCACGGTCAGCTTTAAATCAGTACGTTTTGGCAGGAGAACAAGTAGGCTCAAAAGCAAAGATCAAAACATGGCACGGTTGTCACCGCTGGACGAATGACACCAAAGCTCACAAACAGAAGGAAGGGCTTTGAGGAGAAAGGCCACACAGAGACACTCGTAACCTCTCACCGTTGCTCTCCTGCATGGCTTGGCCAGGCCCCTCTTGACTGGTTCCAAGTTGTAGCTTCCTCATATGCCTCACCACAGCTGTTGCGTTGAAGGCTTGCTGAATGGGGAGGAGGGGAGAAAGGAGGAGAGAAAATGAACATGAAAAGCAAAGCAAATGTCCCCCTGCCACAGACTTTGGCAAGCGAGCAAAACTTTTGAGAGTTCATTCCTTTGGTTTCCTTCCCCGTGCTGTCAAGAACTTATTTATTGAATTTATTTGTCACCCATCCTATAGCAAAAGACTCTGGGCAGCTTCCCGCATTAGCAATAGCAATAGCACTTAGATTTATATACCGCTTTGTAGTGCTTTACAGCCTTCTCTAAGCGTTTTACAGAGTCAGCATATAACCCCCAACAATCTGGGTCCACATTTAAGGATGGAAGGCTGAATCAACCTTGAGCCGGTGGGAATCGAACTGCCAAACTGCTGGCAGCCGGCAGACAACAGAAGTAGCCTGCAGTACTACATTCTAACCACCGCACCACCACAGCTCTTTCAAAACCCAACAAATATCTTCCATGTTTATTCAACTGATGCTGGGGAAGACAGGAATAGGTGGAAATGTATTCAGAATATTGATGTCCATATCGTTCTTCAAGAAAAAGTATAAAAATCAAGCAAACGAAACGAGCGCTGGAATAATTAAAAAGCATCTTTTGGACATCCTCACCTTCCATTTGCTTTTGGCAAAATTCTTTTTGATCTGCTCACTGACTGACTGATGGATGTTCTTATCTAGCGCAGTGTCTCCAGCAATCCTGAGAAGAGAGAAAGCATTTGTTCCTATTTTGCAGACACCCCACTTCCATAAAAGGTAAAAAAGGGGGCAGCTATTAAAGAGAAAACAATGGTGTCACCCAATTGATGGATAAACTCCCTCATTAGGTTATTTTACGTTGGGGTCATTTTAGCATTTATGTTTACAGAGCTTTACTTTAGGCCCGTAATGGTGAACCTATAGAGTGGGGGACAACTGGGCCAGCAGCTTGCCGGAAGTGGCACGCAGAGCCATTACTGCTGGCACGCAGAGCCCTCGCCCAGACCAGGTTTACTGCACATGCGTGCCTGCCCGACAGCTGATTGTTAGGTATCTGGCGTGCATACGCGGGATGTGGGGATACGTGGAAGGCACACGCGCATGCACAGAGATGTGTGGTGCACACGGGGGGAGGTAGCTCACGGATGCGCAGAGATGCACGCTGTGCCCAGGGGATCGCACGCGCATGCACAGGGGTGTGGGGGGGGACCCACACACATTGCCTTTTGGGTAATGGTATGCAAGCGCGCACTAGCGCAATTATCGGCACACCACTGCTTTAGGCCAGGGGTCGCCAACCTTTTGGACCTCAGGGACCACCAAATTCATAATTTTAAATCCCAGGGACCACTAACCGGTTCTGTGGGCATGGCCTAATTTATGGGTGTAGCTTGGTGGTCATGTGACTGGCTGGGCATGGCTTGTGTGTAAATATTATAAATATTTTTATAAATATTGAATTTTTTTTTAATAAAAAAGAGCAACTTTTACCCAAAATCAGGCAAAGCAGGCAGGCAGATTGAGTTGCTCACAGAATCACAGATTCATTCATTAATCTATCTATCTGCCATCGGCTACCTGAGTCTGTCACATAAAATTTGCTTGCCATGAGTCTGCACTGAATAATAGAACCATCAGTCCTAAGGGAGGTTCGGCTGTGCTTAAATGCAGAGCCGAAGATCTAAAGACTATCTAGAAAGCAAGAAATCCAACCATTTCCTACTTCCTAGCTAATCTAAATCTCCCGGCACAGCAGAACAGATGATGGTCGGAAAAAGGAAAAATAGCAATTTAGCAGGCAAGTTTGCTGGGTAAGGAGTGGGCGGGGAGGGTTCCTGCGGGCCATGTGGGCGGCGTAGCCTTGTGTTTCTGCGCAGCCTGGATTAATTGCTTTTGGGGGGGGGCGCTCTGGGGGTGAGATTTCTCTGCGGACCACCAAAATTTTCTCGCGGCCCACCGGTTGGCGATCGCTGCTTTAGGCTATATGTTTTTTATATACAATGCCCTCAGAGTGCACCAAATTATACAAACAAGACAGAACTTCTGCAAACACAATAAGAGCAGGCAGAATTAATATAAAATTAATATAAAATTCATTTCCAGCTTTCAATTTCCAAACGAAATTGAGAACTCTATTATAGAAGATTTTGTCCTGATAAACAAGGAAAAGATATCATAGGGAGAAAAAAAATAAGTCAATCAATTCGAAGTGAGCTGGAAGGGGCATTGGAGGTCTTCTAGTTCAACCCCCTATTCAAACAGGAGACCCTATATAATTTGAGACAAGTGGCTGTCCACTCTTACGTTTTTTGAAGTTCTTTTAAAAAGTGTTTAAACTTTTTTTAAAGTTCTTTAAAAGTTTTCAACTTCTTATAAATTTTCTTTAAAAACCAAGTGCATGGGTGCTACTCCTGTTTCTTTAAAGCAAGTAACACTTTACTTTTAATTCCTTCTGTATATATTTTCATTTCCTGCCAGGTGATTGGTGGGTTTGCGAGAGCAGATTCTAAATTGGCTTTGGACAAAATAGCTATATAATCTGGCAACTGCCAGAATCTTGACATAATCACTCCTACAGGTGGTCCTTGACTTAAAAGCATTCATTTAGTGATCAAAAGTGTAATGGTACTGAAAAAAGATGACCTATGATTGGTCCTCTCATTTATGACTGCCTCAGCATCCCCGAGGTTATATGATCAAAATTTGAGTACTTGGCAACCAGTATGTATTGAGGATGGCTGCAGCATTACTAGGCTCATGTGATCGCTATTTGTGACCAGCAATTGGTTAGTAACACATACTGAAGAGGCAAGAATATGTGTTTTTTTAAAGCAGCACGTTTTACTCGAGATTTGATGGTGATAAACAGAACCACAGAAGCAAAAATGTGGGCCTGGCTGGCCTTCCATGGATGAGGTCAATGGAACTATTGAATATGAACAAAAAGGAATAAAGACACAGAAAAATATCAAAGCTATACCAATCTGAATTAAAGTTCAAAAGCCAAGGGTGCAGAGGTGGTATTCATCTGGTTCTGACCAGTTCTGGAGAACCGGTAGCAGACATTTTGAGTAATTCAGAGAACTGGCAAATCCCACCTCTGATTGGAGATTTTATAGTATCCTTCCCCTGCCACTCTGACCAAGCCACACGCACAGAACCGGTAGTAAAACAAAATTTGAATCCCACCACTGCAAGGGTGGTGGTAAACCTTACCATGGGTGTTGTAGGGCTTGCTCACAAGTGAATCGCTTCTTGGGGTCTCTCTCCATTAAATGCTGGATGAAATCTTTGGCTGGAAGCAAAAAGCAGGTGATTGAGAAGCAAACTCTGACATTACAGCTGCTGTGGAATCCATCTTTTTTTTTTTTTTTTTTGGATTGGGGCATCTTGAGAAGTTATCTCTTCCTCACCTGAATCCGATATGTCATCCCAGTAGGGAGAATCAAATTCATATTCAGCCTTCAAGATCTGTTCAAACAGCTTGGTATCGTTCTCATCGTAAAATGGGGGATACCCACACAATCTGAGGTAAAAGAGGGGGAGAAACAGGCCATGCGTGACTATAAAATCTACAGGACCATATTGCAGGGAGGGAAATATAGATTGGGAAGACGAGGTGAAACGATGTGGAAGAGAAATATTTTGCATGGGAGAAGGGAAAGAGGAGGGAGGGAGAGAGAGAGAAAGAAAGAGAGAGAGAGATAGTAATACCTGGATCAAGAAAGGAGAAGAGGAAGAATAGGATCAAAGGCAGATACAATATTGAGCTGTTAAGCTTTCCTGTAGAGATAGTAAATACCAAATAGAGGTAGTCCTCAGCTTACAACCAATTCATTTAGTGACCTTGCAAAGTTAGAATGGCATTGAAAAAAGTGACACACTGCTGGTCCTCGCACTTACGACCATCACAGCAATTGTCATATGATCAAAATCTGGTCGCTTAGCAACCAGCATGCAAGTATGTGATGGTGGCCACATCCCGGGATAATGACAAGCCAATGGAAGAAGCCAGATCTGCTTCACAACAATGTGATTCATAGCAACTGCAAAGATTTGATGAACAATGGTGGCAAAAGTCATAAAATTGGGCGCATATCATTTACTACTGACTAACTTAGCAGCAGAAGTTCTGGCCACAATTGGGATCGTAAGTCGAGGACCACCTAGGTAGCCGCAGTACAGGTTGTCCTTGACTTACGACCACAATTGAGTCCAAAATTTATGTTGCTAATGGAGAAATTTGTTAAGTGAGTTTTGCCCCATTTTACAACCATTCTTGTCGCACTTGTTAAGTGAATCACTGAAGTTGTTAACATTAGTAACACGGTTGTTAAGTGAAACTGGCTTCCCCATTGGTTTTGCTTGGCAGAAGGTTGCAAAAGGAGATCAAGTGACCCCAAGATACCGCAACCGTCATAAGTAGGAACCAGTTGTCAAGCATCCGAATGTAAATCACGTGGTCATATGAATGATACAACGGTCGTAAGTGTGAAAAATGACCATAAGTCACTATTTTCAGGGCCATTGTAACTTCAAATGATCACTAAATGAACTCTTGTAAATTGAAGACTACCTGTAATTCCAAATTGGCTCGTCCCATCCACCCTCAGGACAAAATAAAACAATCTCCTATTAGTGGAAGCTTTTGAAAGAAGGAGAACGGATCTGAAATACAGAGTAAGCTAGGAAAGCTGCAGCCCTCCAGATGTTGATCTGGAACCCGTAGGATGAAGTGTTCTACCCTCAGCTTTCATTTAAAAATGCATGTTTCTGGGGTGAACATATAATCTGTAAGTACCAAAATATTTTCTACTACAAAATGTGCAACATCCATGTTCAGGAATTGGTCTGTTGAATTTCCAAGTCCACACCCAAAGGTGCTTTTTCATGAGGCAACTGGACTTTTTTTCTTTTCTTTTGAAGACGTTTCACTTCTCATCCAGAAGCTTCTTCAGCTCTGACAGGATAGTGGGGAATGGAAGGATTTATATTCTTTGCAGACAACTGATCATTTATTTTTATTTATTTGATTTATTTGATTTGCCAATTGTTTACAAGATAATAAGTATAAGTGTATACATAGTTGTGAATACATGAAATGGGTACATATAAGAAAAATAAAACAAGAATAAGAGAAACAATAGGACAGGGACGGTAGGCACGTTGGTGCGCTTATGCACGCCCCCTACAGACCTCTTAGGAAAGGGGTGGGGTCAATAGTAGACAGTCTAAGGTTAAAGTTTTTGGGGTTTGGGGAAGAAACTACAGAGTCGGGTAGAGTATTCCAGACATTGACCACTCTATTGCTGAAGTCGTATTTCCTGCAATCAAGTTTGGTGCGGTTAACTTTGAGTTTGTATCTATTGTGTGCTCTTGTGTTGTTATGGTTGAAGCTGAAGTATTCATTGTCAGGTAGGACATTGCAATGTATGATTTTATATACCATGCTTAAATCAGACCGAAGACGGCGTAATTCAAGGTTTTCTAGTTCTAGAATTTCAAATCTGGTGGCATAAGGTATTCTACAACGAGTAGAGGAGTGGAGAACTCTTCTTGTGAAATATTTCTGGACTTTCTCAATTGTGCTAATATCAGATACGTAATGTGGGTTCCAGACTGATGAACTGTATTCGAGTATTGGTCTAGCAAATGTTTTGTATGCTCTAGTTAGTAGTGTGATATTACCAGAGAAAAAGCTACGTAGGATTAGGTTAACAACTCTTAATGCCTTTTTGGCTATGTAGTTGCAGTGAGCTCTAGCACTTAGATCATTAGAGGTGAGTATTCCAAGGTCCTTTACAGAGCTTGGGTCATCAACGAGATCTTGACTATTCAGCTTGTATTTTATTTTCTGATTTTTTTTGCCAATATGTAAGACAGAGCATTTATTTGTTGAGATTTGAAGTTGCCATTTGTTTGACCATTCTGATACATAGTCAAGATCTTTTGTAGGGTAGCAGTATTGTCTGTGGTATTGAACAGCTTTACATCATCAGCGAAAAGAACGCAATTGCTCTTAATATGATCACAGAGGTCATTTATGTAGAGTATGAAGAGAGTTGGTCCTAGAACACTGCCTTGGGGGACACCACTATTGACAGGTACAGAATTTGATAGGACGCTCCCAATTTTGACCATTTGTTGTCTGTTTGACAGGAATGCTTCTATCCAGTTATGCAGTTGTCCAGAGATACCATAGGATTTTATTTTTAGGAGTAGTTTGTCGTGTACCACTGAATCAAAGGCTTTACAGAAGTCTATGTAGATTGCGTCTATTGCTTTGCCCTGGTCGAGTTGTGTCGTCCATATGTTTTTGCAGTGTAAGAGTTGCAGATTACAGGATAGTTTTTTCTGAAACCAAATTGTTTATTGGAGAGTAGGTTGTTTGTCTCTAAGTGGAGGATGATGGATTGGTTAATAATTGATTCCATGACTTTACAGGTGACGCAGCATAAGGAGATTGGTCTGTAATTTTCAACTAGGCTTGGGTCTCCCTTTTTGAAGATGGGGATGACTGTGGCTTGTGACCATAGGTTAGGCAAGGAGCTGGTCCTGAAAGATTTTTCAAAGATTATGCTTAGAGGTTTGGCTATGGCAGTGGATAGCTTTTTTAAGAAGTAGGCCCATATTCCATCCGGTCCAATAGATAGAGATGGTTTTAGATTGTGTAGTGCTTTTTCAACATTGTCTTCTGTAAAATCGATATGTATTAGATCATTGTCGTTATCTGTGGTACAGCTAGGAAATACTGGGCATGATCCATTGCTGTTTACAAATACTGAGCCAAAGAATGTGTTAAAGAGGTTGGCTTTAATGGTGTCATCGTTGCAGTCTTTACCATCAGGTCCTATCAGGGTGGGATGGACCTTGAGTCTTTTAGTTTGTTGTTTACAAAATTGTAGAAAGCATGGGTGGAATTGGTGCTTAGAAGGTTTTCCTCTTGTTTAATGTGATAATTGGTGCATTCGGTCTTTATCTGGTGGCATAAATTTTTGTATCGGCTTTTGAAATTGGCAACGTGACCAGGTTTGTTTTTCCGCCAGAGTGATCTCTTTTTGGATTGAAGTTTCCTTATTGTTATGGGTAATCTGCTTTTTTGTTTTGTTTTGGGAATTGTTGTTGGTACATATAGTTTGATGACTCTTTTGACTTCAAGTAAAAATATGTTGTAATGGTCTTCAACAGTATTGCATCCAGTGAATAGAGATTGCCAATCAAGGGATGAGAGATCGTTGTCTGTAAGATCATAGTTGCCTTTTTGAAGTTACAATTGGGGATTACATCATTGTGGTGATTTTTGTGTGGGCGTATGTTGAGACAAAAGTCAATCATATTGTGGTCACTGCTGGAAAAGGGTTCTTTAGTTTGTTTGCATCCTTTTACAGCAGGGGTCTTCAAACTTGACAGTTTTAAGACTTGTGGACTTCTGTGTGTTGTGTTTGATATTTTGGTTTTGTAATCAATAAAGTTTTTTTTTTAAAAAAAGACTTGTGGACTTCAACTCCCAGAATTCCTCCTCCAATCATGCTAGCTCAGGAATTCTGGGAGCCCGAAGTCCACAAGTCTTAAACTTGCCAAGTTTGAAGACCCTTGTTTTAGAGGGTCGTTGAGGCACTTAGAGGTTTATCTGTGTCCTCAGGGTCACCTGAGTTGTGCTCCTGGCTCCTGTAGTCTGCAATTTTTTCTCTCTGGAAATCCATTCCCACTCCCACACCTTTCGAAGGGTGTTCATCCCAAATTGTATAGCCAAAAGTCTGTGGAGATTCTCAAGTCATCCAGGTCATGGTTATCCCAAAGGTGCTTTTTCAGGAGGCAACTGGACCTTCCTGTTGTTGTTTTTGAAGAAGTTTTGCTTCAAAAGAAAAATGGATGCAAATGACCAGCTGTCTGCAAGGAATATAAATCCTTCCATTCCCCACAGTCCTGTCAGAGCTGAAGAAGCTTCTTGGATGGGAAGTGAAAGGTCTTCAAAAGAAAAGAAAAAAAAAGAAAGCCCAGTTGCCTCCTGAAAAAGCACCTTTGAGACAACCATGACCTGGATGACTGAGAATCTCTACAGACTTTTCCAAGTCCAGAGCCACTCTAGCTTTGGGTAATATATTGGATGTTGAACTAGGACATTTCAAAGTCCCTGTACTTTATGCAAGCAATGGATTAACCAGTGCTTTTTCAGTTAATGCTATTTCTACGCCTTCACCCCATGAGACTGATTTTTACATTGATCTGTATAATAATATATACTGTATTGGCAAATTCGTTTTCCCTCAACACACACTTTCCCAACTTACTCTATTACCATTTTTTGTGAACCAAAAACAATCAGAAAGTGCAAAAAGCAACCCCAAGAGAGAGATTATCATCTCTGTGGCAAAACATAGAAAGAATGTGATTAATCCCTAGATATGAAGGGGTGAAAGCAACAAGACAGGACCATGTCATGATCAAAGGGAGTGGAATTTTCTGTCCTCCAAATTGCAAAAGGGGAATCATATAAAATTAAAAGCCATATGCAAAAGAATAACAATGGACCAGTGAAGCAGCTATGCAAATGCCAAATATATCCTGGAAGACAAAAGGGCAGGATTATGTTTGTAAATCGTTAAATACAACTAGACAGAGATGTATTTAGAAGCAACAGGAAGCATTTATCAGTCCTCCCTATCTTCCTGTTTACCCCCCACCCCCACCCCCCAATTCCACTTGATACATACAAAATATAGGCAATGACTCCAATAGACCAGCAGTCCACAGCCTTGCTGTAAGGCTTCTGTGCCAAGACTTCAGGAGCTGGGCCACATCAGGAAGGAGCAACAGGAAAGAAAAAATGCATCTATTAGAAACTGAAATGTGTTGCTATGTCCACTAACACTTATTGGCTAATATATTCTTACATTAGGGAATACCTTCAGAGCAGGGGTGGGCTTCAAAATTTTTAGCAACCGGTTCTCTGAGGTTGCTGGGTGGGCGTGGCCATGGTGGGTGTGGCCTAGTCGGCCTCCTGAACCATGATGAGGGGGGCGTTTTCACCCTCCCCGGGCTCTGAAGACTTTCCTCGAGCCTCCGGGAGGGCGAAAACGGCCTCCCCAGGCCCCAGAGGCCTTCTGGAAGCCAGAAATGGGCCCATTTGCGGCCTTCCTGAACTTTCCCAGGAAGCCCGTTTTTCACCCTCCCCAAGCGGGCCCTACATTTACCTGGGATCCAAAACGGGCCACGTGGAGACTTCTGGAAGGGCAGGGGAGGGGTGGGCGGAGCCAGCCAGTCATTGCAACTACCGGTTTGGTGAACCAGGTGTAAAATTAGCATCTGGTTCACCCGAACCGGTGCAAACCGGTAGCAGCCCACCCCTGCTTCTCAGGAGGTAGAAGGCCTTCGGATACTGGGTTCCATTAGACCCAGTCAACAGACTCACTATTTAGCAATGATAATCCAACAGCATCTCGAAAGCCACAGATGGCCTGACCCAGTTCTGAAAGTTGCTATGTCATTAATTGAGCTAGTGATCAAAAGTCTATTAAACCTTCCATCTTCCTCCAGGATAATTCTCAGTTCTGGCTCAGAATTCTGGTTCAGTCCTTTTTCCTTCACCAAATATGGAGGTCATTTGAACGTCTCATGCCTCCAAATCTGACCCCATCTCAGGTCCAACATACCTACAGGTATCTGGTTAAGGTATGCTGAAGTGAAATTTTCAGTCAAATGACATTTAAAGCTTTAAAAGTTTAATACAGCGCAATAGAAGAAATGCCATTTTATTTGGCAGTTCCTGTCCCAAAAAACCGACTCCTGTCACAAGATTACTCAAAATGAATTCTCTTTACAGCAGAAATCTCTCCTTGGTAGCTTCCTTCCTGACCCTTTCTTCTGAAGCGACTGCTGTCTCTGCCCACTTCCCACTCAATGGCATGGCTGTGGAAATCCTGAATTAGCCCTTTATCAATTACTCTTCCTGAGGAAAACCTTTTGTGAAAGATTGAATGCTTTAATTTACTTGGACCCCAGAGAGAGAGAAAAACCAACCAAATCCTTCCAATTTGGAATGGAAACGATCCAAAAGGAGACAATTTAGAAACGGCAAATACCATTATAAGTCTCTTTAAAAGGAAGGAGCAAAGGAGAAAGATACTAATTATAAGGATGGAAGTGCTTAGACAGAGAATGAAGTATAAAAACCAGAAAAAGAATTCCTGTTAAGGCAAAAAAATAAAAAAGCCTCTGCTTTAAATCAATCAATCAGAATAGAGCTGGAAGGGACTTTGAAGGTCTTTTAGTCCAACCCCCTACACCAGATCCTACACCAGTTCAGACAGATCCTATACCAGTCTTTTCTTAAAAACCTCCAATGTTGGAGCACTCCCAACGTCTGAAGGCAAGCTGTTCCACTGGTTAATTGTTCTCACTGGTAGGAAGTTTCTCCTGAATTCCAGAAGAAAATTCTCCTTGATTAGTTTCCTGCGCATTTGTTTTATTGTCCATCTAAATTAAATTATTGGTGGGGTCATCAACTTCTTTCACCAGTCCATAATGATGAGCAGTATAATAGCATTTTGAGTTTGGGGGGAATGTTGTGGTCAGTTTGCATCCTTAACACATCTTCACTATTTCCTCTGCCCATGTTATAGGTAGTAATGTACCTTCATGGATATTCCTACACAATCCCTAGAACAGAGGTGTCAAACTCAAAGCCCACAGGCTGGATGCGGCCTGCAATGTAGTCAGATCCAGGCGTGGGGCCCTCCTGGTCTACCCAATGCGAAGAGGAAAGATCAGGCCAGCCTGGCTTTGGCCTGGTCTACCCAGTGTGAAGAGGAAACATGCCACCCAGTCGGCCACACACACACACACACACAGCCCGAGGTCAACCACAGCCCTGATGCAGCCCTCAATGAAATTGAGGTCAGGATTCCAGCAGTTAACCCCATTTAAATCATGAGTCTCGAGCCAAGCTTCCAAAAGTTAAAAAGGATTTATTGGGAGTTAAACTGTCCGTCACTGCCTGGGTGTATCGTAATTCATATTCTCCAATGAGACACATCCATAGCCAAGAGTCATCAATCATGCTCTCCAGTTAGAATTTTGCGTGGCAGAAACTTCAGTCACCTAGTTACTATCTTTGAAAAAATTTACGGAATGCAGTTTTGGTTTGCAAGCTGCTGCACTGCTCCCCCCTCCCTTTCTGTTGGCAACTCTAAAAAAACCATAGAAATATTTTATGAGTTGACATTTGAGTTTGACACCCCTGCCTTAGAAGCCGAACTGAAGGAAACTGTTATCTCTTAAGATCCATAAGAGTGATTATTACTTTGGCTTTTTGCTCTCACCCACTCCCCAAATATCCGTATTATTTCATGGCCCTTGCTACTCACCCACATAGCCAGGGGTCCCACAGGCTGTGGACATGACACTGCCGGAGCCTTCGATCTTCGACAGTCCAAAGTCACTAATCATGATCTTGGAGTCCTCATCCAGGCTGTAATACAGCAGGTTCTCGGGCTGAAGGAAGCAAGAAGGCAGAATTGGGAGGATTGAACAGCTTTATCAAACTGCAGAACACGTTCAGAACAAATCCATACAAACAGACCATCGTAGACTATTAAAACAAATGCATTACATTTTAAAAAAAAAAAACTAAGAATACCTGCCTGACAAAATACAATAACAGAAATAATCCTGAACAAAACAGGTTTATATGGAAAATAAGTCCTTGAAATAAAGTTAAAATCAATTAAAAAACAAAACAACAACCCTGAGCCCGGTTTCCTAAAGCTGGCTTTAAAAGATAAGCATCGTTTTTCAAAGGAACTAAGGATGGAGTTCAAAGAAAGGAAGCAGGTTGGGATTCCATTCCTCTAAACAGTGCCAAGAGGAAACAGAAATAAGGGCAGACTTTATCAAAGGGATGGTACCGGGGAACATAAGTGTAAACAAACACACCCTAAATATACAACTAAAAGCTTCTAAAATCAACAGTGGTATCAGTACTGGTAAATAACAGTTGACAAGTGAGTTGCTGCCTCAGGCAGGAGGAGACACACACACACACACACACACACACACACACACATTCTTATGCATTCATCCACGAGTAGCAGCAGTAGAGTCGCCATTTAATCTTCAGCTGGTTACCCCACAGACAGCATCAGTGCTGTCCCAGCAAGCTTCATGCTTCACATACATTGAAACAGATGTTCCAAGCAGCAGATTGGGAAGGCAGCTGGTGAGAACAGAAAACATCTGCAGACCCCTCACATTTTGGACATAAACTGTTTCAATTTCTCCCCTCAAGACACCACTAAAGAGCTTTGCATGCCAAAAACAACTAGACGTATCGACAGTTTCTTCCCCCATGCCGTCACTCTGCTAAACATCTAACTCCCCCAAGGACTGTCTTAAGTCTAAAGACATTTACCCATGTAGTAGGCTGTATTGCGATCATCCTTGTGATTTTCTCATCTTTCCCATCTTTTCATCTTTCTCACCTCTCGTCTTCTCGTCTTTCCTATTACCTTCTCCTATTGGTATATTATGATTTATCAATTGTTGTTTGTATCTTACGATTTAGGATTGTATCTTATGATTTATGATCTATGACTTATTGCTTTGTTGCTGTTTGGATGTACACTGAGAGTTTATGCACCTGCAGACAAATTCCTTGTATGTCCAACCACACCTGGCCAATGAAGAATTCTGCTCCGCTCCGCTCCATTCTATTCTATTCTATTCTATTCTATTCTATTCTATTCTATTCTATTCTATTCTATTCTATTCTATCCTATCCTATCCTATCCTATCCTATTCCATTCCTACACTCTACTCTACTCTACTCTACTCTACACTCTACTCTACACTCTACTCTACTCTACTCTACTCTACTCTACACTCTACTCTACTCTACTCTACTCTACTGTACACTCTACTCTACTCTACTCTACTCTACTCTACTCTACTCTACTCTACTCAGCTGGTTACCCCATAGGCAGCAGCAATGCCATTCCAGCAAGCTACATGCTTCACACACATTGAAACGGCTGTTCCAAGCGGCAGACTGGGAAAGCAGCTGGTGGGAACGAGACACTAGAAATTCTTAGCTCATCTCTGCATTCCCATCTGCTTTTTTGCTGTCATTGTTGCTTTACGATCCACACTTCTTTTCTTCTTCTCCCTCTCCTCTCTCTGCCTTCTGGACAACCATTTGACTGGGATGGTATAAGCCGTCTCCTGCCTTGAGCAGGGGTTTGGACTAGAAGACCTCTGAGGTCCCTTCCAGCCCTAGGTATCAGTGTTCCAAGTAATGCACCCATTGAAACCAGAACTCTGAGGGAGGCAGATTTCTCAAAGGACAAGTTTATTGGGTACACCATATCGGCACAGCTGGTGAAAACCAACTCTGAGAGTTCCTGAGGTTTTCACCTCATTAAAAGAAGAACACTTCCGCCTCCCCCACTGTCATCAGTCACGTTGTCCAATGAATATAGCCGGCAGGCTCCGCTCCTCCTTCCCCAGCCACCTGTTACGATGACCTTGGTTCCCACAGGAAAACTTTTTATTTTGACTATGAGCTGGGCTATCTACTTCGCCCCTCCGCTCCTTTCTCAGACTTCGTGGCAACTGTGAGGCAGCACAAGATGGCGTCAGCCAGGTTCGTTTCAGAGTTGACCCTAGGATTCTATGTTCTAGGAGTCCCCCATTTGCTCCCCAACCTGGTCTACCACTTCATTTTGCCTAAATCAGTGGTCCCCAACCTTTTTTATGCCGCGGCCCGGTACCGGCATCAGCTGGGCGCCGCCATCTTGTTTTGATGAAAAAGTGCTTCCGGTGAGCTTTCTACCGGGAAAAGCTCACCGGAAGCACTTTTTCATCAAAACAAGATGGCGGCACCCAGCAAACCAGCGGCCCAGTAGGATTTGTTCCACGGACCGGTATCGGTCCGCGGACCGGTGGTTGGGGCCCCCTGGCCTAAATGGTAGAGATAGCCCTGTAATCAGAGGACCGGCACAGGCTACATTTACATCTTGGTAGACATACAGTACTTTCCTGGGGGAAAGACTATTATTCTCCTGTGACAACTGGACTGACCCAGCCATTAGGCAGGAAGGGACAATTGCCTCAGGCATAGAGGTGAGGGATGGATGGGGGAATAAACAAAACTGCATAAGGCAGCGTCTGGTCAGTCTTGGCAATTGTTACCGCAGCCTCCCAGAAGCATGGAGGACACTGTCCTTTCACCAGCGTGAAGGAAGAAGTGAGGGCCCATTTGCTCACTGTTATATGTTCGAATGAAATTTTGTTTTCTTTCCCTAAGCATCAGAGTACATCTTGGCTGATCCCGTTTGGCAATAAGTGGCCACCAAGAAATATTGGCTGTATTAGTTCATTTGAGATATTAGTGGGGGTAAAAGGAGAAGCCCAACCCGTTATGTAAACTGCATGCACCTGTAGAGGGTGAGAACCTGCTCTCTCGTTCCCACAGCTGCCCCTGTGTGGCAGCCCCAAATCTGAATCAAGATGGATCCGGGGCTAACACGCTGCATAAGGATCCTATAGAAAACATGCAGAGGTTCCCATTTTAAAAAAAAAAAAAAGATAGGAAAAAAAAATTAAAATCTGAAAATCTTTACCCTGGTTCCCCTTTTCTCCTATTCCACCATTCCTGTCTTTTGCAGCGCATGCAATCTTGTCATGAGGACTAGAGTTGCTGCAGTTCAGAGAAAGAGAACTGAAACCTTTTATTTGAAATCTCTTGCAAGTTCCACAAGAAAGATTAACATACCACACTGGAAAGTTAACTCGCTTGCTACCAAAGTTTACAGAACGTATAGAAACTATATGTGAGGCAGAGAATCTAAGGCAAGGGTCTTCGAACTTGGCAAGTTTAAGACTTGTGGACTCCAATTCCCAGAATTCCCCAGCCAATTCTGGGAGTTGACGTCGGCAGGGCTTAAAGTTGCCAAGGTTGGAGATCCCTGGACTAGACTGTATCAGATAAGCAGCAGCTACTGTATGCCTATAGAAGGAGTGGCAGAGTGGCAAACATCTTGGAAGGGCCCCACCTTACTTTATGATGCATTTCAGTTTTAATGCCCTTCTCAACTGAACAATATCGTTTTTCTTGGTCTTGTAATCAGTTTTTATGTCTGTGGGGTTTTTTTTTATATGTATATCATCTTGAACATCTATTGGCTGGAAAGACATTTAACAAAGATAGATTCCAAGGTCCAGATAGAGAACAGAGCTGTCATTTCAGGTTATTCTCTCTCTCCCCTTCCCTCTCTCCTTCCCTCTCTTTCTCTCTCCTCTCTCTCTCTCTTCCCCCCTCCCGTTTCTTGTCCTGCCCTCTGGTGTTTGGAAAATAAATTGACCCCCCTCCTCTTTGTGGCACCTCTCAAATACTGGAATACTGTTATCATGTCACTCCTAGTCCTTCTTTTATCCAGACTAGCCAAACCCAATTCCTGCAACCATTCTTCATATGTCTTAGTCTCCAGGCCTTTAATCATCTTAGCTGCTTGCTCTTCTCTGCATTTTTTTTTCCAAAGTCTCTACATCAGTTTATAATGCGGTGACCAAAACTGGATTCAGTATTCTATGTGTGGTCTTACTAAGGTTTATAAAGCAGTACTAATATTTCATGTGATTTTCATTCTATGCCTCTGTTTATGCAACCAAGGATTGCATTAACTTTTTTGGCTGCTGCCACACACTCCTGGCTCATATTTAAGTGATCGTCCACTAGGATTGCAAGATCCCTCTCACAGATCCCTTTGAGAGACCAATCACCATGTCATCTTCTTTCCTACAGATTTCTTTCTACAGATATAATATTTATGGATAACTGCATCTAATCAGATTAGAATTAGCATGCCCACACTTAACAAATTAAAACCAATTAAAACCTAAGACAAATCTGAAGGTTTTTCAGGTTGGAAGGATTTATATTCCTTACAGTCCTCTGGTCGTTAGTGCTAAAGGATACGATCAGAGGTGGTAATCAGCAGGTTCTGACCAGTTCTGGAGAACCGGTAGCGGTAATTTTGATAGTGACTAGCCCTACCCCCATCTATTCTCTGCCTCCCGAGTCCCAGCTGATCAGCTGGGTCTTCTTTTGTTGCCCTGTACAGGAGAATGGAGTTGGAAAGCAGGTTAGTGGGGTGAGGAGGAAATGGAGATTTTACAGTATCCTTCCCCTATCATGCCCACCAAGCCATGCCCACAGAACTGGTAGTAACAATTTTTGAATCCCAGAACTGGACCAGATGTCGTAATGCTAATGACCAGAGGACTGCAGAGAACATAAATCCTTCCATTCTCCAACATCCAGTCAGAACTGAAGAAGCTTCTTGGATGAGAAGTGAAACATCTTCAAGTAAAAACAAAAAAAATCCAATTTGAAAAATCACCTTTGGGGCCATCATGACTTGGAAGACTGAGAATCTTCATAGACAGTTGCAGGGCTTGTGGTTAGTTCATCCCTCAGTAAATAGCTTGTCAGGACACGTCTTAATGGAAGGAGGACTACAACATGCAGATACGCCTGGCCAAGTTCACCAACCCACCTTGAGGTCACGGTGCACAATGCCCATGTCATGCAGGTATTTAACGGCATCAAGGATTTGGCGGATCAGTTTGCTGGCATCTCGCTCTGTGTAAAATCCCTTCTCCACTATCCTGTCAAAAAGTTCCCCTCCAGAAACCCTGCCAGAGAAGAGACAGAATACAAGTAAGATCCATGGAGAAAAGATCTTTGCGAGTCTCCAACATGGATTAGATTTGTGATAGCAAACCTTTTGGGCTTGGCATATCAAAAATTCAGAAAATACCTAACTTCACTCTGCTGGTGTATCAGCCAACGAAAGGAGAAGCAATTCTTTACATATCGAATCAAATGTGGTGACTGAATTATGTAAAAAAGGTCAAATAATAAAAATGAAATGAAACAAATCATTTTCAGAGTTGTAATTTTGAGAATAGCTCTTGTCAAGAATTGATGAATGTTGGCATGGTACTCAAAACATTGTGGCATGTCACCTTTGACACATGTGTCATAGGTTCACCGTCACTGAATTAGGCCCACCACAAGACTCAAGAGAGGTTGAGAAGCCGAGGGCATGCCATGCTACAGGTAGTCTTAGGATCACAATTGGGATCAGGATTTCTGTATCTAAGCGAGGTAATTGTTAAGCGAGTTTTGTCTGATTTGACAACATTTTCGCTGAGTGTTAAGAGAATCACACACTTGTTATGTGAATCCAGCTTCCTTCATAGATTTTGCTTGTTGAAAGCTGGCCGGGAGAGTTGCAAACGGATCACGTAACCATGGGACACTGCAACCATTGTAAATATACGCTGGCTGCCAAGTGGCCAATTTTTTTTCTTTTTTAATATTTTATTGAACAAAACAATTAAAATCATTGACCATAGTGAAGTCAGATTGACATAACTTTTGGTCAGTATCGCATAGATATATATTTTCCTATATACAATTATTCAAATATATACATATATACATTTGTTCGCTTGTATATTATATTTTCCAACATCATTGGTCCTCTTTTCATCTCATACATTCATTTACCCTCTCAGCAACCCCTTTCCCAACTTAAGACCTTCCTTTCTGCTCCCACCAGGGATAGAATCTATCCCAAATTGCCTAATATGCCAAGTGTTCAAATTTTGATCACCGCTGAGCATGGGAATGAGCCGCAATGGTTGTAAGTGCGAGGTCTGGTCATAAGACAATTCTTTTTAGTGCTGTTGTAACTTCTAACAGTCGCTAAACAAATAGTTGCAAGCCAAGGACTCTCTGTATTTCTCCTTTTCCTTTTCAGCTCCCATCCTGTTCGTATCAAAGGCACCGTTTAAAGGCGCTTCTGGGTTGAAAGGATTAGCCAATGACATCTCCGTTGCCCGGGAAATGCCTGTGGGAGCTCCTTTCAAGGAGCTGGAGCAAATGATGGGAACTCACCCCTCCAGGCAGCAGCACTCGGGTCTCGAGCACGGGCTTGCTAACCTCCAATCCAGCATCCCAACCACACGACCCACCGGCACTCCTTTTCTTTTTAGCTAATGGCCTGAGAACCATGGCTCCCTCCCTCTCCTCCTTCCTAAATCTTCAACTTACAGCTGCATGATGAGGTAGAGGTGTCCTCCACTCTCGTAGATGTCATCCAGGGCCACTATGTTCGGATGCTTGATTCTGCCAAGAGAGGAAACACAGTTTTAATTAGGAAGTGCTACAGGTCTCTAAGGAAACCTATTTCATTTTGCTTTGATCAGTTTTAATGTTGATATTATTATCATTAAAGAAAAATCCTCAGCTCAGAAATGTCATGTCATGTAAAATACAAACCTTACTGTTCTTGGGACAGAGTGTGCTGATTGTTACCGAATACTGCACAGCAGCATCAAAAAAAATATCTGCCCTCACGTTACTGTATGCATTTTTGTTGTCTTCAGATTGGGAGAAGTTGCCCCACAAAACTAGGACAGTGTTCGTGTTAGTCTTATTTCTCAGCAAGTGGAAGGTTTAATGACATGGTGAGATGGCCAGGATTTTGTCGTATTGTCAACCGAGACCATGTTTGGAGGATAATTTAATAAAATCTGGCAGCAGCCAAGGAATGAGATTTGGAAGAGCAAAACCAACCACAGAAGTTAAGAAAAAGCAAACCTGGCAATAAAAGTTGCTGATATGAGGTGTGTGTCAACTCATAAAGTATTTCTATGGTCTTTTTAGAGTCGCCAACAGAAAGGGAGGCGGGGAAAGGGGTTTGCTTGGAAATCGAAAGTGCATTCCATAAATAGTTTTTCAAAGATAGCAACTAGGTGAGTGAAGTTTCTGCCTGGAGAACATGATTGATGACTCTTGGCTATGGATGTGTCCCATTGGAGAATATGAATTACGGTACACGCAGAGGGTGGGGGGGAAACCAGGGTCAAGGGTGACAATGAATTACGTGTCTCAGAGTCGGCTACACCCAGGCAGTGCCGGACATGTTAACTCCCAATAAATCTTTTTGAAGTTTTGGAAGTTTGGCTTGAGACTCATCATTTAATTGGGGCAACTGCCAGAATCCTGACTCGTGTGTGTGTGTGCGTGTGTGTAAAGTCGGGTAGTTTGAAGCAGAGACCCACCTCAAAGGATGAGTGAGTCTTGAAGAAACAGTGCGAAAGAACCTTGGATTTAGGATTATGAGAAGGCTGCTGGTGGGATCTCCACCCTTTACTTTGGGGGAGTGAGGGAATCTACCTCGCAATCCAACTCTTACTCTCGTCATATTTACCCAAGGTAATTAATTACATGACTGTCTTATGACGGCTGTCAAACTCCCAGCCCACAGGATGGATGCGCACACACTGGCCATGCCCACACCCAGTTTAGCAAAGTGGGGAGGAAAGTCCCAATATGTCACGTGACGCTGCCGTGACGATGCGAGTTTGATACCCCTGTCTTATGAGAACCTCAAAATGGGAAGAATTGATCCTGACAGTAAATAAAGACTCAGTTGTGCCCAGAATTAAAGACACCTCCATCCGGTCAGTCTTGTTTTGGGAAGTCCTAAATCCAGTCAGTTAATCCATTTGTCCTCCCCGCTGAAAGAACGTGGTCTCCACATCCATCAAGGCTAGGACCCTCTTCCCAACCCCTGCTTGACTGCTCCCGTTGATGCCTGCCTGGGCAATGAGGAAAAAGCCGGTACAGTCAGTCCTCAACTTTACGACCACAACGCAACCCCAAAATTTCCATTGCTAAGCAAGACAAGTGAGCTGTGCCCCAGTTTATGACCTTTTTTTGCCACAGTTGTTAAGTGAATCACCACTTTAGTTGTTAAGTGGATTGTGCGGTTGTTAAGTGAATCGGGCCTCCCCTGTTGACTTTGCTTCTCGGAAGACAGCTGGGAAGGTTACAAATGGAGATCACATGACTCCAGGAGTTAAATATATGCCAGTCGCCAAACGCCTGTACTTTGATCACATGACCAAGGGTATGGTGCAACATTTGTAGATATGAAAATTGGTCATAAGTGACTCTTTCGGTGCTCTTGTAATTTCGAACAGTCACTAAACGAATGGTGGTAAGTCGAGGAGTACCTGTCCTATAAGAAAGCTTTGCTCGTGGGTTTCTGCTGCAAGGACTAAGGAGATACATTGCTAGAGAAAATGGAGGGTGCGTGGCTGTATTTTGAGCTTGCTAAATGTAATTATCTACCACAGGGTCCCCAATCTTTTGGCTACCAGGAACCAGTTCCGCAGAGAGAGGTTTTTCCACAGATTGGAGCGAGCTTGGTTTCACATGCTGCTGTATCCCACGGGTGGGGCTTCGCTTGTTTGGGCGGCTCATTTTCTGGCCTGCCGTGGCCCAGTGTTGGCCCACAGTGTTGGAGACCCTTGATCTATCGGACAGATCCACTGGTCAAAAGAATTGGACCAGATTAAACATATTGGGAGTGTAGGAAGTTAGCACCCAATTTTCTCTCCTAGAAAATTGAAATATCCTAGGAAATATTAAAAAGGCAGAATATTTCCCCTAAAAAGAGTAGAAACTCAAGAGCAGAAACTCACCTCAGAAGCAGATGCTCACCTCCACCTTTGTTAATGGGTGGGCCATTAAGGCCTGGGCCAGAATACTTTACACAACAAAGATCTCCAGGTAAAGGTATAGCAATTGCTCAAGAGCCCTTTCAGTGCATCATCATCACCCAGCAAGGCTCAACCAAGCCTGGAACTCAGGACAGCCTACAAAATTAGCTAAGACCCCTGTCCCTGGGAACCTGAGAGCCAATGGGATACAGTTCTTACACAGGAACAGGAAACACTAAGGTAGGGCCCAACAGAGGGTATATAACTAAGGGTCTCTCAGCATCTTGGCCGGCCCCTTTTTTCTCTTTTCCTTCACCTTGGAGCATGTGATCATCCTTCTTTGGAGCTTCGAGCCATGTGGTCCTGTCCACCATTAAACCATCTTTCCAAATAGCCTCTATGTTTCCGGTGTCTTTTTCCCCACTTGGAACTGAACCCAGAAGGATATTTCTTCCAACAGGGGGATAAAGCATTTGATTCAGCGGTGGTATTCAGCCAGTTCTGACAGGTTCTGGAGAACCGGTAGCAGAAAATTTTAGTAGTTCGGAGAACCAGTAAATACCACCTCTGGTTGGCCCCGCTCCCATCTATTCGCTGCCTCCTGAGTCCCAGCTGATTGGCTGGGTTTTCTTTTGTTGCCCTGCACAGGAGAACGGAGCTGGAAAGCAGGTTAGTGGGGTGGGGAGGGAATGGGGATTTTACCGTATCCTTCCCCTGCCACACCCACCAATCCACGCCCACCAATCCACACCACACCCACCAAGCCACGCTCACACAACCGGTAGTAAAAAAAAATGAATACCACCACTGATCTGATTATCAAGTAAAAACTAAATTCCAAAGAAAGAAATTTAGAATGAGATGTGAATTTGGGGGGGAAAGTTCTTAAAAGATCAAGAACATTTGACTGATCTGTAACAAAGGACTGGTCTAATTAATGCCCCACTGAGAAACAGTAATTAACAGATATAAACATCATTGGAATGCATTCCTTGATTTCTGTTTCCTTTTTAAATTACCAATTAAGTTCTTTTTGTCTAATTTGTTTCCCTGTGGCTAACTTAACCATGGTATTCAATTAGCTTAAAGTGTGAATACTGTAGCATAAACTAGCTGCATAGGGTTAGGCTCAAAGCATGCCAGACTTAAACCCAGTCATCTCGTTGGGATTCAAGTTGTCTCATGAACACAGCCTCCAAATCTTTTCATTTGTTTCCTCCAATATGAAACCTTTACCCCTCTCACAAAGTCACTTAGATTCTTTAATCAAGATGCAAAAGGCTTTCCACACAAACAACGGGGGGTGGAATTCCAATTATTGCCCTTGCTACCCTAATTTGCTTGTTTATGGTAAGAATTAATGAGCCATGGCACAGAAATGACAATAAAATGCTAAATGGAAACTAGAGAAACACAAAATCACTATAAATCTGCCCTTAAAGGGAGAAAAAGGATACAAGCTTTTTTTTTTTTTTTAATGGCAATATATTGTTGTGCAGATCAGTTTGCTGATATCAAATTGGTTTTGGTTTTGATTGCTTTTGAAAGAGTGTTGCAGGCACTTTGACAGAGGTATTGTCTACTCTAAACCAGTAGATAAGTTTAGGATCCGTATCCCTAGGAAATGTTTGATTAATGTTCACATCCCCTACAAAAGTAATTGTGACTTATCCCTAAGGGACACTCACGACTGTTTATTGCAACCCCTGAAATTCCATCTCTAATCCTCTGGGGTGTGGGCACCCTAGGTTGGGAACTCCCGATCCAAATTATAAGAGGCTGTTTTCTATATGACAACATTGAAGCCTATCAATGTTAGAATATAATTTTGGTCATCCCTAATTGTGATAACCATTGGCTAAAACATCTGAGAATGGGAAAATTGCCTTACCCAAATGGTTGAGACTAGATTTCCTTGGTGAGGTGATTTTTTCCTTCCTCCTTCCTTCCTTCCTTCCTTCCTTCCTTCCTTCCTTCCTTCCTTCCTTCCTTCCTTCCTTCCTTCCTTCCTTCCCTTCCTTCCCTCTTCCCCCTTCCCTTCCCTTCCTTCCCTTCCCTTCCCTCCTTCTTCCTCCCTCCCTCCTCCTCTTTTCCTCCCTCCCACCCTCTTCCTTCCCTCCCATCTTTCTTTTTTTCTTTCTTCCTCCCTCCTTCCTTCCCTCCTAATCTCCCTCCCTCCCTCCCATCTTTCTATCTTCCTTCCTTCCTTCCTCCTTCCTTCTCCCTCCTCCTCCTCTTTTCCTCCCTTCCTCCCTCTTCCTTCCCTCCCTCCCCCATCTTTCTTTCTTTCTTCTCTTTCTTCCTCCCTCCTTCCTTCCCTCTTTTCCTCCTACTCCCTCCCTCCCATCTTTCTATCTTCCTTCCTTCCTTCCTTCTTTCCTTCCCTCCTTCCTTCTCCCTCCCTCTTTTCCTCCCTCCCTCCCTCTTCCTTCCTTCCCTCTCTCCCATCTTTCTTTTATTCTTTCTTCCTCCCTCCTTCCTTCCCTCCTCTTTTCCTCCTCCCTCCCTCCCATCTTTCTCTTCCTTCCTTCCTTCCTTTCCTCCTTCCTTCTCCTCCTCCTCCTCTTTTCCTCCCTTCCTCCCTCTTCCCTCCCTCCCTCTCCCATCTTTCTTTCTTCCTTCTCTTCCTCCCTTCCTCCTCTTTTCCTCCTTTTCCTCCTCTCCCTCCCTCCCATCTTCCTTCCTTCCTTCCTTCCTTCCTTCCTTCCTTCCTTCCTTTCCTTTCCTTCCTTCCTTCCTGTTTTCAGTCCCCTTGTCCATGGAACTCTACTTTGAAGTGAGATGTTTAGAACTGGGTGGAGGAGCGATAGTTCCCCAATATGATCAAGTTTCCATTCACAGTTGCTTTAAAGCAAGCACATCAGTGGCCTTCTGCACCAGCCAGATAGCCTTTTTTTTTTAGTTACCGTATCTGATGTGGAATATCAGCTTTTCTGAAAATAGTCCAGGTTGGCACCACACAGTGTTTTCTTGTGACCAGAACAAGCCGTGTGACTATGACCATCCATTGCTCATGCTTCATTAGGGCACCCTATCTATCTGCGTGCTTTGGCATGACCCCTTTGCTGACTATTCAGCTGAAATTATCACATTCACTGTCTGTTACAAAGCTGGAGCTCTTCCAAGACCTACTCGTGAGTTTTCAAATGATCCGCTCTTGCTTACCATCAACTATCACCAAATAGAAAGCTGAAACGAGCAAGCTGGAAAGTTAAGAGGAAAGAGCTGTGCAAATTCTCTGGGATCAATGATTGATTGCTGATGTAGTTTATTTTTTAAAAAAAGTATATCATGAAAGAAAACATTATATAACATGATAAAGGCAACAGTGAGGTGAAAGCACACTTATACAGTATCTTATCTCCTGCCTCCAACCACAAATATTAGTTTTAATCCAAGGATTTGGACATTGTTAACTCCGTATTTACTTTGTCGTTGCTATTTTTTTTTTTTTGCTTGTTGTCATTGCTATTTTTTTTTTAGCTTGCTGTCTTTCCTTAAAACACCCAGACAAAGCTACCACCAAATTCTTGCAGCTCTGTGGATTTTATTCTTTTTTATACTTTAGTTTGGGCACTATTATTATTTTTAAATAATTGCATTAGTACTTGATCCTGTCTGGACTGGTGAAATCTTGTTGAAGCTTTTCAAGACTCTAATTATCTTTAATTAAAATCTCCCTGCTCACTGTATCTGTTTTTATGCTTCCTGCTAATCATGGTAGCAGGATTACTGATTTTTTTTTCCCCTTCCTGAAGTGCACCTTGAATAACTTATCCGAAATGTCCTTAGTATCCATTTCAGAGGTGGTATTCAGCAGGTTCTGACCAGTTCTGGTAGTGGAAATTTTGAGTAGTTCAGAGAACCGGCAAATACCATCTCTGACTGGCCCTGCCCGCATCTATGCTCTGCCTCCCGAGTCCCAGCTGATCGGGTGGGTCT
Source organism: Notechis scutatus (assembly GCF_049901735.1). Classification (NCBI taxonomy): domain Eukaryota; kingdom Metazoa; phylum Chordata; class Lepidosauria; order Squamata; family Elapidae; genus Notechis; species Notechis scutatus. Next base: position 23,533,399 of record NC_142010.1, on the reverse strand, counting down.
TCTTTTGTTGCCCTGCACAGGAGAACGGAGCTGAGAAGCAGGTTAGGTGGGGTGGGGAGGGATTGGGGATTTTACAGTAACCTTCCCCCAGGAGTGGGGAGGGAATGGAGATTTTACAGTATTCTTCCCCTGCCACGCCCACCAAGCCATGCCCACAGAACTGGTAGTAAAAGAATTTGAATCCCACCACTGCTCCAATCCCGTTCTACTGCTGGAAATGACTCGGAGGACAAAATTGCTTGAAGCAGCCGCAGATACAATCTCCAGGGCTAGAACTCTATGCTCGGGGTGGGATTCTTCCAGTGTAACAACTGGTTCGCTAATCACGCACACCTAATGCACACTGTTCGCGTGTGCACAACTACCGCAATTACTTACCTTCAATGTTACTTCAAGGAAGTAAAACAGCTGAGGTGCAGCTATCCGCTCTGCTGTGCGAATCAACTGAGTGAGAACAGCGCAAGGGCGGACGTGATAGTTGGATCAAACATGATCCACATGATAGTTGGATCAAACTGGTTCGAAGCCAGCTGATCATCACATATAGGGGTTCCCCCGAATCGGTCCAAAACGGGAGAATCCCACCCCTGGCTATGCTGTTCATTGTTGAGGGCCATTGTCATGCACCTGATGGAGACTGACTCTGAGGGAGAGGAGGAACAGCAGACAGGGAGTGGGAGTGTGGCTCCAGAGGTTGTGGAGGAGGCTGGGGAAGGGCAGAGGCCAGCTGAGCAGTCAGAGGAGGACCCAGGCCTATCCCCTATCCATCCTAGGGCACGCAGGGAGGAGAGGAGAAGGGAGAGACGTGGTCTACTCAGGAGGAGAGGGCTTTGATCCTCTTCATGGGATGCAGCTGTGACAACTGCATGAGAGTTTGGACCTGTGTACTGGCAAACGCTAGAAACAAAGCGTGTTTCATTTTGGTCTGAAGTTATCTTAGTTGGCATCCTTCCAACACACTGTGCCTTGTTATCTCCTTGAATTTAGTAAATACTTCTCCTGTTCTGTTGTGGAAATTTCATCACTGTAGTTCGTTTGGTTTTTTTATTTCACCTCTATCTGCTCGTTAAATTCGGACTGTATTGCTTTCTTTTGAAGACTATTTTTGAGTATGTTTTATCTCCAGCTGAGTATTATTGAACAGTGGGGCCAAGTTGGAGGCATTAAAGGACATTTATTTACGTTCTGGATCTTGTTACGGTATATTTGTGTTACACTCTGGGTCATCACAGCCATGCAGTATGGAATAGACAATTCCACTGTTATCTCTGCACTTCACTGAATGATATGCGGAAAGATGCTCTGGCATAAGAGAAGCAATGCATCACTATGTTCTTTTAAAAAATAAACTTATCTTAAAATATACTACTTTATCCTGAAATATACTACAGGTAGTCTTCAACTTATAAGAGTTTATTTAGTGACTGTTTTGAGGTTACAACGGCCCTGGAAAAAGTGAGTTATGACCGTTTTTCACACTTTTGACCATTGCAACATCCCCATGGTTATATGATCACAATTCAGATGCTTGGCAATTAACTCATATTTATGGCGGTTGTGGTGTCTCAGGGTCATCTGATCATGGTTTGCAACCTTCTCACAAGCAAAGCCAGATTCAGTTAACCACCATGTTACTAATTTAACTATTGCACTGACTAACAACTGGGGCAAGAAAGGTCATAAAATGGGGCCAAACTCAGTTACCTTATATTTCACTTAACAACAGGAATGTTGGGCTCAGTGGTGGTCGTAAGTTGAGGACTTACCTGCACCAGGATTTCTCCTTTGCCCTGCTTCCCACTAATGGAATAAAAAAGCAGTGCACCAGAAACATGTAACATTCATAATGCACGCCTGCAACTTGACAAAGAAGCAACAAGCAACAGGACAACGTCCCTAACCTAAATCCCTCATGATGTGCCAGGAATCAAATCTTGGACAGATGCAATAGAGCAGGGGTGTCAAACTTGATTTCATTAAGGGCCACATCAGGGTTCTTTGACCTCGGGGGAGTTGAATGGACGTGGCATGGGTGGACATGGCCAGCTCGATGTCCTATAGCAGTGATCCCCAACCTTTTTTACGCCGCAGCCCGGTATCCCCAACCTTTTTTATGGCGCGGCCCGGTACCGACATCAGCTGGGCGCCGCCATCTTGTTTTGATGAAAAAGTGCTTCCGGTGAGCTCACCGGAAGCACTTTTCATCAAAACAAGATGGCGGCGCCATGCTCTCGTGAGCTTTTCGGGTAGAAATGGCTTTCTACCGGAAAAGCTCACCGAAGCGCTAGCGCCGCCATCTTGTTTTGATGAAAAAGTGCTTCCAGTGAGCTTTCTACCTGGAAAAGCTCACCGGAAGCACTTTTTCATCAAAACAAGATGGCGGTACCTGCAAGCCAGCGGCCCGGTAGGACTTGTTCCACGGACCGGTACCGGTCCGTGGACCGGTGGTTGGGGACCCCTGTCCTATAGCCCTCTGCCAGTGAAAGGGCTCTGGTTTTGGCTGCGACGGCCTCCTGCAGCCCTCTGCCAGTGAAAACAGAGCCCAGGAGGATCCTAGGCAGCCATCCCAAGCTCTATTTTCGCTGGCGGAGGACTGCAGGAGGCCATCACAGCCAAAAATGGAGCTCGGGGGGGGAGGGGCACGCACAGCCCTCTCGAGCTCCGTTTTCACTGGCAGAGGCACCATAGGATGGTCCTTCGCTGTTTTCAAGCCAGCCCTGTGGGCCAGAGGCCCGCAAGTCCTTGAAATTGACAGCCCCGCAATAGAAGTTAGCTTGCTCCTGGTTTGCATTGCTTCGGAGTTTTCCAAAGCAACTAGACTGGTGACAGATCGGAAAAGATCTGGATTTCAGCATCTATTTTCTCTGAACCAGACTGATAAAGGAGTCGAAAGAAGGAAGAGAATGAGGAGAGGCACCACGCACTTGTGCAGCACGGCAATCTCGTTTTCAATGCTGGTCTCTTTTCCTTCTAGCACCTTCTTGGCAATGCATTTGACGGCCACCAATTTCTGAGTCGATTTCTCTTCCGCCAGCACCACCTCTGAGAAGGCACCTCTGGAAAACAAGATGGACGGGGAGGAGGAAAGTGGGCAGATTAGGCAGATATCTCCCTGGCCAAAAGATGCCCCATTTAGACGGGCGATGCGCCTGTGGCAGAGTGCCAACGGATTTAAAACGTTTGAAGTCCAGGAAGGAAAGGACGGAATGAGGTCCATCAGCCCAGCAAAGCAAAGGAAGGGAGAAAAAGGAAAAAGGGAGGGAGAGGGGAGGTCAGAGCAAGTGACCTCACTCTTTGCTCTGCCCTCCTCTCAGCACCAACCCCCCCACCTCCCCCTTACACCCGGCTGGATCTCTCACCCAGCCGCTGTCACCACAGCAACCTGCAGAATCTCAGCTATTTATAGGAGAATATGTGAGAGATGGCATTGGGCAGGAAGGAGAGAGAATGTGCCAGGAAGTGCAGAATCTGAGCTTATCAACCGTGGCAGGCAAAGTTGGTATTGGAAGAACCACTGAGACTCAATCTGTTTCAACCTCAAAGCTAGCGAGATCTCCCCCCAAACTGAGAGGGATGAGGGGAGAAAAACATCCCACCCCCCTAGGTTCGAAGTGGAACAAAAATAAGTAAGGATAAGTAGGGCATCCTTTCCACTTGGATGGAGAAATACCTGGACCTCAAACCAGGTGCCGGTATCCCCTCGTGTAAACAGAGGTGTACAATTCAAGCGCGCACCCTCATTCTTCTGGAGACAGGCACCCTTTTTTCCCCCCTGAAAGACTAGTCTGTGCTTTGTTCAGAGTAAACATGCAGCAGGCAAGCAAGCGGATCTCCCTCTCTGTTACGATTGCAACCACACCTGGGTGGAGTGCTAACAGAAGATAGGGAAGAGAAAAGAATACATCCAGCTTGCTTTCTATTTGGAAACCGCTTCTAGAATTGAGATAGGGGGAAAAATGGGACTTGATGATTAGACAAGTTACAGAAATGGCTGGTACACTACTATCAAGAATGCAAAAGTAAAAAGTTGATGCTGTCATATTATTATTTTATTCTTCTGCCCTGAAAAGAAGCAGACGTAAATGCTTTTTTCTTTCTTTCTCTCTTTCTTTCTTTCTTTCTTTCTTTCTTTCTTTCTTTCTTTCTTTCTTTCTTTCTTTCTTTCTTTCTTTGTTCCTTTCTTCTTTCTCCCTCTCTCCCTCCCTCCTCTCCTTCCTTCCTTTTTCTTTCTTTTTTCTCCCTCCTTCCCTCCCTCCCTTCTCCCCTTCCTTTCTTCCTCCCTCCCTCCCTACTTCTTTCTTTCTTTCTTTCTTTCTTTCTTTCTTTCTTTCTTTCTTTCTTTCTTTCTTTCTTCCTTTCTTCCTTCTCCCTCTTTCCTTCCCCTTCCTTCCTTTCTCTTTCCTTCCTTCCTTCTTCCTTCCTTCCTATCCTTCTTTCTTTCCTTCCTTCCTTCCTTCTCTTTCTTTTTCTTTCTTTCTTTCTTTCTTTCTTTCTTTCTTTCTTTCTTTCTTTCTTTCTTTCTTTCTTTCTCTTTCTTTCTTTCTTTCTTTCTTTCTTTCTTTCTTTCTTTCTTTCTTTCTTTCTCCTTCTTTCCTCCCTCCTTCTTTCTTTCTTTTTCTTTCTTTTTCTCTCTTTCTCTCTCTCTTTCTTCTTTCTTTCTCCCCTTTCTCCCATACTTCCCACACTTCCCACTTCCCCCTTTCTCCATTATTTTCCTTTTAATTTTACTTGTATTTTATAAATTTAATAAAAAAATATATTTTTTAAAAAACCAGAAGGCCGGGAAACAGCACTGATTCAAGGCCCAGATTTGATACCTGAGAACAGTGAAAAAGAAGAGACATGGGTGAAAAAATTAGCTAATTGAAGAACCACAGAAGAGAAGGGTTGCACCCCTATCTCCACATCCACCAATATTTACACTGATATGTAAGCAATCCATTTAGCCCCACCAGATAAATTCAACTTGCCAGCTGCTATTTATGGCCTGGGGAAATTTGTGGTGGATAAGGAAATGACCAAGAAATAAGTTATGATGGTGATCTGGTACAGTATCTCCAGCAGGCCTCTAAATACCACTTGCTAGGGAACAACATGACATGACCTCTCCAACAGCTGGTGGGCTTCCCAGAGGGACTTGGCTGACCACTGTAGAAAACAGGATGATGGATTAGATAAGCTTTTGATCCAATCCACAGGGGCTCCTCTGATGCTTTTTATACATAAAACAAACCGCACTGCTAAAAACAAAGGCTGGCAAAAGCTAATGGATGGGCTGCGCCCTACTTTTCTCTTCCAACCATTAGGAAACGTGGGGAGGAATGTTTGACTCAGTTCACATAAGATCCATTCATTCCAGACTGACTGAGTAATAAACAAAATGGCTCCCATTTCATTTTCCTACATGTAGTCGTTATTTATATGCATTACCCTAAACATGTGTTAACACTCTTTAAAGTACCATATGATGCACACATGGAAACTCAGGGAATGTTGGGCCTGAATAAACAGGAGCTGTGTCCTGCATCGGTGATATAGTTATAGCAATAGCAATAGACTTATATACCGCTTCACAGAACTTTACAGCCCTCTCTAAGCGGTTTATGGAGTCAGCCTATTGCCCCCAACAACCTGGGTCCTTATTTTACTGACCTTGGAAGGATGGAAGGCTGAGTCAACTTTGAGTCAGTGGGAATCGAACTGCCAAAATGCTGGCAGCCAGCAGAAGTAGCTTGCAGTACTGCATTCTAACCACTGCGCCACGCTTCCTGAATACTTAACAAAGACACCCCCAAATCTCAAAGTATTAAAATATTCATAATTATGGCATGAGTTTTTGTGGGCCATTGGATGAAGGATCAGAAGATAGAGGTTCAAATGGTTATCATATTTAAGAACAGCCTATTACAGGGATGGGGAATGATGGTCCTTTTATGACTTGTGAACTTCAATTCCCAAGTCATAAAGGAGTCCACAAGTCATAAAGGAGCCATCATTTCCCACCTCTGGTCTATGACAACTCAATTTCAGATAAAAATGGTCAGTTGTGTTACTGATCCTTCTGGAAAATAATGCTTATGTTGACCACACCGTTATTCTGAACAGCATTTGTGAATAGGGACCTCACATTTGCAGCTCCCTACTGCACAGCAATGCTGGAAGAGAAACAGTAAAAGAAAAGATAGGCTTTGGTTTTTAATGGTGGAGCCACATTTGTTTGTCCTCTAATTTTACCCATAAAGGATCAACTTTCAGTTCCTTTGAAGAAAGGACCATTTCAAAATGGCAGCCGGCTTATCTGAATTTACAGCCTTGCCATCTCCAGAATGAAGCTTTTCACACTGAGTGCCACAGCTTAAAATAACTAGTCACCTGGAGTGAATCCTCTTCCTCAAAAAAACAGCACATGACAATACTGAGCACGTACTTAAGTTGCAGCCCACACCTCCTGTCAATATTAATAAATCCTATGCTAATATTTGAGGCCATGAGTTGACTGAATTCATATACAGCTGCTGTTGAACCAGTCCTGACACTAATTTCAGATGTAGTGTGTGGGGCAATTTAAGAAAGGAAACAAGGAGCTTTGTATTCTCGTACAGCGGCCATTTTCCTTCATGGCTAATTTGCCAACCTTCTCCAAGCTGATCCATTCCATGAAGGTGTGGATCAGCAGTTCCCAAACTTATTTGGTTAGGGGACCCTTTTCCCCCCCTATGGAACCCTAACTCTATCCCTGATTTTTATTAAGCGTTATTATTAAGAACCCATAACTTTAATCCGAGTGTTTTGCACTGCGTAGTAGGTTTGAAAATAAAGAGAAAACATTTTAAATATAACCACAAACTTTTATTTTGGTACAAGATAGTTGGTCTGGCATGATTTTATTTTAAAATCTGTTTTAAATTTGATTTTTGAGATTTTTCGTAGAGTCCCTAGTATGCTTTTGAGGAATTTCATGGAACACAGTTTGGGAACTGCTGGCCTAGACAATCCCCAACTGGAAACATGTGAAAACCCGCAGCATCTAGAGACATCTGTGTCTTTTCCCTTCTAACACAAAAATAATCTAAAGTAACTTCTGAAGGCTGCAGAAGTTTAGGGATAGTACTTTTCCTGCAGCATACGGGAGGTAGTTTCTGCTTTTCCAAAGCTATTTGCAGTCATGCATATTGGAGAGAATACAGATAGTCCCCAAATTACAACAGTTCATTCACTGACTGTTTGAAGTTACAACGTCACTGAAAAAAGTGAGTTATGACCATTTTTCATACATCACGGCCATTGAAGTATCCCCATGGTCACATGATCAAAATTTGGATGCTTGGCAATCGGTTCATATTTATGACGGTTGCAGTGTCCTGGGGCCATGTGACTGATTCCCTTTTGCGACCTTCTGAGTCAACGGGGAAGCCCAATTCAGTTAACAACCATGGTAAGAACTCAACAACTGCAGTGATTCACTCAACTGCAGCAATAAACATCATAAAATGGGGCAAAATTCCCTTAACAAATGTCTCACTTAGCAACAGAAATGTTGGGCACAATTGTGGTCATAAGTCGAGGACTGCCTGTATATTAGAAGTCATTAACATATCTGGAGTACGTTAGTTGGAGATGTCTGCTGTAGGGTAAAGATAGCTAAGTGATGCTTTAGCCTTATGTTTGGACAATAATTTTGTTTAGCCTCCTGGAAGAATATGGAACTGAACACACTCAAAAACCGTAGAAATGGTGGTAGACTTTAGAAGAAACCCTCCCATACTACCACCTCTTACGATACTAGACAATACAGTATCAACAGTACAGACCTTCAAATTTCTAGCTTCTATTATATTATAGACCTAAAATGGACACCTAACATCAAAAACATCATCAAAAAAACACAACAAAGAATGTACTTTCTGTGTCAACTGAGAAAGCTCAAACTGCCCAAGGAGCTGCTGATACAGTTCTACAGAGGAATTATTGAGTCTGTCATCTGCGCCTCTACAACTGTCTGGTTTGGTTCTGCAACCCAAGATAATTAGGGTAATAATTAATTAATAATTAGGACTGCAGAAAAAACAATTACTACCCACCTGCCTTCAATTGAGGACCTGTATACTGCACGAGTCAAAAAGAGGGCTGTGAAAATATTTACAGACCCCTCACATCTCGGACATAAACGGTTTCAACTCCTTCCCTCAAAACAACGCTATAGAGCACTACACACCAGAACAACTAGACACAAGGACAGGTTTTTCCGAACACCATCACTCTGCTAAACAAATAATTCCCTCAACACTTTCCAACTAATTACAAAGTCTGCACTACTATTACTATTAATCTTCTCATCACTCCTTATCACCCATCCCCTCCCACTTGTGACTGTATGACTGTAACTTTGTCGCTTGTATCCTTACAATTTATATTGACTGTTTCCTAGTATGATTTGATTGCTTACTGTACCCTATGACTATTATTAAGTGTTGTACCTTATGATTCTTGACTCTTGATGAATGTATCTTTTATTTTATGTACACCGAGAGCATTTGCACTAAGACAAATTCCTTGTGTGTCCAATCACACTTGGCCAATAAAGAATTCTAATCTATTCTACTCTAAACTCCAAAGTGGAGTGTTAGTCAGATTAATGAAGATAATGGCAGGAAGGCACTATTGCTTGAGTTACATTTGCCAATTTGCTTCAAACCCAGCATCTCAACTGTATCTTTATCTAGGCTTCGCTAAGGAAAATTTTAAAATGACTCCTTCCATACATCCTCCGCAACAGCTATCACAACTAAGGTAGCCCAACTTTCAGCAATTTGCTCCAAAGGTTCTGCCATACCCACGACTTTTTAAAAAGTTGAGTCTTCTCACTTCTATAGATTCTATGTATTCAGTAGATTTGAATTAACTAACCTACTTCTAGTTGGATTAGCAAAAAAAATATGGTTTTCAAATAATGGATCTAAGCCAGCTGGCTAAATTCAAGACAGCAATCAACAACAGGCTTATTTGCAGAAAACTTTCAAGATAGCCCTAGTAAACAAGATTAAGAATATTTACTTCTGCTGGGTGTAGTAGTTCAGAGTTGCGTAGAATATAATAACCTGTAAATGACCCTATCAATCTATGAGAACAGGCAACAAGGATTGCTATTTTAGATTACAATGTGTTGAATAAACAAGCTTGCAGACAGAACACTGTTGGGATTTGGATCTTGTGGCAGATGACTCGGTAATTAGGAAAAGATTTACAAAGATTACCCTCCTAATATAAAAAGAATTCTATTCCCATCATGGTCTTCTCTAAATTAGTCTAAGGTTGCTGAAATGAAGAAGGCTCAGGAGGAGACTTTTTTTAGATGAAACAGCTGAAGTTCAAATTTTGGCACTCTTGAGTGGAACCCACAAAACTCTCTGCTTTCTTGGTGCAACAGCCTCTACCCAGACTGCCCTAGAGCTAAAAGAACTCACGTGCCCAGCACCTCCCGAAATTCATAGATTTCCCGGATGTCTTCCGCTTGTTTTTTCCAGCTGAGCTCATCGTCTTCCAGAGGCATGGTTCTTCCTGGGCTCAGAGCTGGGTTGTTCAATTCCCAGCTGGCTTGAAGCGGAGGAAACGGGCAGAATGTAGTCAATTCAAGGTATAGTTAGCCGAGTACAGACAGATGGCATTAGAACAAAGGCATCGGAAGGCTTCACCCTGAAATTAAGCAGAAGAAAGGGATGGTTGGCAACGTGAGGCTGATGAATAAACTGCATATTCAGCCCAGTTCTCCTCATACATATGGAGCATTGCATCTGATGAAGTTTGCTACAGGTCCTGAAAGCTTCTGCCTTTTAACAGAATTTGGAAAAAGGTGTTCCCAGACAATCTGGTTTTGTTTTGGTTTTTTTGCTACCATAAACTAACATGGCTCTCTTCCTAGAACGTGAAGCAAGGATTTCCTCTTCCCTTCTTTGAACAGGTTTTAAGCTACATCAGCCTTTGTGGTGATTGCCTCGGCTGAGGAGGGTTAGCTTAAAATCAGCACAGCACACACAGCCTCGGTTTATAGTTTGCCAAATCGTTGAAAGTCCCTCAGCTGAACCTCTGCCCTTCTGAGAGGTTGTAGCCTCAAAGACCCTTACACTTCCCAGCAAAGTCTTCATGACCAAAGGGGTCAGGAGGAACTGTAGTTTTTGGGCTTTCATCTTAACCTTCCTTTCCCCAATTCCTCTTTATCTCTGCACCCTTCAGCATATTTTTCTGATTTTATCCTGTTTGGTAACATTACAGCTGTCTCCTTGGAAACAGCTGTAGTGCCTGCAAGCACTGAAAATCCAGCACCTTCCTGTGCCTTACACATGGTCTCTTGGGGTCAGATCTGCTCATATTTTCTCTCACACACACACTCTGTTCAAAGAGGAAGTGCCATGCCTCCATAGGAGGCACAGCTAGCATTTCCACAACTATTAGCCAGCTTTTAGCAAAGGCTACCTTAAGACTGGGTTAGTTTGGTCACAAGGGTTATGCTTTTGCATTGTCTGAACTTCTGCCTGTGGCTGGGAAAAAAACCAAGGGTATCATTTAAATATTTTAAACCCATTACGATGCACATGCCAGCATCTGAAAAAGCAATGACACAATCTTCTTGCCCTTCTCACCCAACCAAGGTCTTACACGTGAGTGCAATTAAAGTTCCTCTTGGCTCAAATTCCCACAGTGCAAGCTAGGTTGCTTTTTGCCAAAAAAACAGACACACCCCAGCAAGCAGGTACTCGAATAACATTCATTGAGACTGAAGGAATCAGGATGTTCAGCCTTCTGAAAGAAGATTCCTTCCCAAGCTCGGTACAGATCAACAGACGTGATTTTTAAGGTCTGAGAATGTCCCACCATATCAAATAAATAAATAAATAAATCTTTCTCTGTGGAAAACCAATATTTTGGGGGAGACAGAATCTTCTTCAGTCCTCCTCTTCCAATTGATGCTAGCTTTCAATGCGCAGGAAGATCTTGAGGAAGAGGAAACGAGAGGGACATGTATTTATGCATTTTTAAATGGGTCATTTTCCCAAGATGGCTGCACCAGATGATGCTTTTTATGAATGGAAAGTTCATATGAACATACGCTTGTCAGAGGGTACTAATGCTGCACTGAAATGATCGTCTATTGTGTGAACAAAAGGAACTGGAGTTGTTAACCCTCTAGTAAAATCTTAAAGTCATCAATTATCTCTAACTTTCCATTTCTTTCGAGAGACAGTCTCCCTCAAAACCTCTCCAACACACACATCAGCCTCCACAGTCAGTGTCGGTGTTCTTCTGTTTATAAGGCCTTTGTGATGGGTCAGGTGTGTGGGTGTGCCACGTGAGGGTCTCCCAATCCAGTGGTGGGGTTCAAAAACTTTTACGACTGGTTCTGTGGTGTGGTGGGTGTGGTGTGGTTTTGTGGGAGGGGCAGGGGAAGGATACTGCAAAATCCCCATTCCCTCCCCACTCCTGGGAAAAGGTTACTGTAAAATCCCCATTCCCTCCCCATCCCACTAACCTGCTTTCCAGCTCCGTTCTCCTGTGCAGGGCAACCAAAGAAGGCCCATCCGATCAGCTGAGACTCAGGAGGCAGAGAATAGATGGGGGCGGGGCCAGTCAGAGGTGGTATTTGCCGGTTCTCCGAACTACTCAAAATTTCTATTACCGGTTCTCCAGAACTGGTCAGAACTGGTGCTGAATACCACCTCTGTCCCAACCCTAACCCATCACAAAAGACCCTCACTTGACACACCTACACCTGACTCATCACAAGTCCGAACCCATCACAAAGTCCTTATAAACAGAAGAACTGACACTGACATCTCCTAAACCAGGGTCAAACTGGCAGCCCGCAGGCCGGATATATCACTGGCAGGCCACGCCCACCTGGGCTCCTCAAAGGCAAAAAAAGTCATGATACGTCACGCTCTGGCCTGTGACGGAATCGAGTTTGACACCCGTGTCCTAAAGCTTCACCTTCATCTTACACCCGAGCTACAGATATTCACCACTGTTACATTCTTAACAATATTTCTGAATTACAACTTTTACATCATCACTCATCATTGACTCTAAATGAGTGGGGCTTTGAGGGGTGGCTGTACTTCATCCATATCTGGCCTACTCCCAAATATCTTTATTTCTTCCATCCAGTTTTTGGTACCTATCAATGAGGTACCTATCATTCTGGTACCTATCAATTTTGGTACCTATCAATAATTTTTCCAACAGAAAAATTAGCAGGATACTATAAACATGGTCATGGGTTGCTGGTCCGTCATGTTCACATCTTCCCAAGTGGCAAATGGGCCTTTGATCATCCTTAGCAATGCAGCAAGGGGAGTTCTACTGGATTTCTTCCTTTATGTTCAGGATAGCAGCCACATCTGCCTCTCCAGATATTGCTCATTTCGCATCTACCCAAATGGCATAGGGGCCTTTAATTACAGTAATGTAGCAAGAGTTGTTCTACTGGCTTTTCTCCCCTTATGTTCAGGTTAGGCTGCGACGTATGGCTCCACTCTCCAGATACAGACAGACTTCGTCTTACAACCACAATTGTAAGCCCAACATTTCTGTTGCTAAGTGAGACTGTTCTTAAGCGGGGTTTGCCGCATTTCACAACCTTGCTTGCCACAGTGAAGTGAATCACTGCAGTTGTTAAGTGAATGGAGTGAAGTGGAGTGGAGTGGAGTGGAGTGGAGTGGGATGGGATGGGATGGGATGGGATGGGATGGGATGGGATGGAATGGAATGGAATGGAATGGAATGGAATGGAATAGAATAGAATAGAATAGAATAGAATAGAATAGAACAAGAACAAGAACAGAATAGAATAACAAGAGTTGGAAAGGACCTTAGAGGTCTTCTAGTCCAACCCCGTGCTATACCATTTCAGACAAATGGTTATTAATAACATGGCAGTTAAGTGAATCTGGCTTCCCCATTGACTTTGCTTGTCAGAAAGTCACAAAGGCAGATCACATGACCCTGGGACACTGCGACCGTCATAACTATGAGCCGGTTGCCAAGCACCCTGAATTGTAACCTCATGACCCTGGGGATGCTGCAGCGGTTGCAAGTGTGACAAATGCTCATAAGTCACATTTTTCAGTGCTGTTGTAACTTCTTACAGTCCCTAAACAAATGGTTGTAAGTGGAGGATTACCTGGACTGCTGATTTCACGTCACCCACAGCTGTCTAGTGCTAGTGGTGAGATTGACTGAGATGGGGAGTGCCAAGGCTAGTGGGGAGATCGATGGTGGAGAATACACTCCAGCAATATCTGGATAGTTGCACCTTCTTATCTTCTGCAGTTACCTATGCCTGGCGTGTCCATATCTTTCCTTTCAAATAGCCGTGGTGAGCGCAGTGGTTAGAGTGCAGTATTGCAGGCCAGCTCTAGGGGTGGGCTTCAAAAATATTTAGCAACGGATTCTCTGCTGGGTGTGGCCATGGTGGGCGTGGCCTAGTCGGCCTCCTGCACCATGGTGGGGGGGCGTTTTTGCCCTCCCTGGGCTCCAGAGGCTTTCCTCAAGCTTCCAGGAGGGCGAAAACAGCCTCCCCCGGGCTCCGGAGGCTTTCCAGAGGCCAGAAACGGGCAGGTTTCCGGCCTCCCCAAACTTCCAGGAGGCCCGTTTTTCACCCTCCCCAAGTCTCCGTGTGCACCCTGCACTTACCTGCTTCCAAAATGGGCTGTGTGGGGACTCCTGAGAAGAGGGGTGGGCGGGGCCAGCCAGGATTTGGGGGTCCTTCGAACTGCGCAGAATCTTAGCTAGAGGATCTCCTGAACCCCTGCGAACCCCCAGCAGCCCATCCCTGGCTAGCTCACTGCTCTCTGTCAGGGAATTCGATCCTCACCGGCTCAAAGTTGTCTCATCCTTCTGTCCTTCCGAGGTCGGTCAAAGGAGGACCCAGATTGTTGGAGGCAATATGTAAACCGCTTAAGAGAGATCCGTAAAGTACAATGAAGCGATATATAAGTCTAAGTGCTATTGCTATTGCCATATAGCAGGGAACAGTTGCTTGGTAAGATAAGTGTGACAAGGGACAAAAAGGGGTTAAACAGGCCATTGGATGCATGATGCAGAAACAGCAATGTGTACTGTAGATATGCCAGGAAGGAAGGAAGGAATCTTTGCCTGAGAAGAGAACTTGTGAGATTACCAGCGGCCAGGAGCCTAGCCTAAACTCTGTATGTTGTTACATAGATAGCGATCTGCCAATTGCCTATATTTACTGTTTGCCCGATCAGAGAACGTTTAATCTAGTCCTCAGGCAAAGTCATACCACCATAGTTTCCTTTGAAAAGATAACCAAAGATGCCAAAGATTGAATTGCACTTTTAACATGGAACTACAGTTTCGGCTTCTGCTTTGTCACAGCAGTTAAATAAAGAGTGGATCTTGGACAACCTTTTGCCTGAAATGGTACAAGGCTACCCTGCTAGAGCAGGGGGTTGGACTAGAAGACCTTCAAGGTCCCTTCCAACTCAGTTAGTCTGTTATTCTCACCAATTATCACATTAAACAAGAGGAAAACCTTCCACGCACCAATTCCACCCGCGCTTTCTACAATTTTGTAAACAACAAACTAAAAGACTCAAGGTCCATCCCACCTCTGAAAGGACCTAATGGCAAAGGCTGCAATGATGACACCATTAAAGCCAATCTCTTTAATACATTATTTGGCTCAGTATTTGTAAACAGCAATGGATCATGCCCAGTATTTCCTAGTCGAACCACAGACAACTACAATGATCTAATACATATCGATTTTACAGAAGACAATGTTGAAAAAGCACTATGCAATCTAAAACCATCTCTATCTATTGGACTGGATGGAATATGTGCCTACTTCTTTAAAAAGCTATCCACTGCCATAGCCAAACCTCTAAGCATAATCTTTGAAAAATCTTTCAGGACCAGCTCCTTGCCAAAACTATGGTCACAAGCCACGGTCATCCCCATCTTCAAAAAGGGAGACCCCAGCCTAGTTGAAAATTACAGACCAATCTCTTTATGCTGTATCACCTGTAAAGTCATGGAATCAATTATTAACCAATCCATCATCCTCCACTTAGAAACAAACAACCTACTCTCTAATAAACAATTTGGTTTCAGGAAAAAAATTATCCTGCAATCTGCAACTCTTACACTGCAAAAACATATGGACTAAACAACTCGATCAGGGCAAAGCAATAGATGCAATCTACCTAGACTTCTGTAAAGCCTTTGATTCAGTGGTACACGACAAACTACTCCTAAAACTAAAATCTTACGGCATCTCTGGACATCTGCATAACTGGATAGAAACATTCCTGGCAAACAGACAACAAATGGTCAAAATTGGGAGCGTCCTATCAAATTCTGTACCTGTAAATAGTGGTGTCCCCCAAGGCAGTGTTCTAGGACCAACTCTTTTCATACTCTACATAAATGACCTCTGTGATCATATCAAGAGCAACTGCGTTCTCTTCACTGATGTAAAGCTATTCAACACCACAGACAATACTGCTACCCTTCAAAAAGACCTCAAATATGTATCAGAATGGTCAAACAAATGGCAACTTCAAATCTCAACAATTAAATGCTCTGTCCTGCGTATTGGCAAAAAAATCAGAAAATAAAATACAAGTTGCCAAAAAGGCATTAAGAGTTGTTAACCTAATCCTACGTAGCTTCTTCTCTGATAATATCACACTACTAACTAGAGCATACAAAACATTTGCTAGACCTATACTTGAATACAGCTCATCAGTCTGGAACCCATATCATGTATCTGATATTAACACAATTGAGAAAGTCCAGAAATATTTCACAAGAAGAGTTCTCCGCTTCTCTACTCATTGCAGAATACCTTATGCCACCAGACTTGAAATTCTAGACCTAGAAAACCTAGAACTACGCCACCTTCAGTCTGATCTAAGTATAGTATATAAAATCATACATTGCAATGTCCTACCTGTCAATGAATACTTCAGCTTCAACCATAACAATACAAGAGCACACAATAGATACAAACTCAAGGTTAACCACACCAGACTTGTTTGCATGAAATACGACTTCAGCAACAGAGTGGTCAATGTCTGGAATACTCTACCTGACTCTGTGGTTTCTTCCCCAAACCCCCAAAGCTTTAACCTTAGACTGTCTACTATTGACCTCACCTCTTTCCTAAGAGGTCTGTAGGGGGCCTGCATAAGCCCCCCAACGTGCCTACCGTCCCTCTCCTATTGTTTCTTTTATTTTTTATTTTTCTTATATGTATCCATGTGTTCATAACTATGTTTTTACTTATGCCTATTATCTTGCAAGCAATCGACAAAAATAAATAAATAAATAAAAATCAATAAAATAAATAGATTATGACCGTCTCAGATTTTCTGCAAGTAAACCATAGACTCGAACTGCTTAACAAAGGGGCCACAAAATCATCCCACCCTCCTCAAAGTGCCAAAATGAAGACCTTTTAAAGGTACTTCCCATGGAAGATAGTGGCACAGGGGCCCGTTTATTCTTGACACTCAGAACAAATTGTTTAATGCCAAGAGTGACATAGTGTGCACTGGGCAGCCGTCAATGGTTCTTAGGACTGTTATTGAAACCACCACAATCTAAAATCTAGCTATCCCTTTATTACAGCCATCTTATCAGATCTCCTGGTATTTTCTGAGCGCAGAAACGGGCCGCCTGACTCCTGATATGACTCTCGAAAAGAAAGAAGACTGTAAGATAAGAGGGTATAAGTAGGCGTGGCAATAGCAGAAGGAGGCGATGGCAAACACTATCAACATTCATTAGCAGGCAGGCAGCCCCTGCCACACTGAGTCAGCTACTACAGACCAAGCTCAGAGCGAATTATACAAGCCCTTGTCATCTACAGACACAACTTCCTGCTTAGGCTGTTGCAACATGCTCCACTACACCCAGCTTCCTTTGAAGACCACTCAAAAGCTTGTCAGGAATGCAGCGGCATAGGTAGCTATGGGTACATCACGGTATGTTCCATGCAATACCACAAGAGAACAAACTTCTGGGGCTCCCAGGATGTGGATCGCCATCTGGAAAGCTCTTCATGGCGCATGGCCAAGTCGTTGGAGGAACTGCCTATCTATTCATCTCTGATCCGAAAAGGGTTGATGTGCTCTGGATCCCCTCTATGAAAGAATGGCATCTAAGGAGATCTAAAACAGGGGTCGCCAACCTTTTGGATCTCAGGGACCATCAAACTCATCATTTTAAATCCCGTGGACCAGAGACCCTGGGAAAATGCCCCCAAAAGTCTGCAGGAAAATCCCCCACCCTGTTTTCCTACCAATCAATCATTCTTTATTTGTGATTGCAGGATACTGTCTCCAACTCTGTTGGGGGGGAGGGAAGGGAGGGAGAGAAAGAGAGAGAGAGAGAGAGAGAGAGAGAGAGAGAGAGAGAGGAGGGAGGGAGGGGCTGACTTTTGGCTTCATGCAAGGAAAGCAGCAGAAGCAGCAGAAGCAGCAGAAGTCTTTCTTTCTCTTCCCCAAACTTGCCAGAAATGAGTCTTTGTGAGACTTATCGTGCCAGTGCAGCCTCTTGGAGCAGGATGCCTTGCAGGATCCCAAAGACTCTTTCTGGTGGAGTTTGGGGGAGAGAAAGAAAGACTTTTGCTGCTTTTCTTGCGTGCAGCCAAAAGCAGAAGAAAGAAGCGGAAAGAAGCAGCCCGGTGGCCAGGCCAGGTGCTTGGAGTGAGTGTGGGCAAGTGTCCCCTCTGCCCTTTCCCCCCTCCGCTCACTCCTTCATGTTGTTTGCAATGCAAGCGACGCAAGCTTTGTGTTCCCGTGGACCATGTGGGCGGCAAAGCCTTGTGTTTCCGTGCAGCCTGGATTAATTGCTTTGGGGGTGACATTTCTCTGCGGACCACCAAAATTTTCTCACAGATCACCAGTGGTCCCCGGCCCACTGGTTGGCGACCACTGATCTAGAAGGTACAGCTTCTCTATTCTCGGTAGAACAGTATACAGGTAGTCCTCGACTTATGATCACCATTGAGCCCAAGATTTCTGTTGCTCAGCGAGACAGTTGTTAAAGGAGTTTGACCTCATTCTACGATCAGAAGGTTGCAAAAGGTGTCACTGCAACCTTCATAAACATGAGTCAGTCACCAAGCTCCTCAATTTTGATCACATGGCCATGGGGATGTTGCAACGGTCAGGAGTGTGAAAAACGCTCACTTTTTTCAACGTCGTCGTAACTTTGAATGGTCACTAAAGAAACTGTTTATAAATCGAAGACTATCTGTACTCACTCTCCCCTCCCCCTTGATATCCTGAGGACTCGACTCTGCTGCCCTTCCTTCCTGAGCAGGGTTTCGAAGAACTGGCTCCTAAGCCAGGCATTGAGCCAGGGTGTGTTATATAAGACCATTCTACAAGGGTTTAAGGGAAAGATCGCCTTCAGATTTGCTCTGTTGTTTTCTTTCTTTCCTTTTTTTAATTTTTTTGTTGGGCTGTTTTCTGGGCTCAGTTTTTTTTTTTTTTTTTTAATTCCAATGTTAGCTGCCCCAGAGTCACACCTGCAAGTTCTAATTCATGGAAGTAAATTGATCTGTCCTGTGTTGGATTTTCCTCCCTATGCCGAGGCTCGATACTAAGCTGGCAAGAATAGCTAACACCCAAGAAGATAGGCTCAAGAACCAGAATATTGGGCCGTACCTAACAAAATGAAATTCAATGTAAAGAAAAGTAAAGTCCTACACTTAGGCAAGAAAAACCAAAAGTAGACATACAGACTGGGTGAAACCAGGCTCAATAGCAGTAACTGTGAGAGGGATCTTGGAGTCTTAGTGGACAACCAGCTAAATATGAGCCAGCAGTGTGCAGCAGCAGCCAAAAAAAAGCTAATGCAATCCTAAGTTGTATTAACAGAGGGACACAATCGAGATCAAGGGAGGTATTAATACCACTCTATAAAGCCTTAATAAGACTATATCTAGAGTACTGCATCCAGTTTTGGTCACCACATTATAAAAAAGATGTTGAGACTCTAGAAAAAGTACAGAGAAGAGCAACCAGGAAGATTAGGGGACTGGAGACTAAAACAATTCAGTTACAGGAACTGGGCATGGCTAGTCTAGTGAAGAGAAGGACCAGGGGAGACATGGTAGCAGTCTTCCAATATTTGAGGGGCTGCCACAGAGAGGAAGGGGGTCAAGCTATTTTCCAAGGCACCTGAAGGCCAGACAAGGAATAATGGATGGAAATTGAACAAGGAGAGATTTAACCTGGAAATAAGGAGAAACTTTCTGACAGTGAGAACAATCAACCAATGGAACAGAAGTTGCCCTCGGAAGTTGTGGGAGCGCCATCACTTGAGACTTTCAAGAAGAGATTGGACTGTCATCTGTCAGAAATGGTGTCGGTTCTCCCGCTTGGGTGTGGGGTTGGATTAGATGACTTACAAGGTCCCTTCCGATTCTGATTATGTGTTATCTGTTATTGATAACTTATGGACTTTTGGGTCCCCCTTGCAGCCGCAGCCTACCTTCCAGGGATCCTGTTTGTGAGAATATAGGGTTGCGGAGATCCTCATGTTAAGCCACTTTGAATGCCTGGGGAGCGGGGGGGAGATGAGTTGGCAATCAAATAAATCAGGGGTCCCCAAACTTGGCAGCTTTAAGACTTGTGGACTTCAACTCCCAGAATTCCTCCTCCAGTCATGTTAGCTCAGGAATTCTGGGAGTTGAAGTCCACAAGTCTTAAAGTTGCCATGTTTGGAGACCTCTGAAATAAATATATAAACAAACAAACTTACACATTGCGTAGTGCCTATTGGAGATGTGAGAGAGGCGGCACCTGCCTGCCGGTCTCAAGAAAGCCGAGAAGGGGAGTTCCTGGTCTATCTCTGGTGGAAGCCATATGGCAGAACAGAATGACCAGAAGCTGCTTAGGAATGTTCACAGGAGGTGGTGAAAAAAAAGGCCTAAATAACCGCCTGGTTGTGTGATTGCAGCACACCCCACCCGACCCCCTTTCTGTGTATCATATGCAAAAGTCCACATAAAAAGAGGTGGGGCTTTGAGTATTGGGCTAGACTAGAGCCACCATCTTATAATAATACTTTTTTATTTTTTTACCTTAGTCTGTGGACATCCCTGGAGCTGACTAATGTTGATTTTCAACAGCAGCAGCCAAACAACTGCAAGATCTGGCCAGATGAATAGAAGCTAAACAGAACAGTGCAGGGCTCAATTTTCCCTCAGAAAACAAAACAACAACAACAAAAAGGGAAGGAAAAACCTATAAGGCAAGTCATAATGGTTATGATGACAACGCAAGCACAACTAAGAAGCTGTCCATGATTGTAATCTACATTATTAACCTGGTGATTCGCATTAGCAGTCCTTTCCCCATTGTCTTCCTTAGAGCATGATCAGTGCATTGAGACCGGGAGATCTCTGAGCCAAGGAAATGTTCAGTGTGACAAACCCCAGTCTTGTCACCTTTGTGTGGTCACACAGCAATGTCGAAAGAAGAATGAAGAAGATATTAACATTCGATATGAATAAAGAGAGGGAACAGAGTTGTAAAGGCGGATGATTCTTTGCCAAGGTTTCGGATATGCCCACTTCTCAGCTGACTGCCTTTCCAGTATACCTGTGTGATGGACTACAAAATCCATCATATCCAGCCAGCTGGGAGGGGGAACCGCAGTTGAATTAGAGGATGCTGGGATGGGATAGATAGATAGCACAAAGATTAACCACTGTGGTAGAAAGCAAGCTAGACACCGCACTCGTAAAGAGAGCGGTGATGACTGAAAGAACCTACAAAACAATTATATAATGCGCACACCCAAAGACGGGCAGGAGCTATGACAATCATCAGCTTACCTTTACTGAAACACACACACACACACACACAAAACCAGCATGCCTGCACACAGACACAAAGAAGCAACAAAGCCCAAGTTCTAACCCATATTGTTTTCTACTCAGGTGTGTCTTTCCAATTAAATAAATAAATAAAATCAGTAGATGGCATATTGACCAACCTATCAATTCAAGGAAAATAATCTGATCTTCCCTGCACACCTCCCAGGTGTAGAGAAGCCCCCCTCCAAAAAAAGCCTGTCATATTGTCCAGAGTTTGGTTTCCGCACAAAGCCCACAGATAGTCGATCCATTCAAATAAATAACAGGTGCCCAGGCGTGAGAAGGTGATGGTCAGGGATCCTCGCCTGATGTAGAATCCAGTACAGGTTTCATTGTATCCGCTCAAAAATCAACTGAACATTTCAGGCGACCTGCTGCTGTTTTCATTCATGCACCCAGAGTACGCTATACTCTCCCCATAATCTCTGCATTGGCCATGTGGGCAGGGACTCCTGGGAGCATCCTTTTCAACACTCCCTGCTGCAACCCAAGGCTCCAGGTACGCAGGGGCCAGCATAGGCCCACCACCTCCCCTGCACAGGGGATACTCACAGGGCGGGCAAGCAATGCCGGGAGGGAGGGAAGGAAAGGCGTCCAGAGAGAGAGAGAGAGAGAGAGAGAAGTGCCACTAATCAAGAGGGACAACTGCACAAGCCACCACCCTAATCCTGGGCTCCTCCAACCACCCTAAGTCCCGCCGTTTCAGCCGGGCTAACTACTCTCTCAAGTAAGGGTGTAAAAGAGGAGCGGTCTTGAAAACGGAAGATCGCACCCCGCCAGCTTTAGCAACTCGGCTTTAAAGGATGGGCGGAGAGGGACAAGAAGTCCACCGCTAATCCTACTCAACGGCCCTGGGGACGGACGGGCGGGCGGGCATCCTACAGCCAAAAGCGGACCACCAGCCCTGCAAGGTTGTCTCCGGCCGCCGCCAGAAGCAGCTGCGGGACCGAGCCAAGGCAAAAACACCCGGGACTCTTCTTAGCCGCCGCTGCTGCTCTCCGCAATAGGCAAGCCGATTGCGGACGGACACCATGCCACGCAGACACAGCGCTCCTCCATCCTTGCCCCATCTGGTCCTCGCCGCCGCCGGGCTCACTTACGGGGTGGGAGAAGGGGGTCCCGTCCGGCGGCTTCCCGGGGAAAGGTGGGTCCGGGCGGGAAGAAGAAGAAGAAGACGAAGAAGAGTCCTTTGCGGCCCCCACCCCGCCCCTCCCCGCCCTTTTGTGGCCGGAGCTTTCCAAGGAGCCTCCTCGGTCCCGCTTCTCTCCTCGCCTTTGCGCTTGGCTCTCCAGCCACCCGCGAAGTGTCAGCACGAGTGGGAGGAGCCGGGTCGCTTAGAAAGGGAGCCAATCCGCGGCCCCGGAGGGTGGGAACGGCCCGGCCGTGGGGTTTAAACTCCCATTAACGAAAGGGCTGGAGGAGAGAAAGCGCTGGGGCAGAATGCCAAGAGGGCCCCATTCATAAACTTCAGGCGAGCGCGTGTCCGCCCGGGAGTAACCTTTGCATTTAGGAAACGGCGCAGTAAACGTTCACCCTTGCGGCCCTGACTCGCTTTCTCTGCTTGCCTCCTGCTGCTGAGCCTCCTCTCCTCTTGCAAGGAAGCCGCCGCTCTTCTTCTTCTTCTTCTTCTTCTTCTTCTTCTTCTTCTTCTTCGATGCACCCGAGCAAGGGCGCGATTTCTGCAAAAGAGCGCGCTGCTGGGTGGACTTCTTTCTTCCTGGATTTCCAAAACCTTGGACGCATCTTGGGAATGAAATCCCAAAGGGGCTTTCCGCCCCCCCCCCCCCCCCGCCTCAACCCCCACCAAAGAGGCCACTGGGACTTTCTGGTTTTTTCTTTGAAGACGGTTTCGCTTCTCCTCCAAGAAGCTTCATCGGAGCTTGAAGAAGCTTTCTCGGAAGGAGAAGCCAGACGAGGCGCGTCTGCGAAGAAAAACCAGTCAGTCTCAGTGGCCCCTTGAAAAAGCTCAGATAACAGATAACCAGAGTTGGAAGGGACCTTGTAGGTCATCTAGTCCAAACCGCCCCCCCCTCCGCCCAAGCGGGAGACCCTACCTACACCATTTCTGACAGGTGGCAGTCCAATCTCTTCTTGAAAGTCTCAAGTGATGGCGCTCCCACAACTTCTGAAGGCAAAGCTGTTCCATTTGTTGATTGTATTTTTTTATTTATTTAGTATTTATTTGATTTGTCAATCGCTTACAAGATACAGGTATAAGAATAAATATAGTTTTGAATGCGTGAGATACTTATAAGAAAAATAAAAAAAACCAATAGGACAGGGACAGTAGGCACGGTTGCGCCGCTTATGCACGCCCCCTACAGGCCTCTTAGGTTAACAACTCTTAATGCCTTTTGGGCTATGTAGTTAGAGTGGGCTCTAGCACTTAGATCATTAGAGGTGAGTATTCCAAGGTCTTTGACAGAGCTTGGATCATCAACAAGGTCTTGACTATTCAGCTTGTATTTTATTTTCTGATTTTTTCTGTCAATATGTAAGACAGAGCATTTAATTGCTGAGATTTGAAGTTGCCATTTGATTGACCATTCTGATACATAGTCAAGGTCTTTTTGGAGGGTAGTAGTATTGTCTGTGGTGTTGAATAGCTTTACATCATCAGTGAAGAGAACACAGTTGCTCTTGATATGATCACAGAGGTCATTTATGTAGAGTATTAAGAGAGTCCGTCCTAAAACACTGACTTGAGGGACACTCACTGTCAGAAAGTTTCTCCTTATTTCCAGGTTAAATCCCTCCTTGTTCAGTTTCCATCCATTATTCCTTGTCTGGCCTTCGGGTGCTTTAGAAAATAGCTTGACCCCTTCCTCTCTGTGGCAGCCCCTCAAATATTGGAAGACCGCTATCATGGTCCTCCCCTGGTCCTTCTCTTTATTAGACTAGCCAAGCCCAGTTCCTGTAACCGTTCATGTTTTAGTCTCCAGTCCCTTAATCATCCTGGTTGCTCTTCTCTGTACTTTTTCTAGAGTCTCAACATCTTTTTTATAACGTGGTGACTAAAACTGGATGCAGTACTCTAGGTGTAGTCTTATTAAGGCTTTTATAGAGTGGTATTAGTACCTCACTTGATCTCCATTGTATCCCTCTGTTAATGCAACTTAGGATTGCATTCGCTTTTTTGGCTGCTGCTACACACTGCTGGCTCATATTTCCCGAAGAAGCTTCTTGGATGAGAAGAGAAACATCTTCAAAGAACATCCAGAAAGTCCAGTGGCCTCTTGGAGAAAAAAAAAAGCACCTTTGAGACAACCATGACCTAGATCAGGGCTCTCCAACCTTGGCAACTTTAAGACTTGTGGACTTCAACTCCCAGAGTTCCTCAGCTGGCAAAGCTGGGAGTTGAAGTCCGCAAGTCAAAGTTGCTAAGGTTGGAGACCGGTGACCTCGATGACTGAGAATCTCCATAGACACACTTGGGAACAAAAGCATTCTGTACCATTTCCATAGAGGTTTTGCTGCAGGGATGAATTTCTACCTGGGAAATTAGCTTTGGAGATCCGTTTCATTTTTTAACAGGTTCACCTTCCCTCCCCTACAGTATTCAGCCCATGTCTGTGCTTGTACAGTAACCACTGCCTTCCTGCTTGAGCTGGACTGGGCAGGACAGGTGTCCAACTGGTATAGTTACCAGGAAAGATCATCAGTTGAGAACTGGTAGCCACTAATATCTAGATCCTTACATACCAGTCTAGCTTTCTTCAGTTTAACATCCTCCAGTTGTGTTGGCCTATCCCAGTCTTTCAGCATTGGTTGAAAAACATTTACCAGGAGTTGTAGTCCCAACACAAGAGCAGGGTGCCAAGTGAGTTATGATGTCTCT
The DNA here is from genome assembly GCF_049901735.1 of Notechis scutatus. Lineage (NCBI taxonomy): Eukaryota > Metazoa > Chordata > Lepidosauria > Squamata > Elapidae > Notechis > Notechis scutatus. The sequence continues at coordinate 23,508,647 of NC_142010.1, read as the reverse complement.
AAGATCAGCTCAAATTCAGTAACCTTCCTTGTATTCCTTAGGTCAAGGGTCTTCAAACTTGGCAAGTTTAAGACTTGTGGACTTCCACTCCCAGAATTCCTGAGCTAACATGACTGGAGAAAGAATTCTGGGAGTGGAAGTCCACAAGTCTTAAAGCTGTCAAGTTTGAAGACCCCTGCCTTAGGTCATCTCCACCAAATTCTCCCATATTTTTGGGAGATATGATAACCAACACTGAAAGCCACTTAGTACTCAACTGCAAACTACAAATAACTAGAACCCATTTAACACACTGGCTTTTGTTTTTTATTATTTATCATTTCCCTCCAGTTCAAGGCAACATGTCTGGATCTTCTTCCTATCAATTCTACACTCATAGTAAGTTTCTAGTAGACTATTGTTTGGCAGGCTATTAGGCTAGACTACTGAAAGAGGACCCTGAACAACATGAAGGATAGTGATGCAAGCTGGAGGTAAACTAGAAATATTCTGAAAAGCGGAAGAAAATTGTCCAGTGAAGCTAATGAATTGTTTCATGATAATCCTCTGATATAGAGATTGAAAAAATTGTAAGACAGGACATGGAGATTTAAAAATATTACTTGTTTGGGATGGAACCTAAACAGAAATGTTGTTTTTACACTGTACAATTTCCAAGTTCTTTGCTTGTTGCCTTTATAAAGCTGCCAAAAAACGCTAGTCCTCTCTCTGCTTTTAATCCCGAGTGATGTGTTGAGAATTTATATCTTTGAATTATTTTGGGATAGACTTGTTTTATTTTTGTCCTTTTTACATCACACCCAGAATCTATAGCTTGAGGCAGGTGACAAAAATTGTAAATAAATAGAATAAGCAAACAATAATTCCTGTTAAAAATAAATCAAGAAAGCATCTGGTTTTGGTATCTGGAGCATTTCCCCTTCTTTCCAATATAACCATTGTGAACAGCAAAATTTATGTGACAATCCCCATTTCTGTTTTATCATATCTTCATCTCTGTGCCAATCATTTCAATCTTAGAGAACACAGGAAAGCAAGTGTTTTTTTTGGGGGGCGGGGGAATGTTTCGTAAAGCCAATATTCCACATAAACTTTTCACAGTCCTAGCCTGTTAAGGACAGCCAAGAAAACAAATGAATAGATTATTGAACAAATAAATGCAGAATTCTCACTCATGGCACAAATGACCAGCTTCAGACACATTCTGTGAAGACCCAGCTCTCTGGAAAAAGCTCCAATCCTGAGAAAGGTGGAAAAGAGAACAAGAGGACGACCAGCAGCAAGGTAAATGGATTCAGTTGTAGGGGCAATGAATGCATCATTGGGAGACATGAAAGAACAGGTGAGGAATAGATTGTCATGGAGAAAATCTATGCAGTTGCTAGGAGTCGAAAATGACTTGATGGCACATAATCATTCAACAGTCAATCATCCTGTTATATGGAAATCACGTGAGTTCATTAAATTGACTATGATCACCAGGCAGCTAAACAGCCACATCCAGCCCACATATTAACTTCACTTTTAACTCTTTGGGAGATGCTTTAGAGCAGCGGTCACCAACTGGTGGGCCACGGCCCACTGGTGGACCGCGAGAAAAATTTGGTGGTCACCCCCAGAGCACTGAATCCAGGCTGCACGGGAACACAAGGCTGCACCAGCCACATGGCCCGCAGGAATGCTCCCGCCCACTCACTCCTTACCTGGCAAACTTGCCTGCTAAGTTGCTATTTTTCCTCCCCCGCCCACCATCAGCTGTTCTGCTGTGCTGGGAGATTTAGATTAGCCAGAAAGCAGGAAATCGTTGGATTTCTTGCTTCCTAGCTAATCTTTAGATCTTCTCCTTAGGACTGAAGCTTCTATTATTCAGTGCAGAATCACTGCAAGCAAATTTTATGTGACCGACTCAGGTAGCCCATGGCAGATAGATAGATCTCTGAATGATTCTGTGAGCAACTCAATCTGCCTGCCTGCTTTGCCTGATTTTGGGTAAAAGTTGCTTTTTTTAATAAAAAATTCAATATTTACATATTTATATTTACATACAAGCCATGCCCAGCCAGTCACATGACCACCAAGCCACACCCACAAATTAGGCCACGCCCACAGAACCGGTTGTTAAGAAATCTGAATCCCACCCCTGCCTCTGTGTGTTTGTGTGTGAGGGAGAGAGGGAGAAAGGTTAGATCAGCTCTCTCTCTCTCTCCCCCACAAACGTCAGCAAGCCACCGTCAGTCAAAATACATATTATTGGTCCCCGGGATTTAAAATTATGAGTTTGGTGGTCCCTGAGGTCCAAAAGGTTGGCAACCCCTGCTTTAGAGTACTGTATAAACCCAATCGGTTTGATGAGCTTTTAGTTCAATATATTGGACATGCCCGCACAGAACATTTAACAATGAGTCAACATGTTGCGTGAAACTAGACATTCAGCCATTCAAATACTGTGCATCACCACCCTGCCTACAAACTCTGACCCTCCTCAAAGAATTGTGGGGGAGGGGAGAAATCAGACACGCCACAGCTACCAGTTGCTCCTGGATTTATTAAATCTTTGGGGATGATTCTGATCTTTTCTGCAAATGCCAGTTCTTGTACCTAGCATCACCATGGATGTATTTTTTTATTTATTTTCCAACTCTTACCCTAAAAGCCGTTTACGGTTTTTCCCCCAAAGCAACGGCGTTTGAAAAATCTTCACACAATGGACCGAATGTTGAAAACTTGCTGGTAAACGGGGAAGCAAAAGGAAGTCCAAACTGGGGAAGAGGGTTAAAAAAGCATTGTATATGCTTCGTAAGAAAACTGGGAGGGATCAGTCAAATCTTTGAAGGAGGTTAGTGGTGGAAGAAGTCTGTCCACACAACAGGCAGATATAATCCAAGCCAAATGCGAACATGTCCTCAAAGCCTCTTCTCCAACTGGTTATCAACACAGAATTAATTAATTAATTACCTCCCGCTCCCTCTCCCACTCCATACAGCACTGTATTATGATCGATTTCAGTTGAGAAGAGTGGGCACGGTCATCCTGGAACAAGTCGAGGATGCAAAAGGAGCCTAAAGCCAAAAGATGAAATAAATCAAGGAAGAGATGGGACAGGCAGGCAGACTGAAGTGCCCATTGCTTTTTAACGAAGACAAGCAAGGCTCCGGGGTGATGATTTATCTGTACCCAAGTGAGGAAGAGACGCAGATGGCCCTGTCCCGCCCTTGTGCTCTTTCATCACCAATCCGCCAGTTGTTTCATACAGTTTGCCTGCTTAAATGGCTGGTGGAAATAAACGCTCCCCAAATGGATTCAACCCAGATGCAGCTTGCAGGAAAAGAACCACGGGAGGCACAGTGGTTCATTTCCCAGCTTGCAAACGGCCCACGGAAGAGCGATTCTTTCCTATCTCTTTTGATGAAAGACTTTCAAGTTAGGCTTCTTCCCAGCTAATTTTCTCACTTTCTTGGGAGTTTCTGGGTGAGGTTGGGTTAAAAATACAGAGTGGGGGGTGGGGGAGGAATCTCTCCTTCCTCCCATCTTGCGTTTCCTGACTGCGCTTCTAGCTGTCTGCCATGTTGATACTGAGTAGTGTGCTTCTGGAATTGGTACGGGGCAGGATTGGGTTCGCTCAGCCCCTTTCCACCCAAATCGCGAAATCCTTTTCCCACCCCTTGGACCATTTGGATGTTCTGGTTGCTCAGCCCTTTGCTCCAGAACCCACTGGCATTTTCTCTGCTTGTTTCCACGGAGGACAACTCCTTTCTAGGGGGGGCTAGAAGGGAGAACGTGCAATATCCCTCAATATCCCCACAGGAAGACAATGAGCAAAATAGGAAGTAAAGACTTCATAGCTGCCTTGCAAAAAATTATGCCCAGCCAAGTAATGCACACCTCTTCCTTGACAGGGTTTGGATTGTAACTTAGGTTTGAACAGTGAAATGCAGGAGGAGGCCCTACGGATACGACAGGCATCCACTTAAAACCACCCACAGAACAGCAATTCTCCCCACGCCTCGGAACTTCCCTGGCTGTTCCATCTTAGCTCAGCCCTCGTTGCTGGTGAGATACGTCTGGTGCAGCCACAGAGTCAATAAATCGTTCCCAAACTCAAGAAAAAAAAAAAAACCCGGCCTTTTAGAAATCATGCTCCCACACTTGACCTTCGTTGTGCCTATATAGCTTTCAAGGTGCTGTTTTCCTTAACCCGAACAAAAGGAAGAGCAGCAGTAGGAAGGAGGACCAAAATAAAAAATAAAATAAAAAAAATCTAACTTCGGTTCCAGTTTATGCTGATGACTGATCCTGAAACCTGGTATTTGGTAGGTAAGACGAATAAAAGGTTTTGTTCCGTCTCGTCTTCGACGCCGCAGCGTAACTTGTCCCCCTGCAGGTGTCGAAAAGAGGGACCGCCGCTTTTAAGCAATCCGGGCGCTCATTTCACCACAGGGCTCAAAGCCACGCCCAGAAAGAGAAGGCACACAGCTGGAAGCCAACCTGTCCAGCGTCTCGGGCTGAAATAGCGCAAGAAGTGTGATGACAAACCAGGGAGGGAGGCTGCTATAGTCTACACCTGCGGCTGACAGTCTCCCCTTCGGCGGGGGCCTCGGTTAGGGGCTCAAACGGAGAAGCTTGGCCGGGCGCCTCGTGGCATTAACCATCGAGCAGCTTCAGGATGCTCTCGCGCTCCTTGAGGCTCTTCCAGGCTTGATCTTTCTCCTTCTTGGTTGGGGTGCGCTTCTTCTGCCGGGCGGCCATGATCTTGCGGAAGGCATCCATGACTTCGTTGTCAGCTATGCGCACGCGTTGCCGCAGCTCTTGCCTGTGAAGTTCCTCTTTGGCCAGCCTGTCAGGAAAAAAAACAAAACACACCAAATTCTTGAGTCATCCCTGGATCCTCGCCTCCTCGCTCAGACTGTTTACGGGTAAGTCCTTGACTGACAACGGTTCACTGAGTGACCGTTCAAAGGCACAAGGGCCCTGAAAAAAAAGTGACTCAGGAGTGGTTTTTTCCACACACGTGATTGTTGCCGCGCCCACGCGGTCACATGATCAAAATTCGGACGCTTGGCAACCGACTCGTATTTAATTAGACGACTGCATTGTCCCGGGTGTCAGGGCTCCAACAAATCACCTCTCACCCAAATCGAAAGTCTCTAGCCGCATATCAGGAAAAAAATAAATGGGTTTATTAGAAATTGCCATGTTGGCGCGTGGCTGGGTGCAGCCGATACTAAATCACATCATACATTTCCCCCTTGACCCTGGTATTCCCCCCACCCCCTGGATGTGACTTCTCCAATGGGACACACCCGTCTCCAAGGGTCATCCATCATGCTCTCCAATAACGTTCTTATGCTCCGACAACTTTGGGCTGCCAAGTTGACTGTCTACCTTGTTTTCCCCCACTCCCTTTTTCTGGCAGCTAAAAAGACCAATATCTTTTTAGTTGGCACTGGGGGTGACTGGGATCCCTTTTGAACAAGCAAAGTCAACGGGGGAAGCTGGATTCGCTTAACAACCGTGTTACTAAGTTAACAACTGCCGTGATTCACTTAACGAGGCAGTGTTGTGGCCTGCCAGCTGCTGGGCCCTCCAGCAGCCAAATCAGAGGAGGAGAAGGTGTGGGAGTCCAGGTCAGCATCAAGACAGCCTGAGAGCTCCAAAGGGAAGAGGGAATGGAGCTGGCGGAGAGAGGCGGAGGCAGAGACTGGGGCTGTCCGTCAGCTCTCAGATGGAGAGTCAACAGCCTCCAGGTTTGGAGGTGGCTGATGAGGAAGAGGAGGAACAGCTGGGTCCAGTGCCTGACAGGTGGATGTGCAGAAGGCAAGAGGAGAGGAGAGCAGTGGAAATCCGTGGGCTGATCCTTGGGAAGGAAGAGCCAGCACCACTGCTAACGAAGCCCCACCCTAGCTCTGGGGATAAAAGGCAGGGGGGCGGAGATGAATAGATGGGGCAGACAGCTACTCATCTTCCGGCCAGATGGACTTGTTAGCCTGCATTGAAGAGAGAAACGTTTTGCCGGGGCTGCCGGGGCTCCTAACAAAGGAATCTTTTGAGTTCACGTCAGAAGGTTTGCCCCCTGTTTGGGGGAGTTGTAAAATGGGCCAAAATTTACTTACCAACTCTCTTTGTTTAGCCACAGACGTTTTGGGCTCAACTGTGGTGGTAAGTCAAGGACTACCAATATTTCCTTCCATTTCAGAGAACAAACGTTCAAGGCAGTGGTGGGATTCAAACGTTTTTACTACCTGTTCTGTGGGCGTGGCGGGGCAGGAGAAGGATACTGCAAAATCCCCATTTCCTCCCCACCTCACTAACCTGCTTTCCAGCTCCGTTCTCCTGTGCGGGGCAACGAAAGAAGACCCAGCCGATCAGCTGGGACTCAATGGGAGGCAGAGAATAGATGGGAGCGGGGCCAGTCAGAGGTGGGATTTGCTGGTTCTCCAAACTACTCAAAGTTTCCGTTACTGGTCAGAACCTGCTGAATGCCACCTCTGATTCAAGGGTTAAAAACAAAAACAAAAAGCCAGCGAAAAACAACGAGTACCAGCAACACCAAAGCCGCCTCGAGGAGTGGATTATCAGAACCTGCCTCTGGTCTCTTGTCTCTCTCTTTCTCTCTCTCTCTCCTTCTCGCTCTCTTTCTCACCTGAGCAGCTCAACTTTCTTGGTCCGGTTGTGGGTACTCAACGCCTTGAGCTCAGCCTGTCTCTTCCGCAGCTCGGCTAACACTTCGTCCTCCGAATCCTCCGCCGGCCGGTCCTCTGACTCCAGCAGGCCTTGAGCAATAAGCTCTTCCTTGATGCGGCCTTCAAGAGATTTTGTGTGGGGTACGCTGAAGGGGACAAGACAACCGAAGCGGCATTACAGGTAGTCCCCGACTTACAACGGTTCTGTTTAGAGACCCGTTCAAGCTTACAACGGCACCGAAAGGAGTCTTTGGAAAAGGTCAAAGCATTGGAAAGAATTACCATGAACCTTGTTAAATAAAAATGGGGACATCGGGTGCAAATAGAAAAATACATACTATCTCTATAGCAAGGAAGATAAAAGCAGGAATGGTTAAAAATGGATTGTTTTATTCAAAGAGGAAAAATATAGTCTCATTTGGATATCATTTCTGGAGGTTGTGCTTGTGATGAAAAAAATATGAAACTTTGACTTTGGTTTTCTGTTGATCAGAACGATTTGTCATTATAGAAATAGCTAGAGTTATATTAATGTGTAAAAGCAAACAGTTGAGTCCCCCTTGTATTTCACACCCTCTTTTCCCTGCTTCTTTTCCTTCCTTTAATTTTCTATTTTTATTTTTTTTCTTTGTATCTCAAACCCAGGCTGTCAGCTTTCCGACAAGCTCAATGTCTTTTAAGTGCTGAGCCATGGGACATTCCCTGAAATTCATTAACCTGGGGCCAATATTACTATCATTGCCTATTTTTTAAGTATTCTTATCTCTGTATTATATAATACTGATTATTTTATGTAATTTACCGCCATTCTTATGTGCCGATATTTTTTTGTTATTCAGCTATTACTTGCCACTGATTCTTTGTGAGCCTATGGATGACCGTTAGTACTGCCTTCTTCTGATTTCTCATATGCTCCCGCTTATTTTGTCAGTGATGGTATCGGGTCAGCTGTTGGACTTTTGATTTTTTGTAAATATTGGAATCTCTTCTAATGATTTTTGCTTTCACGGTTTGTGTCCAAAACATCTAACATCTTGATTGCAGCATCCACTGGCTAGTCTGGTTTTACTTCACCTACCCTTGCTTTTCTTGAGGTCCAAAGTATTGTCAACAATGTTCTGCAAAACAATTTAAAGCATCTGTTTTTCTTTACACAACCTTTCTGATGGTTGAGCTTTCCTGGGCATTTGCTTCGAAAGTAGTGATGTTCATGTTACCGGTCACTATTCTTGTGATTTCTTTTGAGCTTGGGAAGAAAAAGTCAGCTAGAATTTCAACTTCTGCACTGGGTTTACATTACTGTAGCCTTTAAAAAATAGTAAACAGCAGACTACCTTTTGTTCTCTTGTCCACAAGAGTTCTCATAAATATTTCTTGCTTATATCTCATCTGAGGTTATTGGTGTTTATAGTTACAGTTTCTATTTAATGCAACGTTTCTTGTGATATTTTCTATACATAACTTAAATAAAAGTGACAACCATCAGCCTTAGCATACTCCTCTTCAAATTCTGAGTCATTTGTGTAGCCTAACCGTTGACATATTCATCAGACAAATTCTGCCCTGGACAGCTGAGGTGGTCTG